>NC_064262.1:38139244-38447244 GCF_003254725.2 Canis lupus dingo
CTCCCTCTGCCCTTTCCCCTGCTTGTGTGCTCTCTCTCTCTCAAATAAATAAATAAAATCTTTAAAAAAACAAAAGAAATGGTCATAAAATGGAGCATCTTGAAGATGTGAAGGGAATTCAAGATAGCTCTGGGGCTCTCAGAACATTGGTGGCATTCACTGTGGGCTATACTCTCCAGTTTGGTAACTTTTTATGTTCTAATTTTTCTTGCTACTACCATTTATTCATGATCTTTATTTTCTTTGTTTTCTCTGCCTTGTAACATTGATTACTGCAGAATTTGGCCTTGGCCATGACCACTCATTACCATCACACTTTCCAACTCTCTCTACTTTTTACGATTCAAACTTCAGGACAGAAGAATGTTTTCTTTTTTATTTTTAAAGATTTAAAAAGTTTTTTTTTTAATTTATTTTTTATTGGTGTTCAATTTACTAACATACAGAATAACCCCCAGTGCCCGTCACCCATTCACTCCCACCCCCCGCCCTTCTCCCCTTCCACCACCCCTAGTTCGTTTCCCAGAGTTAGCAGTCTTTACGTTCTGTCTCCCTTTCTGATATTTCCCACACATTTCTTCTCCCTTCCGTTATATTCCCTTTCACTATTATTTATATTCCCCAAATGAATGAGAACATATAATGTTTGTCCTTCACCGACTGACTTACTTCACTCAGCATAATACCTTCCAGTTCCATCCACGTTGAAGCAAATGGTGGGTATTTGTCATTTCTAATAGCTGAGTAATATTCCATTGTATACATAAACCACATCTTCTTTATCCATTCATCTTTCGTTGGACACCGAGGCTCCTTCCACAGTTTGGCTATCGTGGCCATTGCTGCTATAGACATCGGGGTGCAGGTGTCCTAAAGATTTAAAAAGTTTTAAGTAATCTCTACACCCAATGTGGAGCTCAAACTCACAACCCCAAGATCAGGAGCCACATATTCCACCAGCTGAGCCAGCTAGGAGGCCCCAAATTTTTTTTAAAGATTTTATTTACTTATTTGAGAGAGAGAGAGAGAGAGAGAGAGAGAATGAGCAGGGAGAGGGACAGAGGAAGAGGGAGAAGCAGACTCTGCCCTAGGAGGGAGCCTAGTGTGGGACTCGACCCCAGGACCTTGAGATCATGATCTTGAGTTGAAGGCAGTCACTTAACTGACTGAACCACCCAGTGCCCTGATCCCAGGAATGTTTTCCATTCTTTGTGTGCTTGGAAACAAAGATCCACATATATCCATTAGATATTTCAAATATTTTATTATCTTTTTTTGGTTTTCTTAATTCCATGAATCTCTGAGATAGGTTTAAGTGTAGAATTTGCTACTTGTCTCTGTAATTCTATCATTTATTTACTTCTATGTTTTGAAGTTATGTTGTTGAATACATACAAATTCCCAGTTATTATGGCTTCTTGTAATAACATTCCTTTCATTGGTTTAAAACAGAAGCTGCAAAGTTTTTCTGTAAAGAGCCAGATAGTAAATATTTTGGGTTCTGCCAGCTATCCAATCTCTGTAGCAACTATTCAACCCTGCCATTGTAGCTCCAAAGCAGCCACACACAATATGTAAATAAATGAGAGCTACTGTGTTCTAATAAAACATTTTTTATAAAAACAATCAGTGGGTTGGATTGGCCAGTGGGCCACTGTTTGCTGATCCCAAGTATAAAACACAATATTATTCTGTTTAATTTTTAAATTCCATTTTATGTCCTATTTATTCTATTCTATGTTACAATAGCTTTCTTTTGTTGAGAATTTGCCTGATAAATTTTCAATCTATCCTTTTGTTTTCAAACTTCTGTGTTACTTTGTTTTAGCTGTCTCTTATAAACATTGTGTGGATGCATTTCATGTATTTAATTCCAACTATGAATCTGCTTTTTAATTGTTGAGCTAATGCATTATTACACTTATGGTGGTTGCTGATATATTAAAACTTCTTTCTGTACCTCAGTCAGAAAGTTCAGATCTGTCCTACCCCTGGCATCAATCTGTTAGCCATCAAACTCAAGACACAATGGACTTTAACCAAGCCCTAGGTTTACTTAACTCTGTAGAAAACACAGGCCAGGAAATCAGCTCACATGGCAATGTGGACCTCCTCAGGAGTCCAGCAGCTACCCATGCCTATAGGTGCTGGGTCTTCTCCACCTGCCACCCACAAGCAGCACCTCGGCACAGAGTGGTACTCTGTCTCTTAGCTTCCTACTGGTCTTTTATATCATTCCAGTCCGACAGGCACCAGGTCAGCATCCTAACTTACAGCATTTCCAGTCCACAGGTTTTAGAATAATGAAGACAGCTAACGCACCCCTGCTGCATAGCTATCTGTCAAGCATACATGACAAGGGAAAAGGCCTTGAGGCCATGGCCTGACTGGTCCCGTATTGGTAAGGATACAGAGCACCACTTTAGATCTGACAGGTTATTACTCAGGTAGATAGTGAAAGCAAGATTAGCCAAAGTGCCAGGTCCCTGTGGTTCTTGTCCCACACAACAGCTGGGCAGACATGAAATCAAAGGGCCAGATGATGGCAGAACACGTTGTTGCTAAAGAGCCTGATCTAGGCTGCAGCCGAGCAGTTTCATATTCTGCAGCTTTATTTCAGGGGCTGGGGGACGGGGCAAAGAGCCCCACTCCTCATCAGAACCCAGGGGAAGAGAGGAACTGTCTCAGGATAGCCTCCCAGGGAAGATAGCAGCTCCTCACAAGCCTCCTGTTCTAGGAGAATCCTAAGGTTTCGGGCCAAGACTCAGATCCACTGTGGTTCAGACTTTGCTTTTGCAACCTATGTGGATATGTGCAAGCTGCCATGGCAAGATCTTTCCTCTACTACAGCTCCATCTCCTGGCTTTCATGTATCCACTAAGATCTCTCAGGGGTCCAGGCCACTCCATCAGATACCCACATTAGTTGTGCAGATTGAGGCCTGAGCTTCATTTGTCCCAAGGCAGCATTGGATGAGTGATCATAACGTGACTCCTGGTCAGGTGATCAGGCCCACTGAGAGAACTGGCTGCAGCCAGGCTCCCCATCTGGAGCCAAGCCAGCTGTGTATGTCATTCATCCAGATGCAACAGAGGTGTTGACAACAGCATGCACCCGACCTCACGGAGCCAGCAGAGAGTACAGAACAATGCCATTGTCTATCACCAATACCACTAGAAAGGTTAGCAAGATTAGCAGCCTGTGAAAGGTATAAAAGAGTCCAAGAAAAACAGGATGATACTTCAGGGAATCATATCAGTGAACAGAGAGTCAATCTTTTTGTGTTATCTCAGACGAAGGATGTTCCTTTCTGGAATCAGCAGATGCTGGCAGATTTTGAGAGTTTTCATTTCAAGGTTCTATTGGTCAGCGAAGGTGGTGGTGGCAGCCTGGGTTATGTTGTCAGATGCTCTGCAGATAAGAGCTGAGAGTAATGGTCCCTCCACCCTTGACCCCTGGGGTCTAAGGTGTTCTCTTTTGTGTGTGTGTCGGGGAGGGGGGTGATGGACAGAGGGAAAGGGAGAGAGGGAATCTTAAGCAGGCTCCATGGCCAGTGTGAAGCGTGATGTGAGGCTCGATCTCATGACGCTGAGATCATGACCTAAGCCGAAATCAAGAGTTGGATGCTTAACTGACTGAGGCATCCAGGTGTCCCTAAGGTATTCTCTTCTTAATTCAACTTGGTTTAGCAAGAATCTGGTTCTGTGGTCTTCCTTATGTACCATGTGCCAGCCTAGCATGCCTCCCGTCTCCTGCCATGTGGGCCACATCATCACCACTTTAGGAGTTGTCGCTTTATAGTTGTGATCAGACTCTTTCAAGGAGATGGTCTCTGACAGGGCATTCTAAAAGTCACCTTTGGAAGCAGAGAAGTCTGTGGGAAAAGCCTGGCTCTGCCTTTGCCCTTGACTCACAAAGTCCTTCCTCATTGCTGGAAAAATCTCAACCAACCTCTCTAGGTATTTCACATCTCTGCAGCACGTCTCCTAAATCTATCTTTCTGACCTCATCCTCCTATCTCTCCCCCTGTCTTACTCTGCTTTTGCCACACCGGCATCTATGGTATCCCTCAAACATGCCAGCACATTCCTGCTTCAGGGTCTTGACACTTCTCCACCCCCCCCAGATGCCTGCAGAGCTTTCTCTCTGCTTCCTTCACCTTGAAGTGACTTCACCTGCTCTCGCCTGCTCTCCGATCACTCATATAAAAGTGAGATTTCCTTTCCATCTACATGTTTTGCTTCCCCTGCCTGACTTTTCTCCATAACAAACATTACTATCCGAACACTCTACATACCTGTTCCATAAGCACAGAAATCGCGCCTGCTTTTTTCACTGTTGGATCCCCCGCCTCTACAACACGGTGGTAGAGAGCGGATGCTCAGTGAATAAGTGGTGAGTGAACATATTCAATCCAAACCAGTTAAATAAATCCCACTGCACACAGGCCACTCAGTCTTGGGTCACAGCCTTTCCTTGGCCACAGGGCCTAGTCATGGGTTCCAAGCAACACTAAGCAAAAAACATTTATTCAAAGATTCATTCATTCATCCATGCAACAATCACTGAACCCCTTCTCTGTGCCAGGTACTATCATAGGTATTTGTTAATGCAAAGAGTAAGAAAGGGAAAGTCCCTACCTGCATAGACGTCACATTCCAATGAAGAAAACAAACAAATGTGCTTTCCGTAAATTGGGACAGTTGGCCATTTGTGACTGTTGTGCATTGACAAATGGGTTATGGATCACACTGTCTAGTTTTGGTAATGCCAATGCTCACCAGCAAGGGCAATCTGTTAGAAAGATTCCTGCAAAACCCTAGGCAGAAATGTTACTAACTCACCAGCACAAGCCACAGAAAGAAATACTGGGGCTGAAATTTTTCTAGCCTCTAGAGGGCGCTCCTCATCAGCTAAAATAAGAAGCCATGGTGACCACTTTTTGACAACATATTTTAAAACATTTCCTTTAAAAATAAATAAATAAATAAATAAAAAATAAAAAATAAACATTTCCTTTACCTGATTTTGTTGCCAAAAAGTTCACTTATAAAAACCCTTATAGCTGAACACGTAAAAATTTGAAAATATGATTTCCTCATCTACTTATCACTTACTTATCTCCTACCTCCAACCTCCTTAAATTGTATTAGTTGTTAGTGTTCTGGACAAAAGAATTAACTAACAAACTGTTAAAAGTATGAAATGCAGGGAGAAGATGATGATCATTATTGTAAGAGATTTCAACATCAGTAGCCAAAACGAAGGACATAGAGGGACTGGATAAATCATAATCAACAAACAAAAGTCATGAGACACATACAGAACTTTATGTTTTTCAAATAATCATTTATTGCATACATCCACAAAATATTTACAAAGGACAGGCATACACTTGGCCAGCAAGAAAAGTTTAATTTATAAGTATAATCAGTGATCATGTCTAGTTATATCAGAAACAAATTAGTTAAAAATGTTTTAAAGTCTCATCTCATCTTGGAAATTGAGAAAAATCTTTGATGGAAGGCAAAACCAAAATAAAATCTCAAACTGCCAAAAGAATGAAAAGAAAAAGAAGACTACTTTTTCCTTTTTTCTGAAAAGAGACTACTTCTTAACAAAGCCTGGGCTTGGAGGGACAGTCAGCCTCAAATGCCTTCCATTATCAGGAAGAAAGACCAAACATGTAGAAATCCAGTACTCATTCCTCAAATGAATATAAAAACAAAAACAGTAGAAGAATCCAAAAGAAATGAGGACAAAAGAGATAATAATAATAATAATAATAATAATAATAATAATAATGATAAAAAAAGTTCAAATTCCTGAAACAGAAACCCTTTCCCCCTCAAAAAAAAAAAAAATCACAGGAAAGATAAATAAGCCTTAAAGCTGTTATTTGAAAAAGACTAATAAACTAGCTAGACTTCCATTAGCTGGATTTTTTTTAAAGAGAGAGGATAAAATTACACAAGATAGGAAATAAGAGCTGAGGACACGACTACAGATGTGGGGAAAATTAAAATTATTTGGTGAGAATATCCTGTGCAATTTTATCGCTAACCAAATTTGAAAATATTGAGGAAATGGATGATTTCCTAGCAAAATATAAATGATCAAAATCAATCCAAGAAGAGTTGAAAACTTGAATAGATCAATTACGACAGAGGATTATATTTATTGTGTATTAAACACTGCCTGGGAACCAGATGGTTTCATGGCTGAGTCTTATTTAACATTTACAGAGGAGACAATTCCAAATCTATTTAAACCATTCCACATAATAGAAAAAAAAAAAAAGAGGGAAAACTCTCCAATTCATTTCATGAAGCCAACTTAACATTAACACTAAACCTGATAAAGATAGGCCCCAAAAAGAAAGCTAGATAGACCAGGGGTTGGCAAACTTTTCCTGTAAAAGCCAAACAGTCTATATTTAAGGTTTGTGGGCCATACGGTGTCTGTTGCAACTACTCAATTCTGTGCTGGAGCACAAAGGTAGGCACAGACATTATGTAAATAGATGAGTGTGATAGTGTTCCAATAAATCTTTATTATGGACACTGAAATTTGAATTTGATATAACTTTCAATTGTCACAAAATATTATTCTTTTTTTGTTTTTGTTTTTTCCCTCAACCATTTAAAAATGTGAAGACCATTCTTAGGTTGTGGGTTGTACCAAAATGGGCATAGGGCTGGACTTGGACTGGTGGGGTGGGGGGGGCAGGGAGAGAGTAGGGGCATAGTAGTTTGCTGACCAATGTAATAGCACAATATCACTAATCAATATAGATGTAAACATGTGAGATAAGACATTACCAAATAGAATCCAGCAATATGTCAAAAGAATAATACAGTAAGATTAAACAGCTTATTCCAGGAATGGCTTGATAACAGGAAGAATTAGTATATGTCCTTAATGGACAATTTAAAGGAAAAATGAACAGCCTCTTGATCAAATCAATATATGCTAAAGGGATGCTTATAAAGTTCAGCAGCTGATCTTAATAACATTCAGGATAAAACTGTAATAGGAAGAAAGTACTTTAAATTGATGAAAACTCGTTTTATTTTGTTTGAGGCAAATGGCATTCTAAATGGTGGGGGGAAAGAAAACTATTACCAATAAAATCAGGAACCTGACAGGGATGCCTTCTATCATTCCTATTATACATAGGAATGTATACACATAGTGTTTTGGTCCCAGCAAATGCAATAGGATGGGAAACTCAGAATAAATTTTGAAAAGGAGTGGCACCTGGGCGGCTCAGTCAGTTAAGCATCTGCCTTCGGCTTGGGGTGTGATCTCAGGGTCCTGGGATTGAGCCCCATATCAGGCTCCCTGCCCTGTGGGGAGCCTGCTTCTCCCTCTCCCTCTGCCTGCTGCTCCCCCTGCTTGTGCTCTCTGTCAAATAAATGGATAAAAAAATCTTCTAAATTTTTTTTGAAAAGAAGATAAAAATTATTTCTTTTTGCTGCTGATATGATCATATACCTAGGAATTCCAAGAGAATCTAATGAGAAAAAAACAGTCAATGAGAAATAATAGAAAATTTGGTAGGGGACCTGATATAAAATAAATATATAGAAGTCATTGGTGTTTCTCTGTATTAAAAGTAACCAAATGGGGGATCCCTGGGTGGCGCAGCGGTTTGGCGCCTGCCTTTGGCCCAGGGCGCGATCCTGGAGACCCGGGATCGAATCCCACATCGGGCTTCCGGTGCATGGAGCCTGCTTCTTCCTCTGCCTGTATCTCTGCCTCTCTCTCTCTCTCTGTGACTATCATTAAAAAAAAAAAAAAAATTAAAAAAAAAAATCTTTAAAAGTAACCAAATGGAAATTGGGTTGGATAAAACATTCCATCCACAATAACAACAACAAACTATTAAATATTTAAGAATAAATTAAAGTGTAAGGACAAAAATAAATAAGATAGGACAAAGCAATATAGAAACAAAGTTTTTATCTACTATTGAAACTACATTGTATTAATTTGACTAGATTGTGGTATTTTAAGATGCTAATTGTAATCCTCAGAGTGACACCAACAAAAAAAGATACATAGTAAAGGAAACAAGAAAGGAATCAAGATGGTAAGCTAGAAAATCTAGCATAAAAGAAGGCAGTAAGGGAGAAATTGAAGAAAAAAAAAACAAGGATATGACATATAGAAAACAAACAGCAAAATGGCAGAAGGAAGTTCTTTCTTATCAATGATTACATTAAACAGATTAAAGTCTTCAATCAAAAAGCAGAGGATGGCAGAATAGACTTAAAAATAAAATAAAACAAAACAGGTTGCCTGGGTGGCTCAGTTGGTTAAGTGTCCAACTCTTGATTTCAGCAAAGGTCATGATCTTAGGGTTGTGAGAACGAGCTGCATGTGGGAATGGAGCCTGCATGATTTTCTCCCTCTCCCTCTCTCTCCCACCCTCTCTAAAATTAAAAACAAACAAACAAAAACAACAACACATGGTCCAACTATATTCTGTCTACAAGACACTCTCTTTGCATCCATGAGCACAAACTAGTTGAAAGTGGAAAGACGGAAAAAGATATCCCAGGCAAACCATACCAAAAGAGATCTGGGTAGATATACTAACATCAAACACAATAGACTTTATGACAAAAATTGTACAAGAGACAAAAAATACATTACACAGAGATAAAAGGTCAACCTATCAAGAATATGTAATAATTATAAATACACATGCACATGCCAAGAGCTCCAAAATATAGGAAGCACAACCTGACAGAAATCATGGAAGAAATAGAAATTTCAACAATAATAGTTAGAAACTAATCAATAGATCAATTAGACAAAAGATGGACAAAGAAATAGAAGGTGTGGACATTACTATACAGCAATCAGACCTGACAGATCTCTATAGAACACCCCACCCAACAACAGCAGAATACCCATTCTCCTCGAGGGCATGTTAAACATTCTTCAGGACAGACCATATGTTAGGCCACAAAACAAGTCTCAATAAGTTGAAAAAAAGATTCAAATCATACCAAGTATCTTCTCTGATCAGAATAGAGTGATAATAGAAATATTTATGGATAGCATAATATTAATAAAAATTAATCATTAATAATAGAAGTAAATCTGGAAAACTCACCACTTTGTGAAAATCAAAAATACATTTTTAGGGACACCTGGGTGTCTCAGTCAGTTAAGTGTCTGACTCTTGATTTTGGCTCAGGTCATGATCTCAGGGTCATGAGATCGAGTACTGCAATAGGCTCAGTGCTCAGCTCGGAATCTGCCTGAAGTTCTCTTTCTCTCTCCCTCTGCCCCTCCTCCAGCTTGCACATGTACACATGCTCTCTCTCTTTTTCTTAAATAAATAAATAAATAAAATTAAAAAAAAAAACCAAAACCACACTTTTAAGCAACTAATGTGTCAAAATGAAGTCACAAGAAAAGCTCGAAAATACTCTTAATCTTACTTTCAAAAGATTGAAAACAAAAACACAATATCCCAAAATGGATGGGATACAGTAAGAGCAGTACTCAGAGGGAAATGTATAGCTGTAAATGCCTCCATTAAAAAAGAAGAAATATCTCAGGGAGCCTGCTGGCTCAGTTGGAAGAGCTTGTGACTCTTGAACTTGGGGTCCTGAGTTCAAGCCCTATGTTCAGTGCAGAGATTACTTACATAAGTAAACTCTTAAAAAAAATCTCAAATTAATAAACTTCCACTTCAAAAAATAGAAAAAAGTAAATTAAATGCAAAGGAAGCAGAAGGACAGAAATAATAAATATTAGAGCTGAAATGAACAGAATAGAAAATAGAAAAACAACAGGGCACTTGCGTGGCTTAGCTGGTTAAGTATCTGACTCTTAGTTTAAGCTTGGGTCGTGATCTCAAGGTTATGAGATCCAACCCTACGTTGGGCTCCAAGTTCAGCATGGAGTCTGCTTGGGATTCTCTCTCCTTAAGAGCCTCTTCCCTTCCTGTTCATGGTCTCTCACTTTCACTCAAATAAATAAATCTTAAAAAGAAAAGAAAAATAACAGATCAATAAAACCAAAAGCTGATTCTCTAAAAAAAAGACCAAGAGAACTGACAAGCCTTTTGCTAGACTGAACAAGTGAAAAAGATAAAAGACTTGAGTTATAAAAATCAGGAATGAAAGTGAGGACCTTACAAAATAACAAAGATCATAAGAGAACCTTAAAAACAATTGTATGCCAGCAAATTAGATAACCCGGGTGAAATAGGGAATCTTTAGACACACACAAAGAATCAAAACTGATTGAAGAAGAAATAGAAAACCCGAATAGGCCTATAACAAGGAAACAGATTGAAGCAGTCATCTTCCACTAAAGAAAAGCCCAGGACCAGGTGACTTCATCAGTGAATTTTATCAAACATTATAGAAGAACTGAGACCATTCATTCTAACATGCTTCCCAAAAGCAGAATAGAAGAGAATGCTTCCTAATTCATTCTTTGAGGCCAATATTGCCATGACACCAATGTCAGACAAAGATACCATAAGGAAAAAAAAAAACAAACCTTAAAGACCAATACCAATTATGAGTACAAATGCAAAACTTCAACAAAATACTAGAAAATAAAATCCAAGATACACTGTGACCTAATGGGATTTATCCCAGGAATGCAAGCAAGGCAGTGCAACATAAAAAAATCTACATTAAAAGAATAAAGGGAGGAAAAATCACATGATCATCTTTTTTTTTTTTTTTTTTTTTTTTTTTTTGCAAAAAGCTTTATTGTCTCCATTTGGTCCACGGATTGGGAAAGGGCTCCAGGATGGTTAAAAAGCTGCCTAGTGGCTGCAAGGAAAGGTTCAGGCACAAGCCCTGGCACAGGGGAGGGCATGGGGGTGCCAGAGGAGCCCCTCAAAGGCTGCTAGTCTCCAGAGGCTCCTAATGGTGCTTGAGAGTTGAGCCTTTTGAAAAATAGTCGCCCAGCCCAGCGTGGGGGCGTGGCCAGCCTGCGGAAGTTAGTCAGGTGGTTGCCCATCTGCTTGATGAATTTCACCTCCTCATCTAGGAAGTGGTTCTCCAGGAATCACACAGATGGGGATCTGCGCGGGCAGAACCCAGGGCATGCAGATCCAGAAAGGTCTGGTTCAGGCTCTTCTCCAGAAGCAGGGTGGCTTCCATGGCGTCCAGGGTTTTCCCCCACTCACCTTGGGACGGCTTCTGCACGTCCTGGAAGAGGGTGCGGTGGCGCGCTGCGCTGGTTTTGCATCTTCAAGAAACGCTCAGCGCCCTCGTGCTTCTCCTCAGCCAACTTGTGGAAGAAGTGGGCCACACCCTCCAGAGCCACATCGTCATGGTCGAAATAGAAGCCCAGAGAGAGGTAGGTGTAGGAGGCCGGCAGATGCATGTTGACCAGGCGGTTAATGGCAGTCTCCACCTCGGTAGAATAATTCTGACGAATCTGGGAGTTCATGGTAGATCTCTGGGACAAGGAATTATTCAAACTTGAGTGTTCACTCTTGGTGGCAGAAGATGGCTCCAAAGGTTACGACTGTTAAAAAGGTTGGAGTGTGGTCGTTGGCTGGTAGAAGGGGCATCCCTGGGCCTGTTCCGTCCAAACACTGTTGAAGCAAGAGATAGATCCTCAGGACCCCAGAATGCACTGCCAATCATCTCAATTGATACAGAAAAAGAATCTGATAAAATCTAATAGCCTTTCATGATAAAAAAAAAAATTCAGTAACCTAGGAATAGAAGGAAGTTTCTCAACTTGATAAAGGGCAGCTATGAAAAACCCACAACTGACATACTTAATGGTGAAAGACTGAAAGTTTTTCCTCTAAGATGAGGAACAGACAAAGATATTTGCTTTCATCACTGCTATTCAACCTTGTACTGGAAGTATTAACCAAGGCAATTAAGCAAGAAAGAGAACTAGAATGTATCCAAACTGGAAAAGTAGAAGTAAAACTATCTCTACTTGCAGATGACATGATCTTACATAGATAAAATCCTAAAGAATCCACCAAAAAATTATTACAGCTAATAAATTAATTAAGCAAAGTTGCAATCTATAAAATAAAATGCACAAAAATCATTTGTATTTCTATATGCTACCAATGGAAAATTCAGGAATGAAATTAAGGAAACAATTATATTTATAGTAGCATCAAAAAGAATAAAAATACTTAGGAATAAATTTAACCAAGCAAGTGCAGGACTTGTACACTTCAACTTAAACTATAAAATATTGTTTAGTTCCTTGAAATTAAAGGAGACCTAAATACATGGGAAGATATCATGTGTTCATGAGTCAGAAGACTTACTATTCCCCAAACTGATTATAGAGTCAGTACAACACAGTCTTTCATACCTGCTGCTTTTTTTTTTTTTTACAGAAATGGAAAGCTAATTTTCAAGTAATAAGGAATTACAAAGGTCTCAGAATAGCCAAAATAATCTTGAAAAAGATAAAGTTGGAGGACAAAAATGTCTTAATTTGAAAACTTACTGCAAAGCTATGGTAATCAAGATGGTGTGGTATTGGCATAAGGACAGGCATGTATCAATGGATTAGAATCGAAAGACCTGAAATAAACCTATAGATCTATGTTCAACTGATTCAACAAGGCTACCAAGACTCAAGGGAAAGTATAATCTCTTCAACAAATGGTGCCAGGACAACAGGGTAACCCCCAGCAAAAAAAGCATGGAGTTGGACTCTTATCTCACAGCATATACAGATATTAACTCATAACTAACTGAAGTCCTAAAAGTAAGAAATAAAACTATAGAACTCTTAGAAGAAAATACAGGAGTAATACTTCATGACCTTGGATTTGGCAGTGGATTCTTAGCTATGACACCAAAGCACAAGCAACAGAAAAAAAATAGATAAATTGGATGTCACCAAAATTAGGAACTGCTGCACATCAAAAGACATTATGACGAAAGTGAAAAGACAACCTACAAAATGGGAAAATTATTTTCAAATCATATATCTGATAAGGACCAAGTGTCTAGAATATATAAAGAGCTCTTACAACTCAACAACAAAGAGACAAGCCATTTTAAAAGTGGCCAATGCACTTGAATAGGCATTTCTCCAAAGAAAACTATATAAATGCTCAAAGGCACATGAAAAGATGTTCAACATCATGTTGCATCATTTATCTCAGGAAAATGCAAATCATAACCCCAATGAGATGCCATAATTTTTAAAAGTGGGAAATAACAAGTGTTGGCAAGCACGCAGAGACTGGAAGGAATGTAAAACAGTCTGGCTGCCGTGGAAAACAGTTTGGTGGTTCCTCAAAAAGTTAAACATAGAATTTCTACACGACCCAGCAATGCCACTCATGGGTTTATAACTAAAAGAAACGAGAACAGGTGTTCAAACCAATACTTGTACGATGCTCAGAGCAGTACTATTCAGAACCACCAAAGAGTGAAAACTACTCAGATACCTGCCAATTTATGAATGGATACATAGAATGTGGTCCCTCCAGTCCCACATGGAAGTACTGACACATGGATGGACCTTGAGAACATGCTAAGTTAGAGAAGCCAGTTGTAAGAAGCATGTAGTCTCTGATTCCATTGATATGAAACATCTGGAATAGACAAATCCATAGAAACTAAAAACAGATCTGTAGTTGCTAGGGCTGGGGTGACAGAGGTGATGGGAAGTGACTGGGTAATGGGTACATAGTTTCTTTCTAGGGGGGCAAATTAGAATTTAAAAAAGTTGAAGATAGAAACCGGAAGCAGATAATGGTGATGGTTTTACAACATGTAAAAGCATGAATATAAAAGAGACTAGCAGGTTTTTCCAGGGACTTCTAAGGAAACAAAGCCAGAATATTCTGGCAACAACCCAACCAGGCCAGAGTTGGGATAGGGGAGAGATCCACAAGGAAGAGTGGGATCTGCATCTTGACTGTGGCAATCTGGCCCAGATGGACTGAGCCTCAGAGCACTGGCCACACCTCCAGCCTGTGGATCCCTTCTGCACAGTCCAGCAGATTAGGCTGCAAGTGGATGGATGCCCCATGCCAGGACCAACAGCTTAGCGCAGAGATGAAGGCCTTGGAGAGGCTGATACCAGCGCTCTGCTCACCCAGCCTGACAGCCATTAAGTGAGGCCATAGGGCCTGATGCTGAGGGCTTTTTAACATGATGCAAAGGTCGTTGTGTCGTCGACAACGGGGCCAGAACTTGTGAGATGCCCCAATGGCCAGTGCCACAGCCATGAAAACCATGAGAATATATAAAAACAGGAGTCACAGACAGTGCAGAGCCCAACAGGCAGTGGGCACCCAGCAAACCCTCAGGTAGAACAATGAAAGCACACACACTCTAAAGCCAGAGCCAGAATGGCCTTCCAAGTCCCCAAGGACTCCCAGCATCTCTGCATCACCTGCGTCTGCACTTCCGGTCCTATCTCTGAATCCTAGAAACACAGCTTTCTGTAGGCTCCCAGGAGACCTGGCTACACTAGTGCATTCTTACACACGGCAGGGCAGACCTGGGTTTTGTGGCCTGAAGCTTACATAATTTGGAAGGCCGACTCGAAGGAATAGAATACAAAATTGCAGGCTTAAAATTAGGCAAGTGAATATATAGGACAAATAAAGAAATCACAACAAATTGTAAATTTTCAGAAGTTGCCAAATACCAAAGCATAACATAATGTTTATATGAGCTCACTGCCCCACCTCTGTCATGTTTTCCAACATTTTTTTTTTTTTTGCGGCATAACCTTTGATTACTTCTTCATGTGATGATCCTTGCAGTATCATTTTTGATAAAAAAAAAATTTGTTTATTATGGATGCTCTGGATGCATAAAATGTGATTTTTCATGTCGACTTACACACTGTGCATAGTTGCCCCCCACTAGCTGCTGCCCTGAAACCAGAGATTGTGATCAATTCTCCTTCAAAAAATTCACCCCAAAATAAGAAAAAAGGATGGTATGTTTATAATTGTCTCACTGTATTATCGAATATATTCTTGACAAGACAGAACTTCAGTTTTCCCCAGGCGTCAGTGAGAAGAGAATCATCCGTTTATGGTTTTATGTGTCTGATAACAGGAAGAACTCTTTACAGACCAGCTTTTGTCTCCATACTTTTCAAACCCCCCTCTTCCTCCCCCGCCCACCTACTTCTGGTGCCAGGCGCTGTAGGACATGTTCATATCACCAAAGCAGCTGGTGTCCTCGCATCTTCACACCATGACACAGGAACTGGGAGGAGCATTCCCGGAAGCCATCTCTAGTGGGATGGCCAGCGAGGATGGATCTATTCCCAGGGGTGACTGTGAACCACAGAAATCTGCCTCATTTAACCCAAACTAAGTATGCATCTCCTAACTCTGCTGCTCCTTAGTGATAGCCCAGAAGAGGCTGTGGCCTGTTCCACACCACCCTTTAGATGGGCAACAGAGAGTCAGAGACAGGGAGACAGAGGCCTTCTATTGCAGCTAAAAGATCTTGCTTCCACAAATCTTACATGAAATCATACTAGCCCATGAACGCAGTGCCTGGGGGCCCTCCCATGGCTCTGACACAGAAACTTCTGGAAATCCAAACTGGCTATTGGTATCCCTAAAGGAGAGCCCCTCAGTTGAAGGAAAGTTGTGTGAATCTCTCTTTGCTGCCACCAGCAGGAGCAGAAAGAAGTGACTAGAAGATGTAGAAAGAGCAAGACTTAAGATGCTAGTTAGGTCTGAGAAATATGCTGCAAGCAAGAGATGATGGCAGGCCCCCCAAAAGGACAGGAATCAACAAGTGAGGGGACTGGCCAATCTGTAAGGAGATACGAGCAAGAGAAGAGAGGAGAGAGATGTGGGAAAAATGCGTATGATGGGACCTGCTGAGGGGGAGACTTGTGTGCAGATGGGCGGAGTCTCATGGGGGGTGACTAACAGTTGAGGGCGGGGCTCCAGACTCAGGTGGCCTGATGGAGGAGTGGACTCTGAAGACCAGGGCCATGGACACACAAAATGTGAGTAAGGCCCCCACGGGAGGGGTCTGCCCGGCGGATACTGAGCAGTGACGACAGAGGAGCGGGAGACTGGAAATAAGATGGATGGGCCTGGAAATGAGAGGGCAGGGCCACTTGTCCCAGGCTCCCTTTCTTCCCAGCCCCACAGACAGGGACAGCAAGGAGAGGGTACCCCACTGAGCATCTCCGTGTTCTTCCCTCCCCTGATCAGTTAGAGAAGGCAGCCATAAAGATTCAGTCTTGGTGGCGTGGCAACACGGTGCGCCGGACGTTACTGCACGCAGCTCTCAGGGCCTGGGTCATCCAGTGCTGGTGGAGGTCGATGCAGGCCAAGATGCTGGAGCAGAGACGGCGCCTGGCACTAAGACTCTACACCTGCCAGGAGTGGGCAGTGGTGAAGGTGCAGGCACAGGTTCGAATGTGGCAGGCCCGCAGACGGTTCCTCCAGGCACGCCAAGCGGCCTGCATCATCCAGTCTCACTGGCGCTGGCATACCAGCCAGACCCGGGGCCTGATCCGGGGCCGCTATGAGGTCAAAGCCAGCCGGCTGGAGCTTGACATCGAAATCCTCTTGACCTAGGGCGCTAGCAGAGCCAAGGAGACTGGATCTCTCTTCCAATAAAAACACTTACTGACCACAGTCTTGCCCTTTGGAAATTAGACCCATAAAAGAGGGATCAAAAAAAAAAAAAAAAAAGAGGGATCAGTCCCTCGGTAATGGTCTAGAGCCCATCCCAGGGCACGCCACCCTAGGCCGTTGCACCTACTGCAAACCTGAGCCATCCTGCCCCCAAAAGAGACTCCAGGGCCCAGGATAGGCTCTGACACCTCAGCCAGCCTGGTCCCAGCTCTCTCCACAAGCAAGGTTAGGTACTGGGCTTTATTTTTCTGTACCCCTCCTCAGGCTTCTCCATTTAAGGTAGGACACCAGAGAGTCAGGCTGAAGCTAGAGCCAGCTGGGAAGGCCAGGATTCCACCGCCCCGTGCTGGGCAGGACCCTCAGGGCCAGTGCAGCACTTGGCAGGGAGCCAGGAGGACAGGGCACCCCACTGAGCAACAGTAGGCCAGGCACTGTGCCTCACTTGGGGGATAGTCAGCCAGAGCCAGCCCCTGGGGGAAGGCCAGGGCAGGAGCTGAGGAGCAGCAGCTGTGCCTGCTGCTTTAGCCCTAGGGGCTGAGACAAGGCTTCCCTCCTCTCTGCTGGCTACTTCCTGGGAGAATCAGGCTCAGTGGGGGAGGGGACAGAAAGCCCAGAGAGGTGGGGCTGAGGAAACAAGTGGAGGGAGCCTAGGGGTGGGCAAGGGGAAGGGCTGTCCTTATGCCACGGAAGTCATTGGTTTGGGGATACAACCTCTAAATCTTACTGCATCCTTAGAAGCAGCTGTTCTGGCATCCTCTCAAGACTGGGACCTGTATTTGCCCCAATCCCCCTACAGACTGCCATACCCTCTGCAAGGCTGGCCTCAAAGAGGGCCGATGGGCCCTTGCTGGCGGAGTCTCCTGTTAACTCAGCATCTGGGCTCAGCCTTCTGTGTACCAGTCTCTCACAGCCTCTGCTTTGGTGCTCAAGGTCCCTCAGATGTTTGTCTCCCAACCTGCCTCCCAGAAGCCTGAGGCACATGACCTTCCTTAGGGGTCTGCGATAGGTGGCCTTGCCAGAGGGGTGGGAGGACCAGTTGGAGAGAGGTACAGAAGTCAGAGGTCCTCATGGGCCTTGCAGCTATGTAAGGCTTTTCTTTCCCTCAGCAGTGTGTGTTGTGTGTGGCTCAGGGAAAGGTGTCTCCAGAACAGCTGTGGCAGGCATGGAGAACCAGAGATTAGTCTGACACCCATCACCTTTAGTAGCTGAAGGTGGCAATGATGCACCCAGGTACCTTGCTCTTCCAAAGGAGCCCCTTCAGGAGCTTTGGACACAGCTCTCGCCTGCCTGCCTTGCAAGAGTGAGTGGTAGACTAGTTAGGTCTACATGCTGAACATGATGGAATCCTGCATGAACATCCCTGCAGGTGCCACCCCTGGAATCCTCTGAGACACAAAACATACCAATGCCTGGGCCCACCCAGAGATTCTGCTTTAACTGGTCTGGGGAGAGGCCTGGACATTGGAATTCAATGTGCAGCCATGATTTGGAAACTAGAGTTAGGTAATAAAGTGGCCACTGGGTTCATGTGATCCCACCTGGGGATATTGATGCAGAATCCCAAACTGCTTGCCAGGCTCAAGATAATTAAGGCTTTCCACTCTGTGATGAGCTAAAAATGCAAAGTTAAAACAGGGATTCAGAGGGAGAGCCACTTTGGTGAAAAACTTTTGAAAGCAGGAAAACACAGGTAGCTGGGGGTTGGGACAGGGAGAGGCTGTTGCGGTAAAACAGGTACGGCCTCTTGTCCCTGGTGACAGGACCCCAGGAATATGGCACTATTCCTGTGTGAGCAATGGAGACTTAGGGGCCAGCCCAAGAAGGCTCATCCAAGGTCTTGGGTTCCCCTCTGATGGCCAGGGGATCTTGTGACCTGGATGTGGTCTGGACCTGTGGGTGTTGGGCCCCAGACAGAGGAAGTGAAGGAGACATAGGATGGGAGTCCACAGAGAGGATCCCCTTTAGCAGTCAGATCTGTAGCTAGAGTTGGCCTGGATAGGTGGAGCCACCTATACGTCCTCAGCAGAGGTGAGGCTGCAGGTGGGGCTTTCAGAGGCAGACCCCTCAGACCCTCACAAACCCTCCCTTCTCTTCCTCACTGTCATTGAGAATTGAGCTACAGAAGTAACTCTCCCTGAGAATACACTGAAACAGTAGAAGTGAGGATGGTGAGAGGTAGGGGAGGTGCAGGGAGGGAGGATGCTTGCAGTCTTGGGGCAGGAGTGGGCATGAGGGCACTCTGGGGCACTCTGTATCCCCATCCTTGATCCTCCTCCAGGAGACATTGTGTCCCCAAGAGATATGTGACCTAGGCCTGATCAACAAATATATATATATATATATATATATATATATATATATATATATATATATATTTAAATATGATAGTCACAGAGAGAGAGAGAGAGGCAGAGACACAGGCAGAGGGAGAAGCAGGCTCCATGCACCGGGAGCCCGATGTGGGATTCGATCCCGGGTCTCCAGGATCGCGCCCTGGGCCAAAGGCAGGTGCTAAACCGCTGCGCCACCCAGGGATCCCCAACAAAGAAATATATTGACCCTCAGACTGGCCCAGCATACTGGGCCCCTAAGAAGATAGTTGAGCAAGTGCCCACTTGCTCCCTCTTAAGCCCACCCCACCCTCTTAAGCTCCTCATTTGATACATCTCCAACCTCAGTTCTGATCCCACTATTCAGGGTTTCCATCCTACCTTGTCTTCTGCTTCTCTCTGTCCCACATGGCAAGCCCAAAATGAGATGGCACTGCGCAATTTGAAGCTCTACAATAACACTACAGCAATCAAGACAGTGTGGTATTGTTGAAAGAACAGACAAATAGATCAATGGAACAGAAGAGAGAGACCAGAAATAGACCCACACAAATATAATCAACTGAACTTAGAAAAAGGAGCAAAGTCAAACTTATGGAGAAAGTTTTTTTCAATGAATGATATTGAAAAAACTGGATATCCACATGCAAAAAACAAGTGAAGCTAGATACAGACCTTACACCCTTCATAAAAATTAACTCAAACTATATCACAGAAGTATAATACTCTTAAAGCCATGAAAGAAATAACTGACAAGTTGGACTTCATTAAAATAAAAACTTCTGTTCTGCAAAAGACACAGTTGAGAGAATGAGAACACAAGCCACACAAACTGGAAGAAAGTATTTGCAGACACATCTGATAAAGATTTGTTATCTAAAAATACAAAGGACCCTGACAGCTCAACAATAAGAAAATGAACAACTCATTAAAAAATTAAGAAAAGACCTGCTGAGCAGATATTTCACCTGAAAAGATGTACAGATGGCAAATTAGCTTATGAAAAGATGTGCACCATCATATGTTATTAGAGAATTGAAAATTAAAAATGAAATAACCGTATATATCTATTAAGAAACACTGACAATGGGCAGCCCAGGTGGCTCAGAGGTTTAGCACTGCCTTCAACCCAGGGTGTGAGCCTGGAAACCTGGGATCGAGTCCCATGTTGGGCTCCCTGCATGGAGCCTGCTTCTCCCTCTGCCTGTATCTCTGCCCCTCTCTCTCTCTCTCTGTGTGTCTCTCATGAATAAATAACATCTTTAAAAAACAAAACCCAAACCAAAACAAAAAAGAAACACTGACAGCACCAAATGCTGAGATGTGGAGCAACAGGAATGCTCATTCAGTGCTGGTGGGAATGCAAAATGGCAGAGCCACTTTGGAAAACAGTTTGGCAGTTTAATACAAAACTAAACTAGGCTCCCCATATGATCCAGCAATTGAGCTTCTTCCAATTTACTCAAGTGAGTTGGAAAACATGTCTACACAAATCCTGCATATAAATGTTTACAGCAGTTGTATTCATAATTGCCAAAAATTGAAAGCAACCAAGAAGTCCTTCCAATGGGTAAACTGGTAAACTTATTGCAGTACATCCACACCACAATGGAATATTTAGTGACAAAAAGAAATGACCTCTCAAGCCATGAAAAAGACATGGAGGAAACCTAAATGCATACTGTGAAGTTAAAGTGGTCTGGAAAGGCTACCGATTACATGATTCCAACTATATGACGCTCTGGAAAAGGCAAACTATATAGAGAGTAAATGGTTGGCAGGTGTTTGGTGGGAGGAATGAGGGATGAATAGGCGAAAAACAGAATTTTATGGTATTTAAACTATTCTGTATGATATTATAAATGAAGATACACGAAATTATGTATTTGACAAAAATCATAGAACTACATACACAAAGTGACCTCTAATGTAAATTATGGACCTTAGTTAATAATAATATATATCAGTTTGCCATTTGTAATAAATGTACCATATTAATGCGAGATGTTAACAATAAGTTGAACTGTATGCAGCAGGATGGGGAACAGGGAGCCCATGGGCACTCTATTTTCTGCTCAATTTTCCCATATACCTAAAACTGCTCTAAAATGAAAGTCTATTAATAAAAAATAAAAGGCAAAATGATTAGAACAAAAGTACTAAATGCTGTCTGCATTTTTAAACAGCCTGATTATGTACATAGAAAAGTCATAAAGAATCTACCCCCCCCAAAAAAAAGAATCTACCCCCCAAACTACTTGAATATATGAGTTTAGAACAGTCATGGGATACAGTGTCAATATGCAAAAATAAATTGTCCAAAGAAGATATACTTTCATGGCCAACAGGCACATGAAAAGATGTGCAACATCACTAGTTATTAGGGAAATGCAAATCAAAATGACATATCACTTCATTACCATTAAGATGATTTTCATTAAAAAAACGAACAACAAAAAAACAAAATAACAAATGTTGGCAAGGATGTGGAGAAATTGGAACACTTGTACATTGCTAGTGGGAATGCAAAATGGTACAGCTGTTGTAGAAAAATGGTATGACAATTCTCAAAATATTAAAAATAGAATTACCATCTGACCCAACAAGTCCAATTCTGGATATATACCCGAAAGAAGTGAAAGAAGAAATTCAACAGATACTTGGCACACATGGTCATAGCAACATATCCACAAGAACCAAAAGTGTCCATTGATAGATAAATGCATAATCAAAATGTAGCACATATAGAATGTTATTCCACCTTCAAAAAGAAGGACATTCTGACATATTTTACAATACGAATGACCCTGAGGACATAAGGCCAAATGAAATAAGTCAGCCACAAAAGAACAAACACTATGATTCTTCTTATATGAAACTTCTAGAGTAGTCAAATTCATAGAGACAGAAAGTAGAATGGTGTTTGCCAGGGGTAAGGGGAGGAGGGAATAGGAAGTTAGTGTTTACTGAGTACAGAGTCAGATGGAGAAGATGGTGGTGATGGTTATGTAACAATGTTAATGTATTTAATGCCATAGAAATGTACTCTTAAAAACAGTTAAGATGGCAAATTTTATGTCATGTATATTTTACCACAGTAAAAAAGTAAGTTGTATCTTTTTTTTAAGATTTTATTTATTTATTCATGAGAGACACACACAGAGAGAGAGGCACAGACACAGGCAGAGGGTGAAGCAGGCTCCATGCAAGGAGCCCGACATGGGACTCGATCCCGGGTCTCCAGGATCACACCCTGGGCTGAAGGCGGAGCCAAACCGCTGAGCCACCCGGGCTGCCCAAGTAAGTTGTATCTAACAACAAACTGCAAACTGAAATTAAATAAGCATTTCCAATAATATCCAAAAAATCAAATGCAGGGGCACCTGGATGTCTCAGTTGGTTAAGCATCTGACTTCGGCTCAGATCATGATCTCAGAGTCCAGAGACTGGGCCAGTTATCAGGCTCCATGCTCAACAGAGAGTCTGCTTGTCTCTGTCCCTCTCCCTCTGCCCTTCCCCCCCCCCACTTGTTCTCTTTCTCTCTCTCTCTTTCAAATAAATAAATAAAATCTTACAAAAAATAAAATGCCTGGGGTGCCTGGGTGGCTCAGTGGTTGAGCATTTATCTTCAGCTCAAGGCATGATCCTGGAGTCCTGGGATGGAGTCCCACATGGAGCTCCCAGAGGGGAGCCTGCTTTTCCCTCTGCCTATATCTCTGCCTCTCTCTCTCTGAGTCTCTCATGAATAAATAAAATCTTTAAAAAAAAATCAAACAACATAAATAGAAGACTCCTACACTGAAAAGTACACATTGCTGAGAGAAATTAAAGAAGACTGAAATAAATGAAAAGATATGCCATATTCATGAACTTAATGACAATATTGTTAAGATTATAGTTTCCCACAAATTGATCTATATATTCAATGCAATTCCAAATAAAATTCCATATTGTTTTTGTAAAACTCAAAAAGCTTATTCTAAAACCTATGTTGAAATGCAAAGGACCTAGTACAGCCAAGACAATCTTAAAAAATATAAAATAAAACTGAAGGACTTACCTGACCTGACCTCAAGATTTACTATAAAGCTACAGTAATTAAGACAGTGTGGTGTTTAGTAAGGTAAAAAATAGAAATCAATGAGACAAAATTGAATCCAAGAATAGTCCCGCCTATTTATGGTCAACTAATTTTGTAATTAGTTGACCAATTATAGTGGCACCCTGTGAGTGCCAATATAATTCAGTGAGGAAAGTAGAGTTTTTTCAACAAACAGTGCTGGAACAACTGAATATCTATAAGGATTAAAGCTAATATTGATTCCTATCTCATATCACATGCAAAACTTAATTCAACAAAGATCTAAGTCCCAAATGTATGAGCTAAAAGTGTAGTTTCTAGAAAAAAAAGCAGGAGTGGAGCAATATCAGTGAAAATGATAAAGCAGGTAGCTCCAGGAGCCCATTTCTCCACAGAAACATAAAAAAATCAAACAAAAACTATTACAACCAACTTTATCAGCACTCTGGAAAAATAGTCAAAAGTTTACAGCAACCAAATGAATGCTGAGTATAGGAAAAAGGCAATTAATTAACTTTTTTTAAAAGTATGTTCCATGCCATGGAGCCCAACACAAGGCTTGAACTCATAACCCTGAGATCAGGAACTGAGCTGAGATCAAGTGTCAGATCCTTAACCGACAGAGCCTCCCAAGCACCCCAAAGAAAAATACAGTTTAAAACCAGTAGGAAGATTTTGTGGAATTTTTACTTGCCATTGTTCTATTCCCCTGTCTTCAGAATGAGGGCTGTCTTGAAGATGGCAGTCCACATCCTCAGTGTGAGACATGGTTACTGATTCCAGAGCAGAGCAGACCATATTCCCATAGAATTGTGTTTGCTGGTCTAATATGTCCAGGTATTATGAAGATGAATGCAATGCAATTGCTTTTGGTTTGCCTATTTCAGAGCTCATTTGGGGTGGAAAAGCAGTAAGCATTCCTGTAACAATGTAAGGCAAATGAACAACTTCAGCTGCTTGGGGGGAAAGATTATAGTTTAGGCATACAGGAGAGTGCTAAAAGCCTCACAGGAAAATCAGGGGATAGTTTATTTCAGAGATTAGGACATTCAAAGTGCTTGTGTATACTGGGAGATTTAAAAAGCTGTGTTCTTGACCAGGGCAAGACATATGCTCAGAAAATACCTGCAAAGACCTGAAGCTTTCATGTCTCTCTGATCTCTAAGCTAAGTGCAAGCTGGAAGTGAAGGCTAAGACAGAGTTCTAAATGGCATGGCTAAGTGTTGGAGGAGTGTCCGGTGCAGAAAGATTTGCAAAAAAACAGGAGAGTTCTTTTTCCTATCTTTGTTTCTTCTCTCTCCTGGCATTCAAGAAATTTTCTAATAGATCACTAGCTGAACATAGTTAAAGGAAGACAGACTTTAGAGACCATATATTAAAAAGAACACAGACCCAAAATAATAATTTAGAAAAGTCACTAACCAAACAACTATAGCCCACTATAAGCCACAAAAAGACAACTTGGAGAGAGAGAAGATTCTGATTTCCAGAGTTACCACATTATAATCAAAATGTCTAGTTTTCAATGAAAAAGTTATAAAACATGCACAGAAACAGGAAAGTATGACCCATTCACAGGAAAAATGAATAGAAATTGTCCCTGAGGAAGCACAGACATTGAACCTCCCAGACAAAGACTCTAAATCAACTATCTTAAATATTCTCAAAGAGCTATAGGACACCATGGACAAAGAGATAACAGAAACTAGGACAACAATGTGTGAACAAATAGGGAATATTGACAAAGAAACAGAAATTATAAAAAGGAACCCAACAGAAATTCTGGAGTTGAAATATACAGTAACAAAAATGAAAACTACAAGAGGGTTTCAACAGCAGATTTCAGCAGGCAGAAGAAAGAATCAGTGAACTTGAAGATAGGCCAGTCAAAATTATCCAATCTGAAGAGAAGTAAAAAGAGAATGGAGAAAAATGAATAGAGCTTAAGAGAATGAGCCATCATCAAAAGTACTAAAACATTCGTAATGGGAATCCCAGATTAAGAGGAGAGAGAAAAGGGGGGCAGACAGAATATGAAGACACAATGGCTGAAAACTTCCCAAATTTAATAAAATACAATAATCTAAATATCCTAGTTCAATGGTACTCCAAGAAGAATAAACATAAAGAAACCCACACTGAGACACTTTATAATTAAATTGTCTAAGGCCAAAGAAAAAAAGAGGATCTTAAAATTAGCAAAAGAAAAATTCATCTTGCATAAGAGCATAAAATAAAATTAATAAAATTGTAGATTTCTCATCAGAAACCAGGGAGACCAGGGACACCTGGGTGGCTCAGTGGTTGAGCATTGGCCTTCAGCTCAGGGCATGATCCCAGGTCCAGGGATTGAGTCCTGCACTGGACTTCCTGCAGGGAGCCTGCTTCTCCCTCTGCTTATGTCTCTGCCTCTTTTTCTGTGTCTCTCATTAATAAATAAATAAATAAATAAATAAATAAATAAATAAATAAATAAAATTGTAAAAATAAGAAAAGAAAGAAAGAAACAAACAAACCAGGGAGACTAGAAGGAGTGGGATGATAGTTTTAAAGGGCTAAAAGAAAAATCTGTCAACCAAAAATTCCATATTTAGGAATGAAGGAGAAATTAAGACATTCCCAGAAAGCTGAAAGTGTGCGTCACAAATAGACTCTCCTATAAGAAATCTAAAGGTTGTATTTCAGATTGAAATGAAAGGACACTAGACAGTATCTTAAAACCATACCAAGATATAAAGAACTCCAGTAAAAGTAACTACACACTTAAAAATAAAAGCTAGTATTATTGTGTGGGCCTTTTTAAAAATTTGTAGCTCTTCTTTTTATTTCCTATATTATTTAAAAGACAAACGTATGAAAGATAATACATTTATGTAAATGAACACAATGCATAAAGATAAAATTTGTGGCAATAACAACTTTGGGGGAATGGAGCTTTCTGGACATAATATTTGTATGTTACTAAAGCTAAGTTGCTATCAATTCAAGTTAAATTGCTATAGGGGCACCTGGGTGGCTCAGTGGTTGGGTGCCTGCCTTTGGCTCAGGTCATGATCCTGGGATCCAGGATCAAGTCTCTCATTAGGTTCCCTGCGAGGAGCCTCTCCTTCTGCCTGTGTCTCTGCCTTTCTCTCTCTCAGTCTGTGTCTCTCATGAATGAATGAATGAATCAATCAATCAATAAATCTTTTTAAAAAACAAAGTAGATTGTTATAAATTTAGGATGTTAATAGCCATTTCTTCATAACCATTAAGAAAATATCTTTTTAAGGGATCCCTGGGTGGCGCAGCGGTTTGGCGCCTGCCTTTGGCCCAGGGCGCGATCCCGGAGACCCGGGATCGAATCCCACATCAGGCTCCCGGTGCATGGAGCCTGCTTCTCCCTCTGCCTGTGTCTCTGCCTCTCTCTCTCTCTCTCTCTCTCTCTCTGTGACTATCATAAATAAATAAATAAAAATTTAAAAAAAATATTTTTTTAAGAAAACACCAAAAAATGGGGCACCTGGGTGGCTCGGTTGGTTAAATGTCTGCCTTTGGCTCAGGTCATGATCCCAGGGTCCTAGCATCGAGCCCCAGGTCGTGAGGCTCCCTGCTCAGCAGGGAGTCTGCTTTTTCCTCTCTCTTGCCCCTTCACTTCTTGTGCTTATGTTCTCTCTCTCAAATAAATAAAATATTTTTAAAAATACATAAAAACAAAGGAGAAGGAAATCAAAATAGTACATACACAAAAATCAATTAAATACAAAAGAAAACAATGGAAGAAATGAGAGTAAGAAGAGTATAAGAGATGCAGAAAACGCATAACAAGGAAATGTAAATTATTCCTCATCAGTAAATGTAAATGGATTAAATTCTACAATTATAAGGCAGATATTGGAAGAATGGATTTCAAAAAACATGATCCATCTATATGCTATCTATAAGAGACTCACTTTAGATTTGAAGACAGAAGAATTGAAAGTAAAAGAATGGAAAGATCAATTCCATCCAGATAGTAATGAAAAAGCTCCAATGGTCACACTATTACTGTTATAAAATGTCTATATTAAAAAGAAATATCTCAAATTAAACAACCTAACTTTAAAAAATAAATAAATAACCTAATTTTACATCTTGTAGGACAAGAAACAGAAAAAACAAAAGGACAAAAAACAGAAAAAACTTAGGCAGTCCTGGTGGCGCAGTGGTTTAGCGCCGCCTGCAGCCCAGGGTGTGATCCTGGAGACACGGCATTGAGTCCCATGTAAGGCTCCCTGCATGGAGCCTGCTTCTCCCTCTGCCTGTGTCTCTGCCTCTCTCTTTATTTATTTATTCATGAGAGACACATGTCTCTCATGAATAAATAAATAAAATCTTAAAAAAAAAAGAAAAAGAAAAAACTAAACCCAAAGATAGCAGAAGGAAGAAAATAATAAAGATAAGAGTGGAGATAAATGAAACAGAATAGGAAAATAATAGAATCAATAAAACAAAAAGTGGTTCTTTGAGAAGATTAAAATTGACAAACTATTAGCTAGACTTATCAAGAGAAAAAAAATATATATATATATAACTAAAATTTTAAAAAAGAAAATGAGTCCATTACTACTGACTCTAAAGATAAAGAATTATACCCCAGTGGTGGGCTTGCTGTCACAGACCCATAGCAGTCCCACCCACCAGTGGACCTGGCCGGAGCTCTGCTCACACCCCTGATAGTGGACCCACACACACCAACACAATAAAGTAGTAGATGTTAATACCCCATTCTCAGTAATAGATAAATCATCCAGACAGAAAATCAATAAAGAAAGAGCAGAACTGAACAACGCTACAGACCAAATGGATATAATAGGCATATGCAAAACATTCCCTTCAATGGCAGCAGCATATTCATTCTCCTAAAATGCACACTGAATATTCTCCAGGATAGATCATATGCTAGGTCACAAAACAAATCTTAATGAACTGAAGAAGACTGAACTCATTCCAAGTATCTTTTCCAATCACAGTGCAATGAAAATAGAAATCAACAACAGAAAGAAAAGGGGAAAATTCACCAACACATGGAAATTAAACAATGAACTCTTAACCATTGGACCAAAAAAGAAATTAAAAAAGAAGTTAGAAAATATATTAAGAGACAAACAAAAGTGAAAAACATCACATACCGTATATTTTATGAGATGTAGCAAAAGCAGTTATAAGAAGAAAAGTTATAGCAATAATGTCTACCTAAAATAGAGGATCTCAAACAACCCAACTTTATAACCCAAGGAACTAGAAAAAGAATAAACTAAACCCATAATTAGTAGAAGGAAGAAAATATGTTAAAGTAGAAATAAATGAAACAGAGAATAGAAAAACAATGTAAAAATTGATGAAACTAAATCTTGTTTTTTTTTAAGATAAACAAAATCAACAAATCCTTAGCTAGAATAATTAAGAAAAAAATTAATTCAAATAAATAAAATTATGGGTAAAAGAGGATACTTTACAAATGGTGCTATAGAAATGGAATCATAAAGGACTATTATGAAAATTTACATGCCAACAAATTGGACAACACACAAGAAATGAAAAAATTCTAGAAACATAAAATCTATCAAGACTGAACCAAAAAATGGCCTGTACAAACAGGGTGGCTAAAGCAGCAATCAAAAACACTCCAAAAATAAAAGTCCAGAACCAGATAGCTTCATGGGTGGAGTCTACCAACATTTAAATAAAAATTAATAACAATCCTAAACTCTCACAAATTTGTTTCATGAGGTCAACATTACCCTGATACAAAGGTCAAAAACACAAGGAAAAAAACATTCAGGCCAGTATTCTTGATGAATATAAAAAAACTCCTCAGGGCACCTGGGTGGCTCAGCTGGTTAAGTATCTGCTTTTGGCTCAGGTCATGATAAATCCAAAAGGAAAAAATAAAATTATCTGTTTACAGATGACATGATCATATACATTAAAAACTCAAAAGACTCCATGTGCACACACACACACATACACATACGACCTTGTAGAACTAATAAACTCTTTCAGTAAAGTCGCAGTATACAAAATCAACAAACAAAAATCAGTTGCATTTCTAAATAAACTTTCAAAAGGGGGGGGCACCTGGGTGGCTTAGTGGGTTGAGCATCCAACTCTTGATTTCAGCTCAGGTCATGACCTCAGGATTGTGGGATCAAGCTCCACATTGGGCTCTGTGCTCAGCAGGGAGTCTGCGTGAGATTTTCTCTCTCCTCCATCTGCCCCTCCCCTGGTCATGCTCTCTCTCTCTCGCGTAAATAAATAAATCTTTTTTAAAAATCAGGCCAGTATTTTTTACACTAATAATATTATACACTAACAATGATCTATCTGAAAAGGAAATTAGGAGAACAATCCCATTTATAACAACATCAAAAAGAAAAAACTATCTTGTCATAAACTTAACCAAAGAGGTGAAAGACATGTACACTTAAAACTATAAAACATTGATGAGATAAATTAAACACATAAATTAACAGAAGAATATCCCATGTTAATGGATTAGAAGAATTAATATTGTCAAAATGTCCTTATGACCCAAAGCGATCTACAGATTCAACTTAATCCTTAGCAAAACACTAATGGCTTTTTTTTTTTTTTTTACAGAAATAGCAAAAACAATCCTAAAATTCATTTGGAGCCACAAAAGATCCCAAATAGCCAAAGCAATTTTGAGCAAGAAGGACAAAGCTGGAGCTATCATACTCTCTGATTACAGACTATATTACAAAGCTGCAGTAATCAAAACACAATTGTACTGACATAATAACAGACATTTAAGTCAACAGAACTGAATAGGAATCTCAGAAATAAACCCACACCTATATGATCAACTGGTTTTTGACAAGGGTGCCAAGAATACACAATGCAGAAAAGACTGTCTTTTCAATAAGTGGTGATGGGAAAACTAGATATCCACACAGAATGGTATGAGACCTTTATCTCATACCATATATAAAAATTACCTCAAAATGGATTAAAGACTAAAATGTAAAAGCTGATACAATAAAACTTTTAGATGAAGACACAGCAACAAATAAGTACAAAAACAAAGGACTTTTTTTTTTAACAAAGGACTTTAATAGACATTTCAACAGAGAAGACATACAAATGGCCAATAGGTAGATGAAAATGTGTTCAACATCACTCATCATCAGGGAAATGCAAATCAAAACCACAATGAGATATCATCTCACACCTGTCAGAATGGCTAGATTAAAAATAAGAAATAAGTGCTGGCAAGGAAGTGGAGAAGGAACCTTCACACATTGTTGGTGGGAATGTAAATTTGTATAGACACTGTGGAAAACAGTATGCAGGTTCCTAAAAAAAAATTAAAAATAGAATTACCATATGATACAGTAATTCCCTACTAAGTATTTACCCAAATATGAAAACACTAATCCAAAAAAATATACGCACTTGTATGTTTGTTGTAGCATTATTTATAATAGCCAGAATACAGAAGCAACTCTAGTGTTCATCAATAGATAAATGGATAAAGAAGATGTGTATATCTGCACAATGGAATATTGCTCAACCATGAAAAAAAGAATGAGATATTGCCATTTGCAACATCATGATTGGACTTAAGGGATGTTATACTAAGTGAAACGAGTCAGTCAGAGAAAGACAAGTACCATAGGATTTCACTCATGTGTGGAATTTAAGAAACAAATAAAAAAAACAAAGAAAAAAAGAGACAGACAAACTACAAACCTGACTTTTAAATAGAGAGAACAAACTGGTGGTTGTCAGAGGGAAAATGGGAGGTGGTGGTGGGTGAAATAGATAAAAGAGATTAAGAGTACACTTATCATGATGAGCACGGAGTATTGTATAGAATTGCTGAATCATTGTTGGGGGGTTAGAAAAGATAGAATTGTTGAATCTTTATATTGGACACCTGAAAGTAATATAACACTATGTTATTTATACTTCGATTAAGGAAAAGAAAGAAAATGTGATCTACATCATATCACACACTCACACTGGAATATTATTAGCCATAAAAAGGAAGGAAATCCTGTCACTTGCAACAATATGAATAAACCTGGAGGGCATTATGCTAAGAGAAATAAGCCAGATCCAGTAGGACAAACACTACATGATCCCACTTTTATGAGAAATCTAAAATAGTCAAACTGAAAGAGAATAGAATAATGATTACCAGGGCTGGGAGGAGAAGGAAACAGAAAGGTGTCAGCCAAAGGGTACAGAGTTTCAGTTATGCAAATGAGTAAATTCCAGAGATGTACAGTACAACATAGAGCCTATAATTAGCAATACTGTATTTTATACTTAAAAATTAGCTAAGAAGAGATTTTTTTTTGTCAAGTACTCTTACCACAAAAGAAAAAAAATTAATTTAATAAAGAAATAAAGAAAATGGAAGGAAGATTTTGGAGCTGATGGATAAGTTTATGGTCTTGATTTTGGTGATGATCTCATGGGTATATGCTTATCTCAAAATTAATCATATTGTATACATTAAATATGTACAGCTTTCTATACATCAATCATGCCTCAATAAGGTGGCTTTAAAAAGAATTATAATAGAATACTATGAACTATATTTCAACCAATTGGATAACACAGATAAAATGGACCAATTCATAGAAGTACACAAATTATCAAAATTGATCCAAGAAAAAATAGAAAATCTGAATAGATTGATAAAAGATTAAATCAGTAATCAAAAATCTCCCAACAATAAAGTTCAGGATCAGATGGCTTTACTGGTGAATTCTACTACACATTTAAAGAATTAACACTGGGATCCCTGGGTGGCTCGGCAGTTTAGCGCCTGACTTCGGCCCAGGGCGGGATCCTGGAGACCCGAGATTGAGTCCCACATCAGGTTCCCTGCATGGAGCCTGCTTCTCCCTCTGCTTGTGTCTCTGCCTCTCTCTGTGTCTCTCATGAATAAATAAAAATATTTTTTTAAAAAGAATTAACACCAACCTTTCTCAAACTCTTCCAGAAAATAGAAGAGGAGAGAACACCACCTGACTCATTCTATGAGGCCAGTATTATCCTTATACCAAAGCCAGGCAAGTATCACAAGAGAAGAAAACTACAGTTCAATATCCCTTATGAATATAGATGCAAAAATCCTCAACAAAATACTAGTAAAGCAGATCCAAAAGCATGTTAAAAAAGATTGTACACAATGACCAAGTGCGCCCCAGAATTTAAGGGTAGTTCAACATACAAAAACTACTCCGTGTGGGCAGCCCCAGTGGCTCAGCGGTTTAGCGCCGCTTTCAGCCCAGGGCGTGATCCTGGAGACCCAGGATCGAGTCCCACGTCGGGCTCCCTGCATGGAGCCTGGTTCTCCCTCTGCCTGTGTCTCTGCCTCTCTCTCTCTCCGTGTCTCTCATGAACAAATAAATAAAATCTTTAAAAAAAAATTATTCCATGTAATACAACACATGAATAGAACAAAGGGGGAAAATCGTATGATCATCTCCATTGATGCAGTGAAAGCTTTTGATCAAATCCAATATCCTTTCAAGATAAAAATATCCAGAAAACAAGGAATGTAAGATCCTCAACATGATAAAGGACAATTAGGAAAAACCTCCTACTAACATCCTACCCAGCGGTAAAAGACTGACACCTTTGTCCCTAAGATTAGAAACAAGACAAGGATGCCCATTTTTCACCAATGCTCAATACTGCACTAGAAGTTCTAACCAGAGCAATTAGGCAAGAAAAAAAAAAAAAGAAATAAAAGCATCCAAATCGGAAAGTAAAGAGTAAAGCTGTCTCTGTTCACAGGTGACATAATCCTACAAAACTACATCCCAAAGACTTTTTAAAAAAACTGCTAGAGACAAGAGATGAATTTGCCCAAGTGGCAGTTACAAGACCAACACACAAGAGTCAGTTTTTATTATACACCAGCAATGAACAATCTCAAAATGAAATTAAGAAAACAATTCCACAATTCACAATAGTATCAAAAAGAATAATATATCTAAGACAAAAATCTACCCAGGGAGGTGAAAGACTCATATATGGAAACTACAAAAAAAAAAAAAAAACTGCTGAAAGAAATTACAGAAGGACCTGAATAAGTAGAAAAACATCCTATGTTCACACATTGGGAGACTTAATAATTTTGTTATGATGTCCATAATTCCCAAAGTGGTCTACAAATCCAACGCAATTTCTATGAAAATCCCAGTGGTCTTATCTACAGAAACAAAAAACAGATCTTCAAATTTGTATGGAATTGCAATAAATCCTGAATAGCCAAAACAATCTTGAGGGGGGATAAAAAGAACAAAATCGGAGACTCACATTTCCCAATTTCAAAACTCACTACAAAACTATAGTAATAAAATCAGTGTAGTACCAGCATACAGATAGATGTAGTGCTGGGATAACTGATATCCATTGGCAAAAAATGAAGTTGGGCTCCTACCACTGTATATAAAAATTAATTCAAAATGGATCAATAACCTAAATATAAGAGTGAATGCCATAAAACTCTTAGAAAAGGACAGAGGTAAACCTTCATGACCTTGGATTTGGCAATAGATTTTTAGATTACACCAAAAGTATGAGCAACAAAAGAGAAAATAAATTACTTCATCAAAATTGAAAGCTTTAGTGCGGGATCCCTGGGTGGCGCAGCGGTTTGGCGCCTGCCTTTGGCCCAGGGCGTGATCCCGGAGACCCGGGATCGAATCCCACATCGGGCTCCCGGTGCATGGAGCCTGCTTCTCCCTCTGCCTGTGTCTCTGCCTCCCTCTCTCTCTCTGTAACTATCATAAATAAATAAAAATTTAAAAAAAAGAAAGCTTTAGTGCATCAGAGAACATTATCAAGAAAGCAAAAAGACAACCTGCAGAATAGGAGAAAATATTTACAAACCTTACAACTGATAGTGGTCTAGTATCAAACCATCAGCTAAGTGAAAGAGGCCGGATGCACAGGATCACATACGCATGATTCTATTTATATCAATGTCCAGAATAGGAAAATCAATAGAGAGAGAAAGTAGATTGATTGGTGGTTTTGCCACAGACTCTGAAGAGGGAAGAATGGGGAGTAACTGCTTAATGGGTTCAGGGTTTTATTTGGGATTTGGAACTAGAGAGAGGTGTTGATTATGTAACATTATGAACGTACTAAATGCCACTGAATTGCTAATTTTAAAATAGTTTTATGTTATGTTAATTTCACCTCTTTAAAAAAATACAGACAAAAAAAAACACAGGAGAAAATGTTCAAACTTGGGGCAAAGACTTCTTGGACAGGTCATAAAGGTACTGATCATATTCCAGGGGAAAGTGGGCAGGGGAAGAGACAACATGGGTGAAGGGGAGTGGGAGATACAGGCTTCCAGTTGTGGAATGCATGTCACGGAATAAACGGCACAGCGTAGGGAATATAGTCAATGGTACTATAACAGGGTTGCATATGATATGGAAGGTATAATTGAGGTGAGCATAGCATAACATATAGAGAGGTTGAGTCACTATGTTGTACACTTGAAACTAATGTAACATTCTGTATCAACTATACTAAAAAATCTTAAGGCACTATAAGAAATTGACAAATTGTATTTCAGCAAAATGTCTTTGCTCATTAATGGAATAAGATAATTAAAAGCAAAGCTACAGAATAGAGAAAAGATTCTCAATGCATTTATCCAAAAAAGAACTCATCCAGGATATATAAAGAATTCCTAAAAAAACAACATTAAAAAATAAATCACCCAATAAAAATGGACAAAAGATTTGAAGAAGTACTTCAAAAAAGAAGAACCAGAATAGCCTAAAAGAACACGAGAAAATGCGCAGTATAGTTAATAACCAGAGAAACACAAATATAAAGCACAATAAATGCCACTACATACCCACTACAGTTAAAAGGATTTTTTGTTTACAGTAAAGTGGCAAAGAGCACCTGGAATTCTCATATATTGCTTTAAAATGGCACAATCACTTGAGAAAAAAAAACATTTGGAAATTTCTAATAAAGATTAAAAAACACTAACTCTATGACTCAGCCTTTCTACTCTTAGGCATTTACTAGAGAAAACTGAAAACCTGTGTCCGCAAAAGGGTTGCTCAGAAGTGTTCATAGTAGATGTATTTATAACAGCTTTAAAAATTGGAAATGATCTAATATATATCAATAGGAAAGCAGATAACAGAATTACAATATATTTGTACACTGGAATACTACTCAGTGATAGAAAAGATTCAAGTATTTGATTCTTACAGCAACATGGATAAATCATATAAACAGATCCAGGGGGACACCTGGGTGGCTCAGTGGTTGAGCGTCTGCCTTTGGCTCAGGTCGTGATCCCAGGGTCCTGGAATCGAGTCCCCTAGGCCCTCCGTGGGGAGACTGCTTCTCCCTCTGTCTATGTCTCTCTGTGTCTCTCATGAATAAATACATAAAATCTAAAACAATCCCAAAAAACAAATCCAGAGAAAAAAGTCAGACACAAAAGAGTACATACAGTATGACTTCATCGAGTATGATTCCATTGATATAAAACTCGAGAAGAGGCGAAACTAGATAGAAGTGGTGAACAGGGATCCCTGGGTGGCGCAGTGGTTTAGCACTTGCCTTTGGCCCAGGGCGCGATCCTGGAGACCCGGGATCGAGTCCCATGTCGGGCTCCCGGTGCATGGAGCCTGCTTCTCCCTCTGCCTGTGTCTCTGCCTCTCTCTCTCTCTCTCTCTCTGTGACTATCATAAATACATTAAAAAAAAAAAAGAGAAGTGGTGATCAGAATCAAACAATGGGTCTCTCTGTGAGGAGGTGGTAGTTATTGGAAAGGGGCCCGAGGAGGTGGGGGTAGTGCTTTCAGGAGTAACGAGAAAGTTCTACTTCTAGATTTGGGTGATGTTTACATGAGTGTACACATTTGAAAAAAGTCACAGAATTGTGCCCTTAAAATCTGTGCATATTATAGTGTATAGAATACTGCTTAGTATTTGTTTTAAAATTAGACAAGCATCAAACTTCCCTACAGCAACACTCAAGGCTAGAAGACAACAGAGAAATGTCCACCAAGTTCTGAGGGAGAGTGTGGGCCACAAGGAAGGTGGTCAAAGGTACAAGCTTTCAGTTACAAGGTAAGTGAGAGCTAGGGATAGCTGGCCATGCAGGGTGACTGTAGTTACACTGCGGTACGGCATAGAGGGAAGCTGTTGAAAGTCTATCCCAAGAGATCTTATCACAAGGAAAACAGGTGTTTATAAGGAAAAAAATATTCTTTTCCTGGCTTTTTGTTTTTGTTTTGTTTTGTTTTGTTTTAAGTGGGCTCCATGCCCAGTGCAGAACCCAACACAGGGTTCAATCTCAGACCTGAGCTGAGATCAGGAGTGCCATGCTTAACCAACCAACTGCACCACCCAGGTACCTGCGTTTTCTTTTCACTTTATCTCCATGAGGTAATGGATGCTAACTAACCTCACTGCCAGAATCGTCGTGTAATACAGGTAAGTCAGGCCACCCATTGTGCATCTTAGACTTATACAGCGATGTGCGTCCATATCAATAAAACTGGGAGTGGGAGGAGATATATATTTAAAAATCACAAATTAAAAAAAGAGAAGGCTGTCAGGTGGAAATTGGTGGTAGACAGGGAGGGCAGGAGAGAGGGGAGGAAGAAGCAGGCTGATCCAGATTGGTAGGTGGCGGGCTTAATAAGCAAGTGGACTTACTTCCAGGCTCGTCCAGGCTTGTCTGGGACCCTGCAGAACTGGGATCTCAGGCCTTAGCTGTCCAGTCACGAACCCCATTCAGGAGTTCTCAGCATCACATTGCTGTCTCAAGGGTTGCTCCTCCATGGTGCAATGGTGGGCAGTGGTGGGATGGTGGGCGGCGGTGGGTTGGCAGGCTGCGTGCACTTTCCACAGCCGGGGCAGGACATGGAGCCTCTGAGCACAGAGCTACATGCTCCCTGCCACCTTCTGCAACAGAACCTTGGTGGTTATTCCTGGATGCGATCCTGGAACAGGTAAAGGGTATCAGTGGAAGACCAGGAAACTTGAATAAACTATGGATTTTTCATTAATAAGAAGGTATCAATATTTGCCCAGTCATTGGAACAAATGTACTGCTTGTCACTAATTTACTAATGTAAAATAAAAACAGAGGAATCTGGGCGTGGGGCATGTACATGGAACTATCTGGATTATATTCAAAGTCTTCTTATAAATCAAAAACCGTTTTAAAATGTAAAGTACATCAAAATGAAATAATATAAAATTTAAAATTTTTTTATTTTTATTTTTTTAAGATTTTATTTATTTATTCATGAGATACAGAGAGAGAGAGAGAGAGAGAGAGAGAGAAAGAGAGAGAGAGAGAGAGAGAGGCAGACACAGGCAGAGGGAGAAGTAGGCTCCATGCAGGGAGCCTGACATGAGACTTGTTCTCATGTCTCCAGGATCACGTCCTGGGCCGTAGGCAGGTGCTCAACCACTGAGCTACCCAGGGATCCCCTAAAATTTTTTTTTAAAAAGAGCGTGGACCCCAATATACTAAAACTAGCCCATTTTTATTCAAATAAAAAAGTCAAAGGGAAAATACCCCCATCATTAATCTGGGGTGATAGTTAAAAGGTGTGCTCACTTTGTGAAAAAATTCATTAAGATTTAGCTCTGTGAATTATATGTATTTTTCAATAACTTTTGTTTCATATCTGTATAATGAGTATATTAATAGAATGTACTTAACATTGGATTAACTAAACAATATAAGTACAATATGTACAACAACATATAGCTCTACAGTATGAGTGTCCAGAACACAGTAAATGCTCAATAAATGTTGTATATTATTTTAACTAAAAGGATAAGAATACATCCCCAAATTTTACATTTAAAAATTCTGAAAGGGGAAAAAAAATTCTGAAAGGGATGGGAGGAAAAAAATGGGAGTCTATGTGAAAAATAATGGCCAGAGATTGATAATTCTAAAAGGTAGCTACTGTGTTCATGGAGGCATTCTACTTTTTTGCACGTAAATAAAATTTTTATAACAAAAAGGGGAAGTAATCATTAGAGATGAGGGGAACTTTTTACTAAGAAGAGTTACATTAAAATTTGGTAAAAATAAGCTAATAAGACAAAATCTTCATAATAACATTCATGGAGCATGGGGGGGGAGGGCTTTGTCAAATATAAAGGAACTCAGAATATGGGGTGCACGAGTCTTCCATGAAAAAGAAAAATAAAATAATAAAATTTCAACAGTTAAAAGTAAGTCAAAAGTTGGAACTCAGGCTGAAGTAAGGACAGGCAGTGACCCGTGGATACATTGGATGAAGACTGAATGCAGAATGACTAAGCAAACTCCTTTTACCAAACAGAATTTGGACATCATCAAACTGGACAGTGTAAAACTACTAGCTAATGCTGATGTTGTCAATTCAACACAGCATCAGTCCGTCCATACAGTCTAGAGTGAAAATGTGGCCACTAAAATCATCACGGCGTTGGAGGGCCAATGGAGTGAGTTTCAGATGTTGCAACCAAGAGGCTGCCCCAGCACCCAGTTTATTCTGCCTGGAGAAGGGATGCAGTCCAGGGAGCTCAGCCTCCCAGGGCCCTCAGACTCCCAGACACTGCCTCTCCTGCCACCACACCTGAGCAATGGGAACCGATGTGGGTGCAGAGATGTGAGGGCCAGGCATGCTGTGACCGAACCACAAGTGCCACATTAGCAACCTGGCCCCTGTGGACACCTGGCTCAATGCCACAGTGAGACATGGCAGTTTAGACCACAGTCCCCCCTGGACATGCGCAGGGAGCATCTGGAAGGGCCTGCCCTCCTTTCCTTCCTGGGGCAGGGTCAACCAACCGACCGCGGGCTGGAACTCTCCGATTCCCTGAGACGAAGAGAATGTTTACCTCTAAATGTCACTCTCTCTCTTCAACTCCCAGGCATCTTTCAGGGGGAAAATATCTTGTGTGGTGAAGAAATGTCTGCGAGGTTCAAGAATTCCTTCAGTGTTACTTCAGATGCGTTTTCTTCAATTAGAATCAAGTAAAATTAAATCTTCACTTAAAAAAATAGACATATGGCATGATCCCATTTTTATGAAAGTATTTCTATCCCTCCTCCTATCTGTAAAAATGCATGGAAATATGTCTAGGATGCTGTACCAGAAATGTTAATGATGGTTATATTTGAATGATGCAACTGGAGCTAATACTTTTTTTTTTTTTTTTTTACTTTTCTGCAATGCTTAAACTGTCTATAAGGAGCATATATTTTTCCAACAAAAGAATAAAATGCTTTTTTCTTAAACAAACAAAACAACCAACCTCACATCTTGGCAAGAGCCCTCGGGGTTCAAAGCCTCCATTTTACTTTCTTCCCTCTCTGGCTGCCCCCACTCATGTTCTCCTCCATTTCTCCCCCTCCCTTTGCCACCTACCCAGCCTTCTAGCCCCCTTTGGCCCCCCACATTTTCTCTTCCCCTGCTTTCCCCAGATCTAGCCCATCTTCTCCAGGACTGGGAACACCCCATCTTTAGTGCCTAGTGGTCTGCTGGCCCTTGGGAGCAGGAGTGCTGAGCTCCTTTCCTTCTCTGCAGGAGGTTGGGGTGGGGACCTTTTCAGGAGGCTTTGAGACCCTTAGGGACCTCTCCATATCCCTCTTCCTCTCATGACCCCCAACACCAGGGAAGGAGGCGAGAGTAGCCTGGGTGAAGTGGGAGGAGTAGAGAGAGAACTCTGGCAGGAATGTAGCTCCCCACAAGACCCAGGGATGTAGAAGAGCTTTCATCTTTTCCCAAGCTCCATGTCATCCCCTCACCTCTACTTTTTTGTCCCCAACACTCAACAGATTTCAATATCCTATCTCAAGGGTCTCCTCTGGAAAGGGTTCACTCTCCTCTACCCTGTGCCTGGGGGAACAGCGAATAGAGTGGCTTCACCCAAGCCACCCAGACTCCTGGTTGAGAGAGAGAGCCAGGTCCCACCCAGACAGGCTGCTTTAGCTTTCCCAGGACCAGCACAAGGGATAGGTGAAAAGGTGGCAGAGGGCAGGGAGGGGCTGTGAGCAAAGCAATGGGAGAGACAACAGTGCCCCACAGTAAACTCGGCTGTCGAAGCAAAGCAGACTGCTGGTTACGCTCCAGGACAGTCAATTCACCACGATGGGTAGCTCCTTCTGGGTAGAGAGAACCCCAAAGGTTTGGCATATCTGCTGTCAGTCCCCAAAAAGGGCCAGACTCTCCTTGGAGGACTCTAAATATCACATAAGCAAGGCCAACCCAGCAGGGACCCCTGAGCCCCCACCCAGTTCCAGGCAGAGATGTCAGGACTTTGTAGGATGTGGATGTGGTACTGAGGAGGAGAGCAGAGACATAAACCCAGGTGGTCAGGACTGGGAGGAGGACTAGGGGTGGGGCAGCTGGAAGGGCCTGGCCTGAGCAACATGTGGTAAGGACTGAGAGTTAAGGAACGAAAGCCTGGAGGTTCTCAGCCCACAGCGCTGTAGACATGGGCTGGGCAAGACAGGAGTGGTGGTGGAAGGAAAGGAATGTCCTCAGAGGACTGGCCCTTAGAAGCTTTTTACCCACCTCTTGCCCCCAGGTGATGGGTGACAGGGATAGGAGAGTCTTCACTGAATATCCCTTGTACCTCTTTAGCCATGAACCATGTTAATTACTACCTTAAAAAATTATAATTATTACATTTTAAGGCAAAGAGCTGACACCATGGAAGGAGGGTTAGTTTCCCGGTGCAAAAGCATCAGAGCTCACTCTGGCCTGTCCAGGGGCTGGGAATATGGGCAAATGTTTCCTGGGTCCAATTTGGCAGGAAGACCCAGAAAAGGCCACATTGGAAGCAGAGACCAGCACCACAGGTACCATGGGACACTGCCCCGGTGCTTAGCCACTGAGGGCTACATGCAGGCCCAGGGCATTCAAGACCAGAAATCTGGAAAAGAGACACTCCGGTAGGCTCACCAAAATTAGCTAATGAAAATACAGGATGCCACACCCCTACACTTCAGGTATCTGCTGGAGAGGAAAAGCCATTCCTACAATTTTTTTTTTCAGTTTTCTGTTTATGTTTTTAAAATTGTTAACCCAAATTTCTACAACCTTGCTGGCCTGTAAATGCAAATGAGTTAACTTCAAAATAGCCAATGTCCTTGGCCTGCCAATCTCCTGAGCTAGGACCTTGTCCCTCTGTGATACTCCCACCAGAAGTTGCCAGGTTCTGCTCCCCTTTGGGCTGTGTGCCCACTGCCACCTCCGCCACAGGAGGGCAGTGGTTGGTTGAGCACTGTGGCTGAGGCTGTGCCACTGCACCCTCTCCTGGTGAGCCCCGGACGGCAAGTGGGGGGGGGCACCCAAGAGTTCTTGGCTCCGCCCCCCTGCTCCTGGGTGAGAGCTCCTCCAAGACTGGAGAAAGGTCCCTTCTCCCACCTCTCACAAAGTCCAACAGCAGATGGCCTCTCCAGCTGCCCAGCCTCTGTTCTTCCTGCTTCATCGCTTCCCTCCTCATGAGCTCTTTCTGGCTTTGTACAAGCTGCATGAACAGGCAATGTCCAGCTCTGTGTCTGCTCTTGGCTCCCTCCACACCAACACTCAGCCTGGCTCTGTGCTAACCAGTAGCTCCTCCAAGGGGCAGGTTGGCCAGCTGTGGAAAAGCCCACAGCTACCTGTCACAGTCAGTGGCCCTTCCTGCCCCATTGCCCACACCATCCACATCTTCCCCTGGACTGTCACATGAGCCTGTGTCCATTGAAGCCTCCTGCCCTCATCCCACTAGTTCCTTGGCTGCTCTGCAGTGGCTCCTTCTCAGAGAGGATGGCTTTTTCATTTTCTATCTCTCCATAAAGCAGGGCTGGGTCTGTCTTGCTGGCCACCAGGTTCTAGCATCTGGCACAGAGCAGGCACAGAGCAGAGTCAACAAATACTATTGAAAGGAAGATTAGGAGGCTCTGAAGGGCATGAGGAGTTTCCCTGGGTCAAAGGCAATGAGTGATTTTTTTTTTTAAATAAAGACACTTTATTTACAGATAATACAAAATAAACCACAGGACAAACTACTATGCAAGGAAGGGATGGCCCCCACAAAACCCCCCTCCCCATCCCAGAAGAACTTATGTAAAAAATTAAAAAGGCCCTAGAAGGAAGGAGAGGTGGGGCTGGAAGCACCTTTGCTGATTGGGGATTGGGGCCCACAGTCCTCAGCCATCCTGTTCCAGGGCAGAGTAGACCCTGGCTTGCTTCCTTCGGAGTCCTGGGCCTAGCAAGGAGGGGACACGCTGCAAGGACAGTTGGTGGCTGTTGCAGAGGCTGCTGGGCCAAGGACCCTGACTTCTGACTCTGAAGGGTTGGAGTAAGTGGGTTTTGGGGATGGGCATGGGAGTGGCATTATTGCAGTGCTCCAGCTGACTTCTTCCTGGCCCTGTATGCGGGTCTGCACCAGGTTCCAGGGAGCAGCTGTGTCAGGGAGGAAAGCAGGGTCCTCAAAGTGACGATGTTGTTGAATCTACCACCTCACGGCCGTTGCAAACGGTGGGGACAAACTGGGAGCCAGATCCTAGGAAAGGAAGCCAGAGATTGGGGCCAACTCTGAGGTCCTTCACAGAGAGGGGGCAGCAGAGGAGGCAGGCTCCTTCCCCCTTCATTCCTCCCTCTCCTGTCCAGCCTCATCTGAGGGGCCCTCCACCTCCAGTCAAGGAATCCCAGCAACCCAAGGAGTATCCCCCATGCTGAGGAGCTGAGGCAGAGAGAAGACTGCTTAGGATGAGTTGCTGACCTTGGCCGAGGCTGGAGCTGGCCCTGGTGGCGGCGCTGCTGAAGCGGCTGGTGGGCGCACGGTGGCTGACCACATTCTTCTGTGGCTGGAAAAGGATGATGTGCAACTTGGGTGCAAAGAGACAGCCGAGCACCACAGAGCCACTGAGGCTGACTGATACGCACATGGTGGTGGTCTGTACCTGGGATGGGTGAAGTCAAGGATGAGTCTGGCCCCAGCATCCCTGCCCAGGCTATGGGGGTAGGGAGTAGGGAAATGGTAAGCATCCAATACCGGGCCTTGGTCCATTTGCTAAGCCCCAAAGGATTTCTAGGAAGGTGGGCACAGTCCCAGCATCAGCCTGTGGACCACCTTCCCAGGGAGATCAAAATTCCAGCTGAGGGCGTGAACATGCAGGGGTGCAGGGGTGTATGTGTGCATTGGAGTACACGTGCTGGTGTGTGTATGAGTGTGTATCTGCATGCATATGTGTGCAGGTATGTGTGTGTGCATGAGTGTGTGCCTATGTGCACGTGTGCATGTGTGAGTACTATGTGTGTCCAGGTTAGTCCTTAATCACCTATGATTGGCATGCAAATGCAAATCATATGCAAATGCAGGCTGAGTCAGAGCAGATTCCCTCCCCAGCCCTGGCCTCCACCAACCAGGCAGGTGGCCCAGCAGGTGCAACAGCAGCCAAGCCCAGCCGCCCTGGCCCCCAGCACTGCCCACCATACCTCTGTCCTGGGGGAAAGGGCCTTTCCAGGGGCTCTTGTCTCGATTTTCCTGCTCCTTTAATTGTTAAGATTGTCAGTTCAGACCCTGCTCTACACTCCCAAGCTGAGTGACCTTAGGCAAGGGATTGAACCTCCCTGAGTCTCCGTTTCTTCGTCTGTAAAATGGGGAGAGCCACGGAGTTTACTCCAGAGTCGTGAGGACTCACCAAGATGATCCTTTTATTGTTCAGAGCTCAGCTCATTGTCACCTCCTCAAAGAAGCCTTCCCTGACCACCCCATCAGAAGCAGCCATTGTCCCCTTGAAGCTAAGGAGACCTACTGAGACACTCAGTGCCAGCTGGAACTTTGCTTGGAAGCCACCAACTGGGGTGCCATTTCCACCTGCTTTATCCTTCCTCAACCCTGTATCTCAGATCTCAAGTTGCTCTGTGCTTCACCTTCTCTGCCTTCCCTGCTTTCTTCTCTCAACCCCAGAGCTGCACACTGCACAGTTCTGAGAGGCATCAGAATTGTGCCCTTTGGGGCCATATGGCCTGATAGCCTTGCCATTCCCATTCCTGCTTTCCACTCTCACCTCCGCCTACCTTCCACCATCTGTGCCTCCTCTCCTTGAGGGAGGTCAGTGCACACCTTCTGCTCCAGTCAGCCTCTGTATTGACTACCCTCCCCTATCTTCTCCACCCAACTTATCCAAATCTGCCTGTCTTGCAGAATGCAGTTCAAGGACTCCTCTTCCAAGAAGCCCTCCATGATTCCCTCTAAACAGACACACATCATACCACACCACACCACACCTCCCTCTTCTGTGCTCTTTCTAGGACCTTTGGTCAACCTAACCAAATCAGCAACATTTCCTGACTCAATTCTTTAGTTGATCCCCTGATCACCCACCCACTAAACCAGGTGTCCCCTTCTGCAGCTAACCCCTCAGTGGAGCAGGGCAGTTCATTTGGACATATTTCAGCTCATGCATCTCCTCAAGCTTAGAGCATGACATCCAAGTCCTAAAATCTCAGCTGTAACTCCTCCACCTCCTTGGTCATTGCCTTAGGCCCCACTCAACCCTCCTGCCCACCCCCCCCACTGGGGTCCAGTCCCACCTGGGTCACCACAAGCTGTGTGCCCATGGGTGAGCATTCAGCCTATTGGAACCTCTGAGTTATCAGAAGAGTAAACAAGATACTGGGAAACAGAAGGTCCAGTGTCCACTCCCACCCCCAGCTGCCACTCTGCAGCAGGTAGCTCACCCGGTAGTCACTGGAGGTGACATAGAAGATGGGCAGGAAGGCCAGCCAGATGATGCAAGTGGTGTACATGGTAAAGCCTATGAATTTGGCCTCATTGAAGTTCTCAGGGCACTTGCGGGTCTTGAAGGCATAGAGTGTGCAGAGTGCGATGAGGAGCACGTTGTAGGCCAGTGAACCCAGCATGCTTGCATCTCGATGGTTGCAGCGCAATGTTACCACCTCCCGCCGCTCTGGGGCTGTCTCCTTGCCCGTGCCTGGTGCTTCCACCACCAGCCAGGCAGCTACAATGAGCAGCTGGCCCGAGATAAGTGCCAGGCAGATGGCCACCTGCGAGGCAGGACTGATGAAGCGTGGTCGCTGGGCTCCCTCCCGGGCCCCACCAAAGATGCGTGCAATGCGGTTGGTCTTGGTGAGCAGAGCTGAGTAGCAGACAGAGAAGGCGGTGCCCAGACCAAGGCGCCGTAAGGTACACACCACCGTGGATGGCTTGGCAATGAAGATGAAGGTCATGCAGTAGCAGAGGAAGACACCGCCCAACAGGATGTAGCAGAGCTCCCGTCCAGAGGCCTTGACCACTGGTGTGGCATTGTGCCGCACAAAGACACCCAGCACAAAGAGGGTCGCCAGGGCACCTAGACAGGCGATGGTGACAGGTCCCACAGCCCAGGCATCACCCCAGCGGATGTACTCCTGGGGCAGCTCAAAGCAGCCGGTCAGGCTGGCATTGGGCCAGTAACCCAGGCCACAGTCAGCACAAGTGAATTCGTCCAGCCGGTACTCGTAGGGCTGGCAGGGGATGCAGAGCCAGCAGCAGACCTCCCCTGGCTGCACGCTCTTCACTTCATTCTGGAGACAGGGCTCACTGCAGCGAGAGGCGGGCAGGGAGCTGGCCGAGGGCGAGGCCCATGGGATGAGGCTGGTATCCAGGGTTAGGCCTTCTGCCCAGTAGCCTACCTTCTGGTAGCGATAGCGCCCACTCCCTGCCCGCAAATAGGTGAAGATGTTGTAGCGACCAATGCCATCACCAAAGCGGTCAAAGCGGACCTCACTGTGCGTGTCAGCCGGGCGGAAGGGGGCTGGAGTTGGGGAGGGAAGAGAGGGTTGGATTGGTGGGTAATCTTGATGTGACCTCCACCCTCACCCTACATGGAACCCAAACCACAGAGCTGAGGCCACTCCTTGCTCTTCCAAGCCTCACCCCAACACTAAAGTTAGCCTTCCTCCCCGCCATTTTTCTAAGTGAGAGGCTACAACAAATCTCAACTCTAAACTCCGAATAGAACCTGAACCTCAAAGCCTAGGCACCTCCACAGACCAACTGCCCTCACCAATCCCCAACCATGACTCTCCAAAACCTAGCCTTATACCTACTCTCCCATATCTTCCAACCTAGATCCCAACCTTATCATAAGACACACCACAGCCCTCTCCCCAGACTTAACATGGACTTCCTCCCAGCTAAATTCAGCCTCATGTCCAGTCCTGGTCCCACTTAATCCACTTAATGACAATCCAGACCCTCCAGTCCTACTACTAACCCCAATGCTAGCCAAACCCCAACCTCAGTGGTCATCTATAACCACTGATGGTCACCAGGATGTACTCATCAGGCAGCTCACAAGACACTTCAACTCCTCATCTCCCCTGGCCTGGGAACCTCACATCTCCCAGCCAGGCTCAGGAGGAAGCAGGATCCCTGTCATCCCAGGTGCCACTGAGAAGTTGGAGTTCATGCTAGCATATGATGTGCTTAAGGCCCCACCATGAATGGTGCAGCCTGGAGTCCCTTGAAGGTCCCCCACAGCCTGAGGCATCAATTGTTCTTAAAACCAGGAAGTTTATTAAAATAAATTTGGGTATGAGGGCGCCACTTAACTGGCTCAGTCAGTTAAGTGTCTGACTCTTGATTTGGGCTCAGGTCATGATCTCAGGTGGTGAGACCCAGTCCCACATCAGGCTCTGAGCTCAGCAGGAAGACTGCTTCTCTCCCTCTCCCTTTTCCCCCTGCTCCCACTCATGCGAGTTTGCTCTCTCTAAAATAAATAAATCTTTTTTTAAAAAGGCCTATGGGGCACCTAGATGGCTCATTCAGTTGAGCGTCTGCCTTCAGCTCAGGGCTTAGGTTGTGATCCCAGGGTCCTGGAATCAGACCCTCCTGTCTGGCTCCCTGCTCGGGAGGGAGTTTTCTTCTCCCTCTGCCCTTCCCCCCACTTGTGCTCTCTCTCTCTCTCTCTCTCAAATAAACAAAATCTTAAAAATAAATAGATAAATAAATACCTATAAAAATAGATTTTGGTATGAAGAGACTGGCCACCTTGAATGAAAAAAAAATCAAGTCTAGGAATAAATTTTCTCAGAAAACGGAGTATTTCTTGCTCACTTTTAACCCATCCTTACTCTGACTCTCACTAATGTTTTCCTGCCTGAGAATGGGCTTGAGTACCGCCAGTTCCCACTCCCTGCAGGATAAAGAGTCAGGAGGGAGAGAATTCAAGGCCCAAACAAGAAACTAGAGACCCTCCAAGTGCAGTACCATGCCAGAAAGTGGAACCTCAGTCCTGGCTCCAGTTGGAGAGCCCTGGCTAGCCATCCTTGTCCTGGCTCTGCCAGCACCCTGGGTGACTCCCTTGCTTGCTGTAGGCCATGTTCCCTTAGCCAGGTAATGGAACCTGAGGACCCACTCCCTCCTATCCTCCAAAGGCCAACAGCTGGTGGCTACTGGCTAGCCTCATTACCATCAAATTTGACGTTGAGTACGAAGTCCTTGTAGAGCCGGCGTCCGTTGACAGGCCGCATTGCATCACAGAGTTGGGTGGTGTTGGGGCAGAGGGCTCGGTGCATGTTGTGCAGCGCATGGGCCATGGCATACACTGCATTAACGACAAACATGATCTTGGACTCTTGCTCAAAAGGCACGGCCTGTAGTGAGTGGGCTGCGCAATCTCGCCGCCGGAAGCTACAGTGGAACCTCTGCTCCCAGAACTCACGGAACCAGGGGTTCCGGCTGTTGTTCCAGGGGTCCAGGCTCCGGAAGTAGGAGGCAAAGTCACTGATGGGATAGGAGGCCAGCTCAATAGTGATGGCACCCTCAGCAGCCCTCTCACTGCCTGCCACCACACTCTCCAGGGCCCCCCAGCCATCGCTGGCCACCCAGGTGAAGCTGGCATTGAGGCGCTGGGTAGCCGCGAGGAGCTCGCGGGCATCCTCAGAACGGGTGAACAGGACAGCCACACGGGCACTGGGCTTCTGCAGCAGGGCTCGCACCACACCCTCAAAAGCTGCGCGGCTCATGGCACGGCCCACTTTCTCCGAGGTGGCCACACAGATGTTGCGGGCACGGGCCTCTAGCTCAAAGGCTTCGATGCCTGTCTCGCCATAGTCACCCTCAGATGCCACAGTGGACACATAGGTCCAGTTGAAGAAGCGGAGAATCTCAGCCATGGCTTTGGCTTGGAAGAAGTCGGGGGGCACTGTGCGGGCAAAGTAGTCATAGCGGGACTTGTCACTCAGCTTGGCGCTGGTGGAGGCATAGCTAATCTGTGGGATCTGAAATAGCCGCAGGAGGTTGGCCACCTGGGAGAGGGGTAGAGCAGGCAAAGATCAGAGATCAGGTCAAACTCAAAAGACAGATGTGTTCTTCACAGCTACTCAACCTTGGGATCAAATGTCTGTGTGGTCAGCCTTGAGGTCTCCCTCACCCCAAAGACCTATATCCTGTCTTGATGTGTCTTCCCTCTAAGGGCACGGAGTTTTCCTTCCCAAAGGCTGGGAGAGAGAAGACCTAGGGCTGAGGCACCAGGCTCCTGAACCACACTAGAACCCTGCTTTCATCTCCCTTCAGATGCATAGCAGTAGCAAAAGTAGGGAGGCAAGGGAAGGCCCAAATCCTGAAAGGGGAAGAGGTTGGCACTTGGCTGCACAGGGCAGCAGAGGGCACTAGCTGGCATTTGGGCTGCTCAGGGTTCTTAGGTTTTCTATGTATTTGGAGCAGATATCCCTTTGCCAGAGTCTATCCCGATGGAATGATAGAGAAAGAAGAAAAAAGCTTCCCCAGGAAAGAAGACCAGATCTGAAAGCCTATGGCCTTGAGAACCCAAGAATTGGTCTCTACTGGATGGCTGAGCTTGAAATAAACAAGGCTTCCTGCTTACCACTGACTGCCTGGGACCAGCCCCCAAGAGTGGGGTCCAGACAAGGACCTGGTGAGATGGGTAGGTAAGAGCAGGACAAAATCCAGTTCCCACAGGAGGGAGTTAGGTCTGTCTTTGCACGCAGGCTCTTACTGTGAATCTCAATGCCTCTCTTGTACTTTCTGCATGTGTCCCTGGGCAAGTTAGCAAAACTCTCTGAGCCTCAGTTTCTCATTCCTGCCTGACAAGGCTGCTGAGCAGATAAAAATGAGAATGTATGTGAGGCCACAGTGACTGGCATATGGAAGACGAGAGGGATTTGGGCAGGAATGGGGAAGAATGATTAACAGGCAGGTGTAACCTAAGGATGAAGGGCTGGGTCTTGTTTTGACTCAGACAAGGAAAAAGTAGACCGATGTTAAAGTGTGGGTCCTGCTATAGGAGGCAGCAGCTTGGGGTGGGAGGAAGGTGACTGGGTCCTGGAGATGAATGCATGGAGCCCTGAAGAGAATTATGGAGAGGGTGGATGCTAGGAAGGCACCTCAGAGGCCCCTGAAGACATCAGCCAGTGGGAGGTGGCACATGTAGGTGGCTGCTACCGGCCACCTCCAGTAGGTGGGACTAGCAGAACCGGTAATTCACTCCCTGCAGTAGGGGGATGAGCAGGCCTCCCTGATCCTAGGCCAGAAGCTGCCTCCATAGTGCAGACTCCTGCTTCATTTCTCCTGAATAAGAATTCCACGTCAGGGGTCCTGGCCTGCCTCTAATTCCAGTGCTCTCAGCCAGACTCCTAAAAGAAGCTTAAGCCCCAGCCAAGGCCCTCCTTGCAAATCCCGACCCTGATCCCAGTTCTGACCTCATCTGGCAGCCTGTTCTGGGGACCAGGCAGGCAAGGGTCCAGGTAAGAGGTGGGACCCAGTCTGGGAGGGGGAAGATCCCACTTGGGCTAAAGCAGCGAGGTGTGCTCAGGGATATCAGCTGGGCCAGTACAATCTGCTTACCTCTTGTGAGAAAGCAGGAGGATGGAGGACCTTGTTTCCACCCCTTCAAATCCTGTCTGTACCCCTTGAAGACCCTAGGGGACTCTCCCCCTGCTAGACACATTCTGCTTTTCCTTCTCCAGGGTCTCCACCCCTGTTTCTCTTCTCTGGGGTTCTCCTGGCTTCTGTCTTCCACCCCTTTCAAGCCCATGGAGAGATAATCTGACAGAGCTGGAGGCCCTTAGCTGAGGGCCCTGGGGGATTGTTTTCACGTGCCCAGCACCTGCCTCTCTTCAAGCCTCAGTTTCTCCATCTATAAAATGGGGTATTAATAACAGCAGCTAATATTGATTACGCCTGATACATGTTTTGCATGTATTATCTCATTAGATTTCCAACACAACTCTAAGAGTGGCAAATGTTAGTATTGTCCTATTATTCTATAAGGAGGAAACAGAGGCATAGAAGAGAGAAATAGTGCCCAGAGTCACATAGTACTGGGAGAGCCAGGGTTCAAACCTGGAGTTCTGACTCAAGAGGCCTGGCTACTAAGCTTCTCATGGCTGTTTAACCTCAGGGGTGTGTGTGTGTGTGTGTTTGTGTGATGGAAGCGGGATCTTTTCCTTACACAATCTCTAAAAATCAACCCCCACTATATGACAGAGGCATTTTCTTAGTATCACACAAAAAGCTACTTATAGGAAGCTCCTAGTCCCTTTTCCAATGTGTGGCATCACGGAGCCCCTGTTCAGAGGGAATTCTGGGCTCCCACCTCCAGACTCCCTACCCAGCCCCCAGTTGGATAGCCCCTACATACCTGGATGGAGACATCGCTGTAGGAGCCGCCAATGACACCAGTGATGGCAGTGGGAGCATCACCGTGGGTGGCATACGAGCCATCGGGGCAGATGTGGCGTGAGCCATCGGCACCACGGCTAAGCGAGGCACGCACGAAGTCGAGTGCCTGCTCCAGGGCATGTGTGTCCTTGGAGCAGCTGTCGAGAATATGCGCGCCCAGGCGCACGCCTGGCAGCAGGTGTGGGTCACGGTTGATGCGGTCCAGTGCAAAAAGCATGGCCTCCAGGCGCTGGATGCCACGATGCTCATTGACAGGCCCACACTCCTCTGCTGGGCCACCCTTCTGGTGTACTGGAAACAGCCCACCCAGGACCAGGTCCCCCTCCAGGGTCAGCACCTTCTTGGCAGGGCCCTCAGCCACAGCACCCCATAGCAGCAGCAGTGCCAGGAGCCCAAGCAGTGATCCCATAGTCCCAAAGGGGATGGATGGGTCCAGCAGACCTGGGCCTCCGGGGGATGAGGATAGAAGCAGCAAAGGCAAAGAAAGGAGGAAGCAGGAACCAGGAAAGGACAGGCAGGAAGAGAATTTAGAAGGGACCCAGCTCCTGCAGAGAAAGAGACAGACAGACAAACAGGGAGAAGTGGAACCCAAGAGTGGCCAACCCTTCTAACTCTGCCTTCCCCAATTCCCTTCCCTAGGGACTTTTCTAGGGAGTCAGGGAGAGACAATATCACAAACTAGGCTGAAAAGCTCCTGGGACACCCTTTGGCCTGTTTCTCAACCTTGCCCTGATCTGGGTCTGTAGATGGGCTCCATGCCCATTCCATACTCAGCAGAGAAGGAGGGAGGCAGAGAGTAGAGGCCCAGACAAGTCAGAAGACCTGAGCCAACACTAATCCTGTTGTGAATCAAAGAGTGTCCAAGACCTTGTACAAAGCTTCTAGGACCCCAAAGTCAATACTGCAGCAGTGGCCAGGTTAGAGTATAAACTTGGGGCTCTAGTCCCTATGCTGAGACTTGTGTTTCCAGAGATGGGCCATTGTGGCTGAAACCCACCAGGAAAGAGGGAAGGAAAAAGGTTTCCAAAGGGTAGTTTCCAACTCCTACAGAGACTGGAGCCCAGGTGAGCACCCAAGGGTCCTAGCCCCTAGTTCTTAAAAATCCATCCCCAGAGCCCCCTGACTGAGGAAGTAATAGAATCTCTAGGCCCTGGGAGTTTGACAGCAAGGTGGAGAGGCTGGCCCCAGGGAGGGTCACTGAAGTGGCCTTAAGTGGTCTTAAGTCAACAGGGAAAGTAGATGTGAGCATATGTGTGTCCAGAGTCAGGGGCAATTCATCTGGTCAGAATCTCAAAACACTGCTCAAGATGAGACTTTTGGACACCTTAGCTCTGCATTAGAATGCTGTTCGAGACTTTATGCCTCTGTTTTTTCTTCAGCTCAGATCCAAGTAGAGACAGTCATCATCTCTCATCTCCCTATCGTCATCCTCTCCCCATCCTGTCCACCTTGTCCCTGGCCCTCAGAGACCCCTCCTTCCCTCTTCCACTCTGCAGTTCATTGTTTGTACCCCAGCTACCCTCCTGGATGCCCACCCCACACAGGCTCTCACAATCACGCAGGCTTGGGAAGGCTGGGAGAGGGAAACTGAGGCTGAAGAAGGCCAGCCACTAGTTCAAGGACCCCAGGTCCTGACCACAGAAACTGGTATTCTTCACTTTGTCCCTCAGCTCCCCAGGGTTAATCTCTCCCTGGTGCCAGGGCAGGGAGACTGGGATCCTGTGGGTACCCAGAAAGAAGCAGTTCAACCAGGCAACCAGGAGAGAGAGAGGCAAGCATGAAGACCAGGACAGATAGGGAAGGGACCCAGATGGGGGCTGAGGCCCAAACTAGTCAAGACCACAAGCCTCTCACAGGGGCAGCCAGGACCAAAATCCAGACAGGGACAATACCCTGGAGGGAGACAGAACCCCAGAGGTAGACAGCCAGGGGGCCTGTGCCACGAAATCCGGGCAGGGAGTGATTGAGCCCGAGAGGCTAACACAAAGACAGAGGCACAGACAGACAGACCAGAGGATAGAAGGAGAGGAGGAATGAAGGAGCGTGATGCAGGGCGTGCGTTCTCTGGGGAAGAAAGGCGGGATGCCTGGGGCTGTCTTCCCGCTTCCTGGAGCTCCTGGCAAGCACTGTCTGGGCGCCCTGGCCCGTCCCGGCCCGGGCGCCCCAGAACTCGAGGGCCCACGGGTCTCCAGGACATGGGGTCAGGATCGATAAGGTTGGCGGTGGCCGCGGCACCACGGGCTTACCCTACCTGGCGCGCCCGACTCCGGCGCGGAGAGAAACGGAGAGGAGCCGGGGGCGCAGGGTTCCAGCTCTCGCTCAGTGGCTTGCTCCCTCGCTCAGCAGCTCTGCGCTCTCCGCCCGCCAGCTCGCCCGGCCGCTTTCAATCGCGGCCCGCCCCGCCCCTGGCCCCGGCCCGCCCCCAGCCCCTCCTCCGTTCCTCCCCACTCCGGATCTCCCGCTCCCAACCCGGCCTCCGCCTCCCTCCAGACTCCAGCACAGCTCCTTGCCCGGCGCCTCCGGCTTCTGTTCTTCGCGGGGCTTCTGTCCCGGAGCTGTCCACCGCGTGGTGCTGAATCCTCGGGCGCTCCTGCTCTGCGCAGGAGCAGGTGTCTATCAGGCCCCCTCCACCCCGTGGTCACACTGCAGCCCACAGAGCAGCGGGTACGGGACACAGGGACGGGAAGGTCACTGAGTCCAAAGAGGTATACACAGTGTCATGGGTCCCATCTTTGAGAGCGGAGGGGCTAGCCTTAGGGTTGCAAAGTGCCATTGGGAGATATGTAGAAGGACACCTGGGAGATAGGTAGAGAGCTTAGCCTGCTGCAACAAGTCTGTCCCTGTCCTCACATCCATTCTCTCCAACCACAGACTGCAGCTCAGTCCACAAGCCAGGCTTGGGGTAGGGGCATATGCCTTTGGCCCGATGTGAGAGCTGGGGCTTGAGTCACTAGGAGGAAGACATGGGGGAGGGGTCAGAGGAGGATGGGGTTTCCTCTTCCTGCAGATGACCTTTAAAGCTGCTACCCACCACCACCCCCATACCTAGCCCTGACCTCCTGCCCCACCAACCTCCACTAATCCCCACACTCATGTACAAAGGGTATTTATGGCAAAAAGATATCAACCTGGGGTGCGTGGGGGGGTGCTGCAGGGCCAGGGACTAGGGTCAACCCTAAGGAACATGCTGGGGCTGGCAGGGGCATCTTGGGGAGGAAGGGAATAGGGAAGAGGCTCCTGAAACTGGCTGCTGTGTAGGAGGGAATGGGAGCTGGAGCCCAATCAGAGGGAGGACAGCTCTGAGAAGATGCTCTTGACTCTTCTTCCCTCCTGCAGCAGAATGGAGGACGCCCCTGGGTAGAAGGTGGTGGAAAAACTGCAGCAACCAATTGTGCTGAGGGTTTGGGGAGGGGGCCTGCACTCAAGTTTAGCCTCAGAGCCTGCATGCACACCAGGTGCTAAGGCAAAGAACATCCCTACATATGCTCCCCTGGTGCTGCCCTTCCTTCCACAGGTGTCAGTAGAGGCAAAGCTAGCTTAGACACATGCTAATGAGCACATGCCAAGCCCAGGTCCCTCTGGCACATACATCTACATGTGCGTGTGGCAGTTAGGGGGCAGGAGTGTCACCAAGGAAGGACAGGCTTTTTCCCTGGACGCAAAACCCTGATGCCCCACTATGCTGGGAAAAGCTCAGCTGTAAAACAGACAAACACATCAAACCCAAACAAACCCAAACTCCACTATTAATGGGAGGTGAGGTGACAGCAGGATGAGGGTTCAGAGTTGTCAGACAAGGCTGGAGAGACAGATACACTGTCTTCCAGCTCTGGCTGCTCTCATCATCTCTGGCTGGTTCAAAGCAACTGCTGCCTGGGGGAGGTGAGTGATGAGCTGAGCCATTGGAGCAGTGGGGTTGATAGCAGCAGGGTGCTGAGGTGAGAGGAGCTGCACAGCAATCCCAGCCCACTCACTAAGATAGCCTCACAAAAGACCTAGGGCTTTAAATACAGCATCAGTCCCAGAGGCCCATTACACGGCCCGCAGCAAGCAGGCTACACAGTGCTGCTGCAGCACATGGACAGGCAGTTATGCACCCGGCTACGCAGCCACCACTCCCAGCTGTGCCCACAAAGACATATACCCAGTCTTAGTCTTATAGAGCTGTACATATGGACACGACCACAGAGAAGTACACACAACCACACACACAGCTTTACATGTAGACACATAACTGTATTCATGGACATACATGTGGACATGTCTACACATATACAGATAAACTCATAGACATAGCTGTACTGACCTATAGCTTTACACATGAACACACAGTACAGCTGTACACAGACACAGAACTACACATGGAGAGCTGTATATGGACAAAGCCCCCAAAATGATGCTTCTAGCTGGTCAGTCTCACACCCCTATTAGTACCTCCACACATAGTTAAGACACATAAAGGAGAGCATCATGTGAATATAATAACCACATAGCCATCCACACAAACACAGCCATACCCAGCCACAATCACATCCTAATGCCTGCTTGAGTACAGCTTCACGCAGGGCTACCACAAGCAGACCCATCCACGGTTACACACACAGAACCAAAGATGTGTGTATGTATGTGCTTCTGCAGGTACATAGTCACTGACAGGCACAGCAGGGATATCCTCACCTGCTGAGCAGATACCAGCATGAGCACAGGTACACTCGAGCCACAGACACAAAGGCATCCCTTGGAAGTAGAGGCTGTGAGTTCCCCACTCCTGAGCCCTGAAGGATACCCTATGCTTGGCTCTCACACTCCTTGACCTGCTCTGCCTGTTTCCCGGCAACCTGGGGGAGCCTCTGGGACAGATTCAATGGAGGAGCAGCTGTCAACTGGGGCCACAAAGCAGGGAGTAGAGAGCCTTCAATATTCCTTTCCTCCTCTCACCCTATAGTACCTTGCCACATTTCCTCCTCTCCTCAGCCTGGGGGTACTCCTGCCCACTCCCAGCCTGTCTGCACAGGGCTCCTCAAGGTGAAACACACACACACAAAAGCACAGCCCAAATCCAGATGAAACAGGAAAATCATTTGCTTTATTCTGGGTCCTGGAAGCTCCAATGTGAATCTGAAAAAACATGTCAGAGGGGCGGTAGCCCCGGGGTCTGGGTGCAGAATATAGTCCCTGGCTTCTTTGGCCCTGGAAGCCGAGAGGGTGGTGAGAAGGCTTGGCTAGAGCCCGGGGCAGTGGAAGTCAGGTCCCCCTGAAACCCCTGGCCCCAGCTTGGGCCTGAGAGGTGAAGAAGAAGAGGGCTGGAGAGTCTGCTCAGTTCCTCAGCAAATGCACCCCAGAAGGGTACAGGCCTAGGGTTACTCCTCACCCTTTTCAGGAGTACTAGGTTCCCGGGGCCATTTGGTAGCCCCCAGGGGCTCAACCTCAGGGCTCAGCCTTGGCTCCCCCAGGGGTCCCTCGCCTTCCAGGTCCAACTCTTCAAAGGATGAGCCACTGGCGCCTGACTCGCTATAGCTGTGCTCACTACGGGTATCACCGTCGTCCCAGCCACGGCTGCTCACTCCAGGGGACAGTGTGGCAGCTGAAGTCTCCCGGCTGCCAGGACCCACCTCCAGGCTTACAGAACTTGTGTCACTCGTCGTGTCAGCTCCTGTGCCAGGAAGAGGGAGCACACATTAGCTAGGACAGGGAGAGGACAGACGCCCTGCCATTTGCTTAGGAACCGGCATGCACAGTGTGCTCATGAATAATAAAGTAGGCCCTAGCTCAGGAGGCTCATTCCAGCTGCCCTCTGCCCTCACCAGAGCTGCACTGACAGGGCAACGGGAGGGAGGGAGAGGGAGAGAAAGAGAGAGAGCACAGGCAGGCAGCCTGCTATGCACTCCTCTCCCTTCCCCTGAATTAGCCTTACAACTCCCTGTGCTCTCACAAAGCCTGCTGTCCCCCTCCCCCCAACAGTCCATTAAGGACCACTCAGCCCTGAGGTGAGGATCTGAGGATAGAACAAAGAGACTCAAGCTAATGTCCCCTTCTCCACATCCCATTTCAGGCTTGGAGAGAGGTTTGTCCAAGGCCAGCTATAGATAGTACCCATAAGGCATGAGGACAGGAGAATGGACCAGGAGGCCTACTCTCTTGTCCCCTCCCCCATGCAGGGCTCCCCAAGGAGCAGCTATATCTAGGAAGGCAGCTGGCCTCAGCCTCTTGCCCCGGTTAAGTCCTGATGTGAGAGGGCAGCAAGGGTATGGAGAAGTGGGATAGAGAAGTCCTGAGAAACCAGTTCCAAGGAAGGAGTGTACTAGGATAAAGCTTTTTAAAGGCTTTCTTCCCCTATGCCTGGGTCACCCCAGAGGAACCCTTAATTATCCCCAACCATTACTGGTGGTTCATGCACCACAAAGCAGCAGAAGGGGACCATGAGAGCACTATTCTGGCAGCTGGAGAACCTTGAGACAGGGCTGAGGGTCCAGATCCCTCCCAGTCTGTTCCTCCCACCCCTAACACGTCCTCCAGGCAAGGAGACACTTCATCTGCCCTGTTCAGGAGCAACCCCTTAATCCCTTAATTTATCTCCCCATATCAGAGGCACTGACAACAGTTGGTGAGGGGCAAGGAGGAACAAAGAGCCCAGGCCCACTGTGTAGGAATCTAGATTGAAAGAAGGCTGATATGCCTCCCTTCTGTGTTATCCGGAGAGAGGCAGCTGTCAAACATCACAGAGGTGAGGGGTGGGCCAACTTCCCCAGATCTTGTCTCCATGGTGATGGAGCCCAGAGCCAGGAGCAGCTGGGGACTGTCTGTTTGGCATTTGGACTTGGCCTGCAACTTTCACTGAGCCTCAGATGGGGACTAAAGTAAGGGTGGGGGGATTTGAGGCCTGCTCCTCCTGTTCCCTTGGCTCCAAGAAGATGCCCCTTGGGCCTATTGGCAGAGGTGAGGTGGGCTCTGGAAGTGCCAGGCTACTGGCCTAGGGCCCTCTTCTTGCTGGGGCCCCAGTCATGGCATCCAGAATACAGGCAGCCAAAAGTGAGCCTGGGCTATATCTTCAGTTATGAGTGGTTGCCTTCTAACTCTGGGGCAGGACTCCAGCTCTTTATTCCCTCTTTAAATGACAATCAGTGCCCCGAGTGCTACAGGCCTGAAAGGAGCAAATGAAATGGGGCTCCCAGGCCCCATTAAACTGTCATGTTCCACCAGCCCACCTATCCAATGGCTCTCTTGGGACCCAGGATGGGAACCTGCCTGCTTGCCAGGAGGCTGACTCCTCCCTCTCCCAGCTTCTAGGATAGGAATGATCAGAAGAAGGAGTCCAGGGATGCCCCTTCAGGCTAGGGCCCAGTATGCTAAGATGAGGACAAGCCCTGGAGACATGTGGACACTTCTGGCAAATAACTCCAAGGCAAGAAAAGTGGCATCCCTCCAGCCCCACCATGGTCTGCACCAGAGGAAGTTCCAAAGTCTTGGGCCTGTGTCCCAGGGCAGAAAAGGCCAGGCAAAGAAGGGAAGCACCTATGTCTCCAGGGCAGCTAGGGCAGGGAATGAAGCTGCCATCTTCACCCCAGTCCCTCCCTCCTCCACTGCCCACAGCCAGTGCAAGGAGATCAAATATTCATTGCCTCTTTGGAGCTAAATAATACATCAATGTAATAACAGGCATAAGGCAGCTAATCACCCCCTTTCACCTCCTAGCCCAAGTGGGGGCCCCAGTGGGGAGGCAGGCAGGGGCAGGCCAAGCCTTGGGCAGCCAGGCCCCCAGCATACATTGCTGTGCAAATGGCATGCACCTGGCAGGCACATACTCAGAGTCTGCCCTGAGTGTCAGGGCAGACCCTGTCAGAGGTAGGCAGACCCCTCGGCACTCCCACCAAGGAGTGGGCGGGCAGGCTAGTGCGGAAGACAGGCCAAGGCGCTGGGGGCGTGGGAGCCACACTGTAGCCAGCTGTAGCCGGTGCCAAGCAGTCCTTCAACACCCCTGGCAGGCAGTGTTTGGGAGAGAAGCTGGGTGGGTGGGCCAAGCACGGGGATGTAGGCAGCAGAAGGAGGTTGAAGGAAGGTCAAGACATCCCCCTTCTTGCCCTGGGGACTGCCTGGGCCTGCTGACCTTGTGCCATGTCTTGTGCTCACAGTAGGGGCACTGGAGAATGTCTGCCGGGCACTACCAGGCGGGTGGGAGCAGTGCCCCACGGAGGTAATTAAACAGCAGATGAAGTTAACTGTGTTGGACATGGCCTCTAGGGAGTGAAGACTGCCTGCCTCTCAATACCCCCACCCGCCGCCACAACATACGCCTCTCTAGGGTGACCTTGGCTATTGAAGATTGGCTGGACAGAGGAAGTCTCCTAAAGAAGGAGGGATACCTGCTCTCCTCCCCACTGTCCATTGGGGGGAGTGTACCACTCCCACAGGTCATGGACCTCCACAGTTCAAGGCTCCAGCAGCATGGACTAGGGCCCCCCTGCTCCTGGGGAAAGCCTAGGGTCACAAGAGATGATGGCAGGGAGGTGGGTTGAGAACAGACAAATTACCAGCTGGCCTAGACATGGAGTATGAAGGCTGGCTCTGGTGGAAGGGGCAGGGCACTTATCTCCTGGCCCCCCTCGGCAGGCTTTCTGATTGTTCTTCAGCAGGGAGAAAGTAGCTGCCTCTGGGTGGGGCTCCGTATTGGAAACACCCTATTCTCCTCTTTACCTTCCAGATCAGTGCCAATCTCATTTCCTGATGAGCTCCACCCAAGTGATGCCTTTCCTGAACAGCCTCATTCTCCTCCCATGAGCATCCAGCTGTCTGTGATCTCTGTATCCAGGGTACTCCCCGTTGCATCTGGAGGGAATTCGGGCAGGGTCTTTGTATCTGTACTGCCAGGGCTAACACACATGAATCCAAATCCAGATGGATCCACATATCTAGAAATATGCAATTCTGCATATGGGTCCTGGGGTAGGCAGGTCTCCTTCCACCACTGCCAAGTTTAGTCTGGAACACTCACAGTGCCAGTCCAGGCAGGAAAAAGTCTCCTCAACCATGCCCCACAAGTCCAGGGATAGGCTTCACACAGGGCCCCACCCTCCATACCTGTGCCATCCATCTGGGTGTCACTGGCCTCCTGCAGGCCCCCGGCTTTTCCGCTCTGTCTCCTTCACCTCAGGCACATAGAAGTCTCCCTGCCGTGCCAGTGGACACATGAAATAGATCTGGTCTTGCTGGTAGATCTCCAGCCGAGGGTGGGCACACAGCTTCCGCTCCTTGTCAGAAAGTGGCAGAAGGTGGAATGAGCCCTACAGGGCTTCTGACCCACTTGTCTCTGAGAGGCCCTAGGAACTATCTATTGTTCACTTCCTCCCAGAGGGCTGGCTCTGCCTTTTGCCTCAATCTCCCCCAAGTACCAAACCCCTGCTGAGGGAGGGACACCAGGACAGGGCCCTAGACTCCAGGAGGCAGTGATCTAAAGGACCAGGGGGTCCTTGGGACAATATGCTGGGACAGGTGCTAGAAGAATCCAGGGGCCTGGCACCCTAAGCCAACCTACTTGTATGTCTGCAACCAAAAAGCTGTTCCAGAAAGCACTAGCCTCAAGCTATGATGCTTAGCATCCCAGACTACCCCAGGGACAGGGACCCCATGAACTCTGGCCCCAGGCACCCAAGCCAAGCCACGTTCTAACTTCCCATCCCAGGATCTCCTGACCCTGACCTCTTTCCCACCCTGGACAATGCTGACTGACCCAGAGCTCTCAGAAAAGGCCAGGGTCCCTGACCCTTAGGCTTTCAGCTCCTGCTCTTGTAAGCATGTTACCAACAAACCCTGGACAGGGGCTCCAGGCCAGCAGAACCCCTCTTCCACTCCCATTCCCTACTGGTTTGGGTCTATGCCAACCTCTGGGATTATCAGATGTGGTTGGTTCCCACCCCTTCTAGCACCTGTCCAGAGTTCCAGCCAAGGGCAAAGAGGCAGACCCTACACCTAGAGGCATAGACAGGACAAGTAGAACTACCACTGAACATTATCCTGACTCCCCAGTATGCCAAAGTAGCAGCTTATAGGGCCCCAAGCTCTGAGACAAGCACATTACTTCCCTCTGCCCAGATGCAGAGCCCAAAGCTCCCCTCCCCCAGTGTGTATGGAATGGAGCTCAGAGCTGCACTGAGGCAGGCAGGGATGATCAGAACAGAGGTCAAGAGCGCACTGCTCCCCAGCCTGTCCCCCTTTCCTGCCATGGAGTGCAATTACCCACTGAGATGACTGTGAGGCCCCGGCCCTGTCACTGCTCACCCGCCAACCTTCACAACACGACTATTTATAGCACCCGCCTGGCTCTCACCACGAGCTCTGAAATGAGCCTTCCACTTAGCGGTAATGAAAGACTTATTGCCTGGTAGGGAGAAGCCACTCTAGGGCTCCACTTGTCCGCCTGCCTGGCCAATATTAGGGTTGAGGAACCCCTTCCAACTAAAGTAGTGAAGAGGGTTAAAAAAAATGAACCCCCCCCTGCCTCCAGGGAAAGAGAAGAAAAAAGGTGGGCCCATATGATTTATCAGCCAGGATGTCCAGCAGCCAGTGGGGGGGCAGGGTATGCCTAGGAGCCCACAGGGGAGATGGATGGTCTGGCCAAAGTCTAGCTACAGCTCAGCTAGCCTGACAACATGGGTAACCCAAGCACGGTCCTGCACATTAAGTCTCCATGCGCTCAAACACAGAGAGGAACACCCCAGCCCTGACACCGCAGGGTCAGTGAAGAAGTCATTACTTTTAATAGTTTTGAGTCCAGTATTTTATTGCCAACCTGACTGCTCTTTGTGCCACCTCATGATTCCATGGGTCCAGCTCCTCCCATCTCTGCACACACTGATGGCTGCCTCTTCTTCTTCAACTGCCCACATACTTACCCAGCCCTGGTCCTCAGAAGGCTGAACAAGGAAGCCATGGAAGCAGGAGCTACCAGGCTCTGGGGCTACCCTACTGCCAGCACTTGGGAATGAGCATCTGCCAAACCTGAGCCCCATGCAGTGAACTGAGAAATGTCGCCAAGCCCAGGGTCAGAGGACTCCCTAAAGAAGGTCTAGGTCCTTCCCTGATAGCTAGAGGGAAGAAAAAGGCCACTGAGTGCAATCAGGGCATTCAAAAGGTCCAGAGGAAATCTGCTAAGTGGTCATCAACCTGGTAGCCCATCCCTCAAGGGCTGTAGACATTTGGCTTTGAAGGATGCTCCCAGGAACCACAACCTGTGACTACCAAGAAATTCCAGGGACAATGGAACCCCACCTCAACCCTTGTCAACATTCAAGCCAGGCAGTAACAGGGATGATAAGAGGGAGTAGTCCTCTTTATCACTCTCCCTTCTAGGCTGGGCATCAGGGTGGGCAGTACCAGGCAGCCACCATTACCACCTGCTCTGCCAGCCCCCTCATTGGCAGGCGGGAGGCAGCTCTGCGGCTGCTCTGCGCATCTGCCTCCTCCGGAGAGCCCAGCTCTGAAGTTGCCTGGCTGTGGACAGCCCCGTTGCCATGGAAACTGCATCCTCCATCCTTGCCGTCGCCTTCATCTCAAAGCCATCGGGGAGAACAGAGGAACAGGGGAGACAGAGGAGAGAGAGAAAACTGGTCTGGCTACACAGCCCTTCCTTCCCTGCCTAGCTCTTCCTTCTTATAGCATCCCACACAGGGACTGCCAGCCGCCCAAGCCTGCCCTCAGGCCCCTGGAGGGGCAGCCTCCCACCCAAGCCCAGCCTGGTCCTACCCCTACCACCTGGGGGCCCCTGGAACTAATTAAAAATCTCATTGACGGCTTAGCCTCAAATCATTTTAACACATGCCAGGTCCTGCCAAAATTCAGACTCAGGAGAGGAGCAGGAAGAAGGCAAAGGTGCAAACTTCCAACTCAGGCCCATAGGCAAGAGAGGGAGTTTTTAGTTGTCTCCATGGCATCTCCTCAAGACTCACTCTGCGTTCTGCCCCCAGAGCAATAATAAGCCCAATCAGGACTGGGGCAGGGGAGGAGGGACAGAACTAGCCATAAGCCCTGTCTCTAAGTGATCAGCAGAGGACAAGCCCTTTCCTTCCAAGCCAGGTACAGACTCTGAGGGAAGAGAGGGTAACCGTGGGCCAGCTCGCAGGTCCTCACTGCACAGCAGGAGCTGTGGCCTGGGCCACATGTCAATGAGCTGATAAATATTGGAAAATCATTGGAGGAAGGCAAGACCAGCTGCTTCTCCCTCAGCTAGCCCCAGGGAGCCCTTGGAGAACAGACTGCCAAGGGCCAAGGACACCAAGTCAATGGCACACTGGGCTAGGACTGCTAAGGAAAGGGGCCTGGATGGGCCTGATGTCCTTCCAGCCCTGGGAACACCCCTTCCCAAAGCCCAGACAGCCAGAGGCCCCAGGAAGCATCACCAGGACAGGGGAGCCTGCTCTGGCCACTGAAGCTACTGGCCATCTGATGAAGCCACAACCCAGAGCAACTCAATCCTACGCAGAATCAAGGGGACCACAAGGTTCTCTCCAAGGAAGGAGAGATGCAGACATCCACAATCCTCCTCACCTAATAGGAAGAAGTTGCCATGTTAAGGTGCCATCAGGAACTGCTATAAACTGGATTCAGGAATTCTAATCTCTCAGACATATATCTCCAAGGCTTGCTTTCCACAGCAGAAATAAGAGAGGGACTCGGAATACTATTCACAATGCAGGGACTTCCAGATGGCCTCAGTCACCAGCACTTCCCCCAATACCACTGCTGCACCGACATGGGCTCACCCCCTGCCAGGGGTGCTGGCAGACAAGGGAAGGGGCGGTGTACATAGGCTGCCATGGTGCCACTGCCTCAGCTACCTTGGGAACACACCCCACATTCTCTTATCACTCTAGGATGAGCTCATTCCTGAGTAGTGGGCATGGATTTAGCCCATGCAGCTCAGGGCTCCCACAGAGACTTAGATGGCAAGGTTGCCCCACAGCACCCACACTGCTTCCCCTGTGAGTTTATATTGCATCAGAAGAAGGGAGGAGGGGGGAGAGAGAAGACCTGAACTCCTATTTGGGCACCAAACAACCCATGCCTTTGGCTAGGGGTGGGGAGGAGGTGTGGGGCAGAAAAGGTCAGGTCCAGGTGGAGACTGAGGGTGGATCCTACTCCCAGGCTGCCCAGAGGCTGGGTTTGCTCAGAGCTGGGTGGTCTCAAATCCCCAAAAGGATGAGGCAATGGGTACAGGCCAAGGATTGGGTCACACATCTCCCACCTCTACTTGAGCCCCAGAAAAAGTTCTGCTCTGTTGTTTCTACCCAATCACAACCCCCTAACCTCCTACCTCACTGGCATGAGGGACCCTGGGCCTTCCTGCTTACCCTGAGCTGCCCAGTCCTTCCTTACATCCCTCCACTCCAGGCTGGACAGCTGGGCAGCTACACAGGCAGCAAACAGCTGTTGCATCCCACCCGAGGTGGTGGCGTCTCCTCACTGGGTGAAGTGAGGCATGTTCATTTTTAATTACAGAGACACCAACATGTACCCGCCTGCACACAGCACTCCCTGCAAGTGGGGGCTCAGACCCTGGAGGCCCCTTAGGCAACTGGTCTGCATCGCACGTGCAAAGTGATGGGGGAGGCACAGCAGGCGCTGTTGCAGCTAGAATGTGGCACATTGTTATTATTCTGCCCAAGAGCTTCCGTCAACTTCCCTCTCCCTGGCTGCCCCTCATCCTCACTGGGCCTCCCAAGAGCCTCTGGCCCAGAACCTAAACCTTCTGTGGGGCAGGAGGTGACAGCAGGAGATAGCTCTGCAGGCCTTGCAGAGCCAGCAGGGAGAGCCTGCAGAAGGGTTGGTGAGCATCCTCCCCCTTGTAGCAGGAGGGCCCAAAGCTATGAAAATGAAAGGCCAAGGAGACAAGGAGAGAGATGGGGCTTCCATGGAGGGAAGTGAGGAAGCAGAAGTGGCAGAGAGAGCTCAGGCAGGATCCCGGAGCCTGGCCATTGACAAATAGGTAGTTTCTCTCTGTGTCTCAATATCCTCAACTGTAAAATAAAGAGACTGAAACAGATGATCCTAAGAAAAGTGAGAACTGGAAAAGGTGAATAAAAACACCATCACTGAAAGATAATTATATACTTGAAAAACCCAAAAGGAATCAATGGGAGAAATTACCACAAATGTTAAGATTGCAAAATTAACAAAAAAGCACAGCCCAGTTTTCTGTGTGCCAGTCAGCCAGTTAGAAAATAAAATGAAGCAACAGATGAAGGCCCTCTTGGGGTTAGGTCTATCTGGGAGCCCCTCAAATGGCAGAGGAAGGGATGGCAGAGGAGCCAGGCCTGGGTGGGAGGCTGGGGAAGACTGCAGAAAGGGGAAGGTGTGAGGAAGAGCGGGGTGCGGAAGCAGGGTGCTGTGCCTGGCACCCCAGCCTGCTGTGCCTGCTGGTGCCACTGCCTCAAGACTTTTCATTTTCACCTCAGAGCTGACAGCTTGCCATGTAATTTACACCTCTGCTCATATTCCTGTGCACCCAGGCTCTGGCTTCCTGGGCAGCTTGAGAGGGGGCCTCAGCAGCCATCAGAGCAGGGTGGGCTGGGGCACTAAGGAGCAGGGGAGGGTGATTCCTTCTAAGTAGGCACAGGGGACCCCTGCTCTGAAGCACCCTAGTATGTATCTGGACCAGGAAGCCTAGCCTTTCCCTCGCTAGGGCCCACAGAGCCAATTTCCAACACCAGCTCAGTCCTACTCTGGCCGCCTTGGGCTCTCGTGGAACAGGACCAGGAGAGGGGAGTCTGAGGGTACTCAGGGAGACTATGGCTTGGGGGCTCAGCCCTGGGATCCTCCACTCTCCTTTCCAAATCTGGGAGGGAAGTCACCGACTCCAGATGCTGTTGCTACCACCACAGGCTCACCCCTTTCCAAGATCCAGCCATTCTCTGCAGCATCTGTGCAGTCAAGGACCTTGAGCCCCATCCAGTTCACAGGCTGATGAAAATGCTACTGATTGATGATCCAGCAGCAGGAAGGCTGCTCAGTGCAGATGGAACCATGAAGGCTAGCACCTGGGAGCCAGAAGCATCAGGAAATGCCAGAGGGGAAGGACAGGTGGGCAGGTAAGGATGAAGAGGAGAGGGGGAAGGAGAGGAGGTAGGTGAGGAGAAGGCAGCCCTGAATTTCTCATCTCCAACTGGTATCTCTGACTTCTGTCTTCCATCTACCCCCAGGAAAGCCCTTCTCCCTAGAGCCTTAGGTTTCCAATCTATATAACCAGGCAGCTAATCTCCCCTTATACGAAGGCTCTGTTAAGGGACAAAGTGTTTCTGCTCGGGAGGGCAAGCCTCCTCAAAATCTCTCCCCCTTCTCCTCCCTCGTTGCTGGAATCCCAAGCTTTCTGGAGAAGAGCAATAGAATTCTTCCTTGGTAAATCCCATCTGCCTGGGGAATAAGGCTCCCTCTGAATTAGTGACAGCCCAACCCCACAGAACCATCCAGACAAGCCTCAGCCCCCAGGGTCCTGCAGGGCTGCCAAGCTACCACATTTGAGCTGGTATTTCAAGAGTGGTGGCTCCCACACCCGCCCCAGCAAAGGCTGGCTTTGTGCTTTCAGTTCTGAGGTAGGGGAGTGGGGAGAGGTGTAGCCAGAGAGACTGAGGAACAGGTTCCAGGGCCTAGGCCAGCAGTGAGGAGACCTGGCCTCCTATGGGCAGCTCCCTAAGTGGAGAAGGGAACCCAAGCCCTGGTAAGGGAAGGGGGGAGGGGGCTTCTCTTGGCTTGAGGGTATCTGGGAGTAGAGTCATTCAGAGCTCAGTTCTGTGGCCTCCACCTCTCCCTCCTCAACTCCCTGTGCTGAAGTCCTATTCCAAAGCCCAGCCTAGACTAGAAGCAGTCATTTATCTACTCAGACACCATCAACGGTTCCCTAGAGCTTCATCTCCTGGGTCCAAACGCTTGCTCCTCCCTTGCACTCTAGCCACAATGTACATAAAAACCATGCCCAAATCAGTAACTCTGCCTGACCTGCCCTTTCACCTAAAGAATGCTACCCTTCCTTCAAGGCTGAGGACAAATGCCACCACTTTCCAAAGGTTGCTTTGCCTTCCCTGGTGAATCCATCCTTCCTCTCCCTATCCCACTCTCCCTGGGCATGGCTAAATCCTGTGTCTGGGAGAAATGGGGGAGAAAAGAATTCTGGGGGCCCATCACTCAGCCCCAGGTCTTGGTGCTGCTGAGAGTGCTCTTCTCCCTGAGTTGAGACAGCCAATTAGCATTCGGCAGCACTGGCAAGTGAGCTGGCCCTGGAACACCAGTAAGGGAAGCCTGGGAATGGAGCCGTCTCTACCTCACTGAGGGTGAAGACATGAAGCTCAATAAGGCACCTGCAGCAGCTGCATCCTGTGCCCAAAGTGACTGCCAACGTCTCCCATAATGGGCACCTGCTGGGCAAATGGGCAGCCAGGTTCTCCCTGCCCTTTTCTTTTGGCTCCTCAAGCTAACTCCCAAACCAGCAGTTTCAGCCCTGACTCTGCCCGCCGGGCCTACAGACAAGGGCCAATTAGATGTTGACCCAATGTGCTGCCATCCCAGGCCCACCATGGGGACCATCTCAAGTGTATCCCAAGTTCATGACAGGTCTTGGGCCCAGCACTACTCATGGATGGGGCAAAGTGGCAGAAAGCACATAGCCATCAGAATGATCCTCAGCCCAGGGCACCCAGTCTGGACTCAGCCACTGCTTCATCCATTGACCCTGCGTAACCTCCCCTCCTCAGCCCTCAAGTCTCCCCATTTGTAAAATGATGGGAATGTTGGCTTTGATTATGACCCTATGATTGCCTCCTAGTTGCTTCCCCCATCCCCTAAATAATACCATATAAAAGGCTCAGTAAATAACTGCTGAGTAAGCAACTGAGCGGAAGGGCTGCCAGGTGGCCTCCCTCATGAAAAATAAAGTTCCAGACCCTTCCATGTTGTTCAGCACAGGTGATAGGCACATAAAGAGAGAGGACCCCAAATTTCATACCCCACTGGGGCATCCTCACCTAGGTTCCCACTGCCAGGGCTATGTTGCTTCCCACTGGTGTTCTAGCCCCAGAATGGACTCAAATTCCCCACTTCCCTGCACTGACTCCCTCAAAGTTCCCCAGGTAGGTAAAGGGGAAACACAAAGATTCTGAGCCACTGGACAGGACCCTAGGCTCTGACCATGCTGCCTCTCAAGAAGAAGCAACAGACTCCCACAGCTCAATAGGCTGACTCACTCCCACAGGCACCTTGCTGAGGCCACTACTCCTTAGGGCCAGCTGGCTGCCCTAGGACAACACCATCTGATCCACCACTCAAGAGTTCAGTCACTACCACCCCAGGGAGAACTGCAGGGCTCCCCTCAGGTCCAACTCCCAGTCAGTCATGCTCCCCAGAAACAACTGCCTCTTTTGGCAGCCCTGTCCCTGCCTGCACACAGGACAAGCCCTGGTGTCTCCCAGATCCATTCACACTGCAGCTGCCACAGTGTCCTCAGGATCTGCAATGGACAAGCAGTAGGCCAGGGGTGAAGCAGGATATTGCCAAGCTGTGTACCTCTCTGAGGACTGAAGTTTAAAACCACTTAAATCTCAGATGCCCTCCTCCAAAGAAAAGATCACGAGGTCATCTGGTTCATTAAAACCCAGAGGCAGAGCTACTCCAGTTGAAGCAAGTAAGGGTCCAAGTGCAACCCCCAAACCTGGCAGCCAAGCCATGGGGACACCTCAGCATAGTCATAGGCTCCTGCCCCAGAGAGGTCTGAAAACTATGGTCTGAGGTTCCTGCCCACTTTAAAACCCCTAGTAAGACAACCCTGTCAACCCAGCTGTCCCAGAACTTTACCACCAAGACACCTCCCAACCAACCAGCTCACTATATCCACCCTACCCACCCTATCCCCCAATTTCTCCACAATTCTATGGAGAAAGAGCCAATGTCTGACTCCCAAGGCCTGCCTGCACTTCCCAGCCAACCAGCTTCCACATGGACAATGCCCTGTGTCTTCCTAAACTCAGGAGAAGATAGCCAAACATCACAAGGACCCTCTCCCTGAAAACTCCTGGAAGGCAGGGACCCTGGGAAAGGGATTTATGAAGATTAAGGATTCCGTTGAGAGGAAGTCAGGCACAAGGGAGAATTGGCTAAGCAGTCTAACACTCTCAGTGACCTCTCTGCCAACTGCTGAGTTCAGGGGCCTCTCACACACAAGGCATCCCCAGTCCTCTCACTTGGTCCTGGTCTGTCCAGGTGCCCAAGCCTTCCCTGGATACTCATTAAGACTGGTTTTATCCTGTGGTGAATTCTGGGGCCCTTGCTTTTTGCTCTGGATAGACACCTGGGTCCCAAATCAACTGTGGCCCTACAATTTGATGGAAGTTCAGCACCCTCCTGCAGCTGCCAGAAGACTCCCTCATTCCTGAAGCTCAGGGGGTGATCTCTTTCTGTCCAAGTAGGCCATCTCCTTGGACTCTGGTGGAGCAGCCTAACAAAGCTGGGGCACCTTCCACATAAAATGATAGTCACATGGTACCCAGGCATCCCCTCGCACAGATGCTGCCCAGATTGCTCTGCCTGGGGCCCCCCAGTGGTTTATGTGAAGAAAGGCAGAGTTTTAGCCCTTACAGCTCAATTTGCCAGGCTACCAAGCTGAAGAGGGCTGGCCAGAGAGTCAGGGGCTTTCACATAGATCACAAAGCTGGAATCTATACATTCCACAGAAACCTGACAAATGACTCTCTTTGGGTTCCTCACAGTGACCCCTAGGACGTTTCTGTCCCATCAGGTCAATCCTACCCCAGTCTCAGGCACATCTGCAACTGCCAGGACAGCAGCTGCTCTCTACCTCCCTCACCCAAAGTTCTGAGACCACTCACCCCTGTCGCCTGTCCCAGCCTGCCAAGTCCTCCCTCCCATCCTTCTGGCAGCAGGGTTACTGGCCTCCCTTACCCCTCACGCCTCCTGAAACAGAAAGCCAATGGTTGCTGTCATTCTATTTGAAACACCTCCCCAGCAGACCTAGCCTCAGATCCAGAGAGAAAGCAGAGAGGTGGAGAAAAAGAAGGGTGCACATATGCGTACACACACACACACACACACACACACACACACACACACACAGGCAGCCAGCTGTCAGAGCTGGGAGAGCCCACAGTCTCATTATCAGCCTCCTTTCTCTGGTCCCAGGCCAGTGGGGAAGAGGGCAGCTGTGGGAGGGAGCTTTCTATTCTTTTCTCTCTGTTTCCCAGGCTAAGAGAGGCCCAGGGCCACTCCTCTATCCACTGCAGGCTGAGCCCCTTCCTCGTTCACATGGTACGCCCCCCAGAATGTAAGATCAGGCTAAACACAGGGGCAGAGGTGACCTCTGCCTCCAGAAACCATCAGAGCACCTTGGGCCATGTCTCCACTGTGGGAAGGCTGGCATCTCTCTCACTCTCCCAGCTGGTGGCCAAGCCACAGCAGCATGCCTCACAGACATCCCTGGAGAAGCCCCTTGCTCTCTCTTGTATCTTTGGCTTCCTTATCCAAGGCAGGAAAGAGAATGGTGGCCCCCTGCTCCAGGCCCCACCCCAGGAGAATCAAGCCCAGAACACAGCTGACAGGCTCCCACGGGAGGAGGAGGAAGGAGGAAGGGCTTTCATCAAAGAGGTGACGTCAAAACCAGGCAACTTGTGAAGCTGTCAGGGGCCGGGAAATTTGGACAAAGGTGTCTAAAAATAAACCCCTGAAGCCAGGAAAAGGCTTTGGTGGCTGAGTTGCTCGCCACCACACCACATGCTACACGTCCTGTTCTGAGGTCTGGAACCCAGAAAGTCTCTTCCCGGGGTGCACCTCCAATCCTGAGGTTGAGGATGGCATCTACAGGACTAGAGACACTGCCCAGCAGCCTTCTTCGGTGAAATGGTTGAGGCCCCCTCAAGATGCATACTAAGCAGGCCTCAGGCACCAATGTCTGCCTTCCTGCCCTCATCACCAACCAGCTACCCCACCTCCTGCCTCACTCTGCCCAGAGTCTCCAGTCCAACTCACCCCCAGGCAAGCAGCTCCTCCTCAGCACACTTCTGGCTGCCACTGGCCAGCTCACAAAGAACTCCACCTCTATTCTCCCCTGCCCCTGCCCTACCACAGCAATAGCCGTCCTGTTTCTTCTCTTCCTGTCCTTGACCAAGAAGGCCACAGCTGGTGACCTATTTAGACTCCTTTCATCTCCTTAACCAACACCTGTCTCAGCTCCTATTTCCATCACCAAGGCCTTGTCCCTTCCTCTAGGCTGCTCTGGAAAACACCCATCAGGTTCCTTCAAATCCATCAAATTCAAATTCCTGCTTTCTTCCCCCGAACCTTGACCCCAGCCACACTAGCCATGCCCTCTGCACAGCCTCTGCCTAGGAGCTGCCTCCAGGGCATACACTTTCCACAAGCTCAGGTCCCTTAAGATAACCACCAGCCCAATCTTCTCTGAGGTCTAGATCACACATAGCACTGGGGATTCCACACCTCTACCTGAATGTTTCTCAGGCAGCTCCCCACTACACAGCCTACTGAGCTGGTTGCCTCCCAAACCAGATCCTCCCTCGGATCTCCGTATTTCAGTGAAAAGCACCACTACACACCTGTCCACCTGCCCAGGCTGAAAGGAACTGGAGCCTGCTGTGACTCTGCCCTCCCAGCTCCTCCACAACATCCAATCCATACACAAGTCCATTAGTTCTGGGACACCTCAATAGCTTAGTGGTTGAACATCTGCCTTTGGCTCAGGGCATGATCCCGTGGTCCCAGGATCAAGTCCCACATTGGGCTCCCCATGGGGAGCATGTTTCTCTCTGTGTCTCTCACTAATAAATAAATAATACCTTAAAAAAAATCTCAACAAGTCCATCAGTTCTATCTCCAAAATAGATTGTAAATTTCCACCTTTTCTGCACCTCTACAGCCACTGCCCCAGTCCAAGACAACCATTCACATAGAAATCCTGCCTCCTTAAAAAAAAAAAAAAAAAAGAAAAGAAAAGAAAAAAAGAGAAAAAGGAAATCCTGCCTCCTAAGCACCTCTGCTGGCCCCTGCGATCTGGATCTAGTCCCACCTTGCCCAGGATGAGAGAGCCTGTCTTGTACATGTATGACTAAGACGGTCAGATCATGTGTTACTTTCCTGGATGGAACACTACAGTGACTTCCCAGTATCTTTAGGTCACCCCATGACCTAGGGTCCCACTCTGCTCCCACTCTGCTCTGCTTGGAATCTTCTTATCCCCTTCTCCAAGGTTACCTTGGAGAGGTTACCTCCTCCAAGAGGCTGTACCTGACCACTCTATCCAAGTTAGTCCCCGCACTTCCTCACCATTCTTTTCTAGCACATATCCCATTTTTGTCTGACATTTATTTTTTAAGATTTTAAGTTATCAAAAAAAAAAAAAAAGATTTTAAGTTATCTCTACACTCAACGTGGGGCTTGAACTCACACCCTCAAGATCAAGAGTTACATACTCCACTGACTGAGCCAGCCAGGTCCCCTATCTGACATTTATTACCTGTCTCTACCACTTGCTGTAAATGCCTATTTCATATACCAACGCTTCACATTGTATCCAGCACAGTACATAGACATTCAATAAATTCAAGTTGAATGGATGACTTTCAAGCCCAACTGAGTCATTCCCTAGTACTCAACTTTACAAAATGTTCTAGAGGACGAAGGATGTGCAACAGGGAAAGTTTAAAAAAATCTGTGGAAACAGAGATGCACAATCAGATCTCCTGGTGGTTGGCTCTTTTCCTTCCTCCAAGTAACCCAGTCTGCAAGCACTGCCAATGACCAGGTCAGGAACTAAAGGAGACAGGCTGCTGCTGCTGCCCCAGTCCTGTGCTCAGGGAGGAAGTGCATAAGCTCATGCAGGAGCCAGGCCTGGGGCAACACATGAACACCTGGGGACTGCCAGCCCCTGGAAGCCTCAGGGCTCTTGCTCTGTGGGCCCCCAGCAGGAAAAGGTCAGGGTGGACCTCTCCATCCATCTGAGCCTGGAGTGGGGAGCTGAGAACTAAAAATGTCTCTGGTCCAAGCAAGAGTTGAATTGATCAGGCTAGGTTTCTGAATAAGCTCCCTACGCTCCTAGTAGATGCTTTGGCATCCATAAGGTCTCGGGCATTTGGGATGGATGCAACAACCTCTACCCATCTTCCTAGCTCCACAGGCTGCTCTATGAGGGCCCCAGGGTGCTGCCCTCACAAAAACAGCTTTTCATCCCAGCCTGGACAGTCCTCTCTGGCTCCTACCCAAAGGACTAGCTGTCCCCCAACATACACATACACTAGACCTGTCTCTCACCTTGATGTAGGCATCCAGGGCAGGGTGGACACGGCGGGTAGCCAGCCAGATGGACAGGGTAGAGGTGTAGGGGAAGGTGGTTGTCACCACATGGCTGGGTGCTGGGAAGGAGAACACCTTGAAGCCAAATTTCTGGTAGAACTGAATGAGCTCAGGGGAGGGTGACTCCTCACCCTCACTCAGAATGCTGCCCACTGCACAGCGGCACTTCTCAGGGGGTACCTGGGGAGGAAGAAGAGGTGTGTCAGGGTTGAACAAAGGAATGAGGCTCTCAGAACTCTTGCCACCTAGGTTCTGTGCCAGCTTAGGCCTGGAAGAAGCAGGAGTTCCAAAAGGTCACAGCCCCAGATACCACAATGGAGAAGAGTATTTTCCTTTTGAAACTTACATGACCCCAGTCTATGGCATCCTGCTATAGGACTCATCCATCCTTTCATTTATGCCTCCAACAAATATGCTATGCCCTGTGCTGTGGAAGGGGTACAGGAAACACTGGTCAGGAAGCAGGACCACACTGAACTCTGGGTTGCTGATGAAACAACCATCTTTGGGGAAGATCCTCATCCCCAAACCCTCAGGCTGGGCCAGCTACCATCACCAAAGCCTCCAGACCTTCTCTGTAACCTGTGCCCCATCCCAGGCCCTGTCACACTTGCCAAGTACCTTCTTGTCTCAGCTATAGATTGCTGGTTTCCCTCCAAGTGTCTCTGGGCCCCCAGTACCTGTACATCACTGCACTCTGCTCCCCTCCCTAGCTGCCCTCCCTCCCCTGAATCCCATAAACCTAAGGCAGGTCGGCTCAATATTAGTCTCCAACACTTACTAAGCCTGACCCCAGACTTACAAGGTCCAGCACTCACCTCTTCTCCTGGCATCGAGGAGCCCCAATTTGTCTCACTTCCTGCAACTGAATATATACCAGTCCCTGATACCCCCAGGGGTATCTGATCCTAAATCTAAGACACTTTTCACGGACCTTGTTCTGTTAATCTTGGATTTCCCTCAACCTGAAGGTCCCTCTCTCCCACTACCTGGGTCCCACTGGCCCTTAAATTCAAACTTCCGCTACCTTCAATTGCTTCTCTTGGCTTACCTTCACAGCACCTGAAGTTATTTTTACCTGTTCTTCCTTCTGCTCTCCCTTTCTAAGCCCTGCCAACAATCCCCTAGGGGTTTCTCAGCCTAGTCCAGCCCTGTCCTTGGAATCTCACTTTGCCTGGGACTAATGCACCCACTCCAGGTTCTCACTTCCATGCAGTCCCTGGGGGTCACTCCCAGCTCTCTGCAGCTAGGGGCCCCTTGCTGCCCCTTAGAATCCTATGTCATTAAGCCTAGTTCAGGACTTTTCTGGCAGGCAATATGGTGCAGTGGTCAGGACCACAACTTCTGGAGAGAAGCAGGACTGGGTATGAATCTTGAGTCGTGTAACTTTGCATAAGTCTCTTGGTTTCTTGGAGTGAAAGTTCCTTACAGGATTGATGTATTGAATGAGATACTTCATATTAGGGTTCAGCCGGGTACAGCACTCAGAAACTGCTATAAAGGTCATTGGTTATCAGCAGCTATGACACAGGCCAAAGAAGTGACCCTTGGCCTGCAATTCACCAATTCACCATTCACCAAACTTCTGAACACGTAGTTCCTCCCTGCCCATTCTTTAGGTTCGAGCACCCTCCAGGGGAGTCTTTCAGGGTAGCTTGGTGTCACACACCAGCACCCCCTCCAAACACACAACATTTTGCTGTGAACTCCTGCTTCCATCAACTCTACCTGGTAGCAGTCACTTTGGCTGGCCTGACACTCCTCCCACCCTACCCAGGCAGAGGCACAGGAGACAAGTGCAGTACCACTTCCCGACTATAGATGGTGCAACTGCTCCATTCACATCCCAGGCTTGAGGCAGGAGGCTCTGGCAAGGCCTCCCGCTGACAGACTTAGGGACAGTGCCCACTGCAATGCCAATCACTATGATCCTGAGCCCAGGAACTTATAGATGTACAAAAGAAATATTCAATACAGTTTAGATGAAGAAATGGGTTAGAAGGTCACCTGACTGATCATCTCTGGCCTACCTGGGTTTGGGTCCCGGGGTCTTTTGTGTGATCACTTCAGCAGCCTTTATGGAGCTCCCAAGTTCAATATCCTCCTTGATCCCCCAAAAGCACAACACCCCAGAAAGCACCACAACACCCGTGACCACCCTGCTCAAAACTTTTCAATGGCTCCCAATTCTGCTCTAGGTTGAAACTCTTGAGCCCAGCATGCAATGTTGTCTTAAGTTATCCATGCAACACTGCCTGGATTTGTCCACACACTCCCCTAGCACTCCTTTTTTGCATTCCTAGGCCCCAGAAGGGGCCAGAACCCAGGTGAGCAGGTGTCCACTGAGCATCTGAATGGCAGAGGGAGGGGCAAATCCAGGCTTTGGGCCAGCCCGCCTTGCCAGCCTCCTCTCCCACCACAACCCCGCACACACCCACACAGAACTATTTGCAGCTCCCCAAACATGCCACGTCCTCCCATGCTTCCTGCCTTTGCATAAGCTACTTTCTCTGCTTGGAATGTCCTTCTTCACCTTACTCCAGGGTCCCTTCTGCCTGGGAAATTCCTGCCCATCCTTCAAGATTTAGCTCAACCAACCTCCTCAAAGCCTTCTGATGCTCCCTGCCTAGAGCCCTTCCTCTGTAATCTCAAATAACCAACTGAAGGAGCAGGCCTTGTGCTGCACAGTAACTGATGGTCTCTCCATCTCTCCCCACCACTCCAGGCTTCTAGGCAGAAAGGCCCAGGATCCTGGGTACACATTAAGTTCTTGGGGTATGCTCAGCAACAACACATGCACACACAGGCCCTGCACATTAGCAAAATTCTTCTCCCTCTACCTCGAAAGAGGAACTCCCACTACAGGGAAGGGAAGAAGCTAATAAAGAGACAGGACTCAGGATGCCTGGATGACTCAGTGGCTGAGCACCTGCCTTCCACTCACGGTGTGATCCCGGGGTCTGGGATTGAGTCCCACATCAGGCTCCTCATAGGGAGCCTGCTTCTCCTTCTGCCTATGTCTTTGCCTCTCTCTGTGTGTCTCTCATGAATAAACAAATAAAATCTTTAAAAAAGAGAGAGAGAAAGAGACAGGACTCCTGAGATCTGGGAGGTGTGTTAGCCACAGGTATTCTCTTTCTGCCTGAGCAATCCCTCAATTCCACAAGTGAGGATACTTCCTGCCCTGTTCTGCCCTGGCCAGTGACTAAAGGGCATCCTAGGAAGTTACTCAGCAAACCCATCACCAGCTAAGCAGCCCTGTACTGAGCTGGAACCAGAAGGAAGCTGAACCAGGCACATCTCCAGCAAAGAGATGGAACAGGCCCTAAGACCAGCTGGGGAGTGGCAAGGCTGATCAGGGGAAGGCTTCCCTGGACTCCCTGGAGAGCCCATGCCCACCACCAGGAGAATGGCCCGCTAAGGTTGTCAAGGGCATGGAAGATAGAAGAGTGTCCTGATAGCTAGAAATTCCACACACCTTGGTTCAATGCAATGCCTCGATTTGGGCCTGACCCTAGGAGGTCAGCCTGAGCCTTTCAGTTCCAACTGCTTACTCCCTTTCTTCCCTGAATCAGTCATTTCTTTAGGTACCTGAGCCCAGAACAAGAGCTGTGAGAACTCTTGGCATATGAGAAGAGGGCAGTCTGCTTGGAATCTAAAGCTTCTGGGTACAAGCTGGCCCCAATGCTCCTTCCAAAGAGGTCTTGCAGTACCAGGTTGCCCTTGTCGGTGAGGCCATCATGAAAAGAAGTCCCTGCCTGGCCAAGACTTCATGGAGTCTAGAAAATGGACAAGACTGTTATCTTCCAGGATCAAGGAAGAAAAAATGGTGTAAGCTGGCCCAAACCAAACCCAGATATTGAGTTCAATAGAAATGGCCAGCCCTAGATCCATAACCTGCAACATCTGATGAGGACAGATGCAATGCCTGCTGATCCCAGGCCCAGAAGGCTGCCATGACTCCTCCCTGGCTAGCATACCCAGCCCTGTGTAAGGTGACAAGTAGGGACAGTACCCTTCACTGGCACTGGTACCCCTGAGGAGAAACAGAGCAGCCACAGCTGTTCATAATTGGAGGGTAAACAATGGGTTCATTTAACCTTCAGGGTGCTGCAGGTCAACACATCAAGCCCCACAGGTCCAACTTCCCCAAGCAGGTGGTATCCAAAGGCAAAAGCTGGGCTGGTACTAGGTCAGGATATGGGTGACACAAACAGCAGGGCCAGAGGACAGGACCTATATTTCAGGCTGGAGGGGAGGGGAGTCGGCAGGACACCAACCTCCAAAGAGGGGTCCAGGGGCTTTCTGGGAACTCTCACCTAGAGGTCTTTCAGGGCCTTCTTTTCACCCCCAAGCATAATCCTAACAACAGCTGATATCTGACAAGGTGCTGTCTGCCCCAGTTGTTGCCTTCCACCCATCAGCTCATGCAATCCAAACAACACTGTGCAATAGGTACCATTATCAACTCTGTTTCTGAGACCCAGACAGCAAAACTATTCAGCAAGGCCCATACAGCAAGGCATTGTTGGAGTTAGGATTCAAACCCAGTAAGACTGGCTCCAGAGCAGTGCCACAGGACCCAAAGCCACCTGGGAGCCCTAAGAAATAGGTCCTGGCTAGGAACAGCCTGTATAACAGAGTCTCCCTATGCTGCACCTCCTCTCATGGCCCAGGCAACCTGCAAGAGCCTAGGCCAGAGGTAGGCAAGCATGATTCCCAAAATTACAAAGTCCTAATGGCATGAGGCCCAGGGGAGGGGACTGCTAAGTATCTACTGGGGGCCAGGTACTGAGCCTCATCCTTATTTAGTCCCCAGAAAAACAAAACTCGAGGTAGGGATTCTCAGAAAGAACAAGTGACTTCCTCAGAATCACATTCTAGTAAGCGGTGGGGCCTTGATTCAAACTCAGAAAGAGTCCAAAGACCTCTTCTCCCACACCTTCCTCCCTACCAAAGGCAGCTCTACTAAGAGAGATCTGTGTCTTTCTAGTGCTGCCCCACACAGTTAACCCACTGCAGAGCAAAAGCCTGGACTCCATCCAGAAGAAAAATCATCACACTGGGGTAGGGAGGGAATGGCCTGGGCCCTTGGAAACAGCAGTTAGCCCACATTCCCACTGTCCTTGTTGAGGTCAACCCTGGGAAATCCTACTCTCTCATTACTTCCCAGGCTCCATGTGGTCTTAGTGCCTCCAGGGATGGCAGGGGAGGCCCCATCCCCACACACACTAAAGGGGAAGGGGAACTGTGGCATAAGCCTAAATCAATACTTTTACCAGCCTTAACCCCTGCAGACTTGAAGGTCCCAGGCTGACTCTCAGTGGACTAGGAGAAAAAAGGGAGCTTCAATACAGTCTTGTTTACTAAAGGCAGAACCCAAGCACCACCAGTTCTCCAATCTGCCTGAGACCTGGGGCAAGCACCCCCTCCTAGGCTTCAGCCAGGTAAACTGAACCAGCTGCTATGCCCCATTTGCCTCAGCCAGACTCCCCATAAGGGCAGGCAGACAGGTTGCTTAAGGCAGTGTAGGTGGTAGCAGCAGAGGGTGGAGCAGGAGGTAGAGGGCCAAGATGACACACAGGACAGATCCATGGGCATGGTAATAGCCACTGAGCCAGAAGGGTCCATCCACAGGCCAGAGCTGGCTAGGATCCAGTGAGCCACTCACGATCCTCCTGGCTCTTTCGTTCCCCTCTGACAACCCCAGGTTCCCAGAGAGACCAGGCTAAAGTCACTGTCTAGACCCCCATACCCCACCTCAGAAGCAGGGATGAGGGCAGAGCAATCTTGATTCCTCTCCAGCTTTACAAGAATAGAACTGGATCTGTATGTGTATGTTCCCATGTACACTGTGGGGAGAGGGCAGGCACAGATCGGTGACTGACTCTGGAACTCATTCCTTTCCCTTGGTACTTAGAAGAGGAAATGGCCGCACTCCAAGAATGCTGGGCCCTGGAGAGGAGAGGAACACCTATGAGCCACTGCCAGGGTCTCTCCACTTCCTGTCACATTTTCCCTCATTCATCCTCCTACCTCTCCAAAGGCCCTCAGGCATGGAGAATGGAATCCTTTTCTCTTGCCCAAGAACCAGTTGCCCAGACCCTAAAACTCCCTCCATACAAAACTCTCACGACCTGGAGTTGACTGACATATATAGGCTGACCCTCCAGGACACAGAGTTAATGATATATATGCTCCAAAAGCATCTGACATGAAAGAGTCTACAGCAACTTGCCTTGGCGGTGCCCTTTCCTGTGTCACTCCTGGGCCCACAGTCAGACCAAGTGAGGCTTCGCCAGGCCTTTCTCAGAAACCCTGTCCAGCTGAATCCAGGAGCTGAGGCCTGGAAGGGGAGTGGCTAGAGAGCTGTCAGTCTGCACCTCATGGGGGAGGGCAGCATTGACCGCAGGTGGCCACCTCTCACCTGGTCACTCCCTGCCCCACTCACAGAGCCTAAAATAGCCTCATTCCTCCGCACGCACACTCACACAGGAGCAGGTTCTGGCTCCCATTGTGCTCACTGGGGAGGGAGAAGGTATGGGGATGGGCCACAGAAAAGCTCAGCCTATATCCTGCCCCTCTATGAATCAAAATATGCAGGGTCCCATGCTGGACACTGCTTAGGGAGGCAGCCTAGGAAGAAGGCTTGGGTTCTTAGCTTTCCCTAGGCCTGGATGGGGTCTCTCAGCCAGGCTCCCCTGATACACCCACACTGAGAGGTCCTGAAGGCTGGGCCCCTTGGTCCTCACGGAGCCCAAGTGTCCAGCAGCGTGGCACAGATCAGGTGCTCAAACATGTGTTAAATAAAAACAAGAAGTATGAGCGAACTGTATGAGATCAATACCTCAACTCTTGCTCTCTGATCCTCAGTCTCCTCCTCTATAACATCAGCAGTGTGGACCAGACAGTCTGCGATAACCAAGAGCACCTAAAATGTGGGGGTCCATGGTTCCTTAAACCCTCTGTGAGAATCCCTCCTAGGTAGAGAATATACTGCCCAGCTCTCAGAGTAGATGGAGACTATACATCCCTAAGCTATTCTAGGTGTCAGGGTATGACCCAGCTCTGACTGGGGATACTGGTATCTTCTGGAGTGACCCAGGACTGAGAGGGACAGGATCAGAGGGGCCACTTTGACTTATACATTCATTCTCTGAGCCAGCCAGATGTCCACAGCCAAGCCAAGGGTCTAGGCCTTGGTCCTGAGTGCACAGGATGATGCTTCAGTGCACCTAATTAGCACGGATGTTTTATCCACCCATTTTTTGTTGTGGTTAAACAGCTATCAAGAGCCAAGTGGCAGGATGAATGCCTCACATATGTCACCTAATTTAACTCTTGCCAGACAACATACGAAGCATATATCTTAACATGGCTCTATAGATGAAGAAACAGAAACTCAGAGATATTATATGATATGCTCAAGATCACACAGCATGACAGTGATGAAACAGAATCAGAACTCAGGACTGCCAACCTTGAGGCTGTACTCTCAGGCTGTGGCCCCACCCAGACTGGCACCCAAGTCAGGCTGCACCCAACCAACCCTGGACATCCAGGCCCACCACCTCCTCAAGGACAGCTATATGGTGGGTTGCCTTGAGGCAGTGGCTGGGCCAGGAGGCCATGGGGAGAGCACACCATGCCAGGATTCTTCTATCTCACTGCTCCCATTGTGCTCACTGGGGAGGGAGAACAGCCTCCCTGGATCAGCCTCTAGCACTGACCCCAAGGTACATTGCTTCCTTGGCCCTTTCCTATTCCGGAATTAGCATTTCCAACCTAAGAGGCAATGCGCTGCTTTAGTAATAGAACATGTGGATGAGGAAAGAGGTGACTGCAAGGACTCTCCTCCTTCCCACCAAGGCCTTGCAGAGGGCTCCAACTAGGCCAGATACTGAAGGAGGGGCAAAAACTTACAGAACAGAGCCTGTAGGAGTGGGGGTCGAGCATCTGGTCGAGCTCCTGCCCCGCATCACCTAGGCTCCAGCAATCTCGACTCCCACTTACTGCCATCTCCCAACCATGTGACCTCAAATCCTCATTGTCTACTCATCCCTCAACCAGGCCATGCCACCTCTCACTTGGGGCAAGCCCTATCTCCTCAATGGCCTCCCTGTCTCGTTTCCTCCTCTCCTCCATCTGCCATCCAGTTAGCTTCCTAAATTATAGGGGGCTGTGTTGCACCTTGCCTCCCAACCTGCTGTTCCTCCCACTGCCTGGCCCAGCAAACCCTTCTACCGCTTTCTTCAGCCACCACGTGTTCACTGGCCACACTTCCCCCATTGTCTCATGTCTGCAAGCCTTTACTGTTGTACTTCCCTCAGCCAAGAGGCCCCTCGTGGCACAGCAAAGTTCGACTCGTGGGAGAAGTCCCAGGTAGAGTCTGCCTCCTCTCTGAGCCTCTCAGGCAAACTTGAGGTATCCTCCCCAGACCCAGAGCTCCAAGCTCTGTGGGCATCAAATTACAGTGCCTATTAGAGATTCATCTATAGTGCTGACTTGCCAACTGCATGAAACTTTTTGAGGGCAGGGCTAGGTTTGTTCATCTCTGGAGTGTAGGTGTCGAGCAGAACCTGGCACAGAGTCAGCACACCCTTGCTTCTTTAAGTGCCCCCGTGAGGCTTGGTAGCAGATAGCAGGTAGGCAGTAGACCCTGCTTACTTGAGCTCTTCAGGCAAGAAAACCAGAGCTGGGGATTCCCAGGGCTCTGTCTGCCAAGACTCAGAGCTGAAGGCTGAAGAACTCTTGGTAGAGCTGCCAGCCCACGAAGCTGTGGGCAGTACCATCCCATGGTATGGCAAAAGGCCACATTGGTGAGACCTGACCCAGGACAGGCTGTAAGTACAGCCAGACACCCACAGGGTGCCAGTGATGCTAGGCTCATCTCTGACCCCAGCATCCTAAACATTCTGGGCAGCTCACCTGGTTCCACCTGTCACTCCCTTCACTCCCCCTCCAAACCAGGCAGTGTAACATCCAAAGAAAGGCCGTATCACTGAGGCAGGGGCCACTAGAATGAGGTAGGATTTTAAGCTCTATGCCCAGGACTTGCTCTCTCAACAGCTTGAGGAGCTGTAGCCACAGCAGGAAAGCTGAAAGAGGGAAGGCACAGAAACAAGATACGACCCCAAAGAGCAGGTGGAATCTGAACAGCTGGTCTTAGAGTACTAGCCTCAAGTGGGGATGGAAGAGAGAGGGACAGCAAGAAGAGGCAGGAGACCAAAGCCCTGGAAGAAACTAGGGACACACAATGATGTGGCCCCTGCAGTCAGAAGTCCATGGGTAGCCATGAGCCGAGAATCAGATCTGGAGAAGTAGAAAGGATACCTGGAGTAAGACTCCAGGCTAAATCTGAAAGGAGCTTCAAGCTCACAGAGGAGGTGGTCTGTAGGACCAACTCATAGATTTTCCCACCCCTTCCTCAGAAACTACAATACCCCTGCCCCATGTCCAGCCATGGGGTGGAACCCTAGCCAGGGAACAGAAGGTTCCTTACCACGTGGGGGTTGTCGTAGTAGATGGCGATGGAGCGGAGCTTGGGGGAGACACTGCAGCTCTCGGTGAAAAGCCGCCCAGTCTCGCTGTAGGGCCCAATGTGGAACTTGTAGGCCACGGTGACATTGCGGATGGGGGGTGAGCCGGCACTCACCGTCACCCCAGCCAGCAGCCCTGAGTATCCAGCAAAGGCCAGCAGTGTCAGCAGGAGCAGCAGAGTCAGGCCCCCAATCAGGCCTAGGAGGAGCAGGTCAGACATGGCTCTGTGCCCCCAACACCGTGCCCCCAAGACAGCTGCAAAAGAGACAGGAGGGAGAGGAGGCTGGTAGCCTGCTCTGACCAATGTCCCCACCTGCCTGCCAACCACTTCTGGCCCAATCTCAGTCCTGCCTTGGGTGCTCTGACCCAGGAGGGGGAGGAGCCAGGGTGTTTACACACAGAGTGACCCAGAAGAGAGCTATAAAGGATGACTGAAGCCACAAGCCTCTTTATTTCTTAATCACAATTGTTGAGGATCTCAGAGCAGCTCTGCCTGTCAGCTGGCAGCCTTGGTCACACCTGGGGAAACTGAGTCATAGAGGAGCACAGGAGTGAGTCAGCCAGGGACATACTCCCAGCACTGACCAGCCTCCCCAAGATGGGCAAGACGTCAGCCAGGCTGCCTTTTCCCTACATTACCCCTTCCTTCCCACACACTGCCACACTGCCTGCCCAGCCTCCCCAGGCCTCATGGACCACTGCCAAGGGGAAGATGGGCAAGTGCTAGGCCCAATCATTTATCAAAAAATAGGGAAACCATAAGGAAAAAACCCCAGGGAGAAAATGACCCAGGAAGAGACTCTCACAGGAAACTCTCCTTTGCTAAAGCACATCTGTCCCTCAGAATCTTGTTATCCAGCCAATTCATCTATCCAGAACCAAGGAAAAGATGAAACCAGCCTGAGCAGCCAGAACAAAGTCCAGCACTGTGCTGCCCAGACTTGAGCCACTGGTGCTAACAAGCTTCACCCCACTTTTTCAGCCCATAGATTAGAAACAAGGGGGAGGAAGGAAAGTTTGCTAGAAATGGAAACACACCAGGGAGAACAATTACTCCCTGGCCCAAACACTTCATCCCATGGGGAAAGGGTGCTGGCATCGGGGGAGTAACAGCTGGGGCCACTTGCTGGCCTTATTCTTCCCCTCCACCAGCATCTCCAGGTGTTTTTTGTGGTTTTGATCCTGCCACCCCACCTCCTCTACTAGATAGTTCACAGCAAGGCATGAGGTGAGGTGCGGGAGTCTTTTTTTCTTTTTTGTGTTTATGTTGTTTATCTGACAATTGCCCTCTCCACTGGCCTTTCCTCATTCCTTTTTGTGTAGTACAAGACATTCATATCAAGGAAAGAAAAAAAAAAAAAGCAGAGAAGCTATCCAAGAGCAGGCCCAGAACACAACAGAGGCTGGTATGTGAGCCATTTAAGGCAGACCATTCAGCCTTCCATGAAGCTTGGGGCCAGAAGTCTAAACCTCTTATACAGAGGGCTTGACCTGAATCACCCAGGGGGGAAAAGAAAATCATAGCACAGAGAAGACTGTTTAAAGAGGAAGGGAAACATATGACCCACTAGAGGAACATTCTCACCCCAAGAATTTAAAATTCAAAAGATTTGGGAGCTGTAAGACAACACTTCAGCCCTATAGAAAACTTAGTTCTGTGGAATAATTTGTTCCCTGTGGGTTCTGGGAATCAATTTTTTTTTACTGAAAAATTCTTTGGAGTCAATGTACACATAATGTTTGCCTCATAAAGAGGCAAACTAAACTCCTACATCTTTGATGTCCTAACATTGAGGTGCATCACATTAGTCTTCTTACCCATATGTGTTCCTGCCCCACAGTTGTGCTTCTTTTTGGATGCATTTTGCCTCCACTTAATTTCATTCCTGTTCTCTTTGGTGATAACGATGATGATGATAAATCTTTCACCAAGTACTTACTATATGCCAAGCACTATCTAAATGTTGAAACACAGCTACTTTATTAATCCTCAAGACAAGATAGATAGGTATGAATCAAGAGGTTAAGAGACTTGCTTAAGGTCACACAGGTACTAAATAGAGCCCCAGACTAAAATGCAGGCAATGGGAATCCAAGCAGTCTGAATCCAGATCCATTTCCACATTTCTCCTTCCCGATGACAAGGTTTCCTCAAGCATTTAATCCATGCTGGGACATGTCTGAACCCAAGGCTCTCAGCTGGGAGCTCTCACTCAGCAGCTAGGTCTCTCAGTTGCCTTGAGAGTGACCATCCCTCATTTGACCTACCCTCTTTGCTGCACACTCTCCATCCTCCTCAAAGCAACGCAGTTCCCACCTCCCTCTTCCTCTCACCTCCTGAACTACCCAGAAGGGAGGGGAAAATGGGATCCCAGAACTTAGGTCTGCACAAGACTGAGGCAGGGAAAAGTGAATTCCCCCATATTCAAGAGAAGGGCAGGAGGAGGGCTGGGGAAGCTCACCTGAAAAGACAGGCTCACTTTAGCAACTCATAGCATCCAGCGCCGCAGGGACCAGGTGCTTCAAGTGCTCCAGTGCTGGGGGCAGAGAGAAAATCACCACTGAGCTGGGCACCCCTGCCTTGACTGTTCCCTCTTCAGGGAAAGCCCACTAGGGCCTCTACAATAACTCCCTCTTCACCACAAGGTTGCACCTCTACCTCGTCCTCCTACCCCTTCCGGAAATCAGAAGCCGAACTCGGCCTCGGAAGGTCAGCTCAGGGTGGGGCCATGCTCACGCCCCCGTTCTTGGGAGTCCTCTTCCCGGAGGGTTCCGGCCACTGCACCTGGCTCTGAAACAGCCCCGGCCGCTGATACGGGGCAGGCTGTCCCCCTCTGGCTTCAGTTTCTCCTCAGGTCAGAGACCGGGGGTGGTCGCCTCAGGCGGCGAGGTTGTGGGCGGGCTGTCCCGCGCCGGCTTCCTGAGGCTGCTCCCTTGCGCCGCGGCAGCGGGCCAGGCCTTTCAACGTCGGCGCCGGCGGAGAGCAGACAGACCGCGGTTCCGAGTGGCCTGAGCGGGAAGGGGGCGCGCCGCCTCCCACTCTGGGCTTCCAGCCCTGCTCACCCGCACCTCGCGTATTTACCCAGAACCTTTCTTTTCAGCCACGACCTCACCGGGCCTCACACACCTCCCTAAGTTAAGAGACGCTAAAGTTTGTAGCCACCGCTGCGAGGCGCGGCCTCCAGGGGCAGGGGCGGAGCTAAAGTGCGGTTCTGGCCTCAGTTCCCCACCCCCACACCCCGCTCCGGCTTCACTGCCTCGGGGCGTGCCGCGCACCGGAGGCCGAGGCAGGGGCGGCCCGGGGCGGTAGACTGGCCCAAGACCTTCGAGCCCTGGGACCGGGTGGGGGCCAGCTGCGGGTGAGACGAGATGCAAAGAGCGGCCTGGGCCGCGAGGATCACGGAGGGGACGCGGGGGCCCCTGAGGTCACGCCCGGGCGGACGGAGTTCCAGGCCCTCAGCGCGCGTGGGGCCGCCCCGGCGGGGACGCCTCTCCTCTGGCTCGGCCCTCACCTCAGCGGCCGCCCGCCGCGGACGCCGATGGGCGCAGGCGGCTCCAGCCTAGGTCGCGGAGCCTGCGCGCGCCCGCCCGCCGCGCACGCTCGCTCCGCCCCCTCTCGCGGCGGGACGTGGCCGTGGCCGTGGGCGCGTGCGCGCGGGCCCCGGAGGGCGGAGGCCTGCCCCGCCCAGTCTCCATAGCAACGAGCGGCGCCCATTCCGCTCCTCCCCAGCCGTCGGGGGCGGAGCCCGCTGAGCACCTTCCCGCCTTCCACCACTTACCGGGCCTCAGTCGTGGGAGGCCGATGGCAGTCAGCGTGGTGGGTCGCAGTAGAGAGCTGGGCTGGGATCCAACAGGGAAGACCGCACCAGAGTGAAGCGTTTGAAAAGGCTTGGGAAGTTCAGCACAGCAGCATCCGCCTCTGGCATTTATTTGTATCACACTTCGTCTTGCCACTTTCTCTCACTGAAGCTTCCCGGTAGACCTGGGAACCCAGCAAGGCAAGGCTACTTGCCCCCCTTTTACAACTGAGGAAACTGACGCCCAACTTGGACTCAGGGAAGAAGCGAGCGGATCCAACCTCTGCAACAGCGCAAATGTCAGTCATGTCTCCCAACACTCCACCCCACCTCACCCCTAACCAGAGCACAGGAGTGGTCGTTCATCCATCCACCCAACACTTATTCAGTAAGCTCTCTGCCAAGATAGTTCTAGGGATTGGGGATACTGAGGGAGCAAAACCAACGCCCCGCCCCCTTGGAGCTAACCAGGAACCGCCCCCCTCCGGGCCCCTTTCTCTTGAGCCCAGGATGTGCTTGGGCGGAGGTTGGTCTGCCCTTCTAGTTAAAGGTGTTCTAGCTAACTCCCAGATCCATTGTAAGCTCCTCGAACATAGGTTGAATCTTCAGCTCATATTTCCGAGAGGACCTACAAACTACAAAGCACTCTTCTAGAGCCCCAAAGATCAAACTTTGCCCTCCTGAGAGGCCCAGTCCTGCAGTGGAGGGGCAGGGGGATGGGACAGCTATGCTAAGCTTGGCTACAAGACAGGCTGGGCCAAGAGCTAACTTGGTGCTCCTGACACGGAAGATTGCTATTGGAAGAGGAATCATCTTAAAGTGGATTCCACTGCTGCACTAGCAAAGGGCAGAGTGGGCACAGAGGCACTCATAATCCTGGCTTCCTTTCCCACCACTTCACACAGTTCCTTCCACAGGCAGGAAAGGATGACCCTCATCCACAGGGCCAAGACTGTCCTCAGCTCTCCAGACAAACACTGGCAGAAAGAGCAGCTGGCCTTTCACAGGCACTCAAGGTTGGGTTGGCAGGGTCATGGCAGTTGTTTTGCTTATGGACATCAAATACATGATCAAATCCTTTAAGTGTTCCAGGTAAGTGGGCTATACACTTAGAACCATTTCCTGTGAGATAAGGGCCAGTTCATGGTTCAGAGACAATACAGCTTCTGCCCACAATATTTGCTGGGGCGTTTTTCTTGTTCTCAGAATCTGATGAGTTTCTCCTAGGAAACCGTTGTATGGAGCTGCCTTTCCTCTTGCCCTCTCTGCTCACTTCCTTCAGGCTGGTTGGGGAATTCCAAAGGCCAACTCAGAGTTCAGGGTGTGCCTTAGGAGCTTCACCGCCTCTGTTGTGAGAGTCAGCCTGAGACTAAGGCTGCTGGCCATAAGACCCCCCTACCTCCTTTATCTCGGTCAGCTTCCCAACTGAGCAAGCCCAACCCTGGTAGGGATCTCAAGACCTCAGCTGGCCACCAGGAGGCAGCAGCCAAGACAAGCCACCAAGTGAATTGTTCCTCTTCCCTTTTGAAACAGGTGTAAGCTGACATGTTCACCTAGCCATCTGCCCTATCCACACTCCACTCCCAGTTCTCTCCCCCAATAACATATATTCTCTCATGAGCTCAGATTTAGCCTTTTTTCCCTCCTGCCTTTCTCTGTCCAAGAAATCCCCACAGAGCTTCTTTAATTCTCCTCCAGTAAACTTCCAGAGACTGTTTCCCTAGGGCTCCTCCCCTTACAGGGGCCAAACTTGGAGAGACAAAGGGTGGACTACCCCCACCTTCCCTTATCTCCTCATATTCCAAAGCCTGGCTAATTCTGTGAGGCAGTGGTTAGAATCACTAACTCAGATGACAAATGGAGAAGACATATACAGTGTAAGATGGTCTGCAGACCCTGCCACCAGCCATCTCCCACCCTCTGAAGACATGCATGCTGTACCTAATCCCCAGCCACCCACTGGTTAGGGCTGCGCCAACAGGACTTGCCTTGATTGAGGACCATCTATCCTCAAGCTACTCTGAGTCAGTTTCACTGTTTCCTCTATAGCCTGGAAATGTGGTTTTCTTCAGCGAGCAAAGGCAGAAAAAGCCTAGTGAACCCCACTGCAACAAAGCCTGCCAGCAGTCTGCCTTCTATTCCCACCTCCCTCTCCCAACCCACCAAACCCAAGTGGCATCTCAGTGTCCACTATACTCTGGTTATATCCCTTTCACCACCATCCAGCCAAATAGCTGTTCAGACAATTCCTTGATCAAACAACACTGCCTTCTTGAGTTTAAATTTTATTTTACAAAAAGAGAAATAAAGAAAACTGATAGGCAGTTATACTGACTTACAATTGTTCTGTTTGCTTTTTTAAAAAAGTGACATGAAACACAAGTAAAAATAAATACGTCATAGAAACAGCCAGTTGCCCAGTCTCTGGGGCAGGAGCACCTGCCCTGATGAGAGAGGAGGGAAGCCCATGATCACACCAGCAGCTGGAGCACCCAGCCACAGATGCTCCTCAAAGCCAGGTGCAGCAGGTCCCAGGCCTCAGGGGGCATCCTGAGGAAAGAAGACGGAAAACCAAAGCCAAGTGCCAGGTCCCTGGGGCCATTTCATATCCCCCTACTCTTCCCGGCAGCAGTGTGGCCTTAGTGGTTATCCATTGCGACCCCCTCAACCCACCTGGACCCTTCCCCTGACCCTTCTAGAGAGGGTACAGGAAAAAAACCAGTCTTGGGCAGGCTGAGGGGGATTTTTTTCCCCGTGAGTCCCCAGCCCACCCTGAGTAACACAACCAGATAACAGTTTACACCCATGCCCATGAGTGCACACTCTATCTCGCACGTGCACACGCACGCACCCATGTACACGCACACACACTCATGCACATACACACTTGGGCTGAGCTCTCTTCCAGAGGAGGGTCCTGGGTCAGGTCACAGTATGAGGTCCCCTCTTCAGAATATCATCCCAGTAGTGGTAACAGAGTATCTAAATCTCCCCAGCCCTCTGCACTAGACTCTGCAGCCTACCTGGCTACCGCTTCCCAATGCACTGGATTACTATAACCAACTAACTTGTGAAAGGAAAGGGGCAGACTCGGGTCCCTGAAGAGTGAAGAAGTTGGACACTGCCTGCTTGGGAAGTTCATCGTTAAGACTTGGGTATTCATAAAAGGCCTAGGGCCAAGCTAGTGGCACAGAAGAGACATGAAGGAGTCACATTGGAACACGTAGGGCAGAAGAGTCAGTAGAAGGGGACAGAGTCTGAAGGTGACTGATGGAAAGCGCAGCATTCTCAGGCCTTGAGGTGCAGATTTCCTGGGACCAAGTTAGAGGAGGGCCAGAAAGTCTTCTGTGGGTCCATTGGGGTTAAGAGCTCTTCTCTCAGAGGTTTTTTGGGGAAAGAATGACTTAGCTGAGTGCACAGGAGGCCATGGCTCAGAAGAGAAACTGGTTTCCTGAGAAATCACAGGAAACAAAGTGGGAGGAAGGGGGTCATGGCCAGGAACACTAGGAATAAGGAATGTAAACCCCCCAGACTTTCCCCAGGGGATGAGGACTCAGTTCCAGAGCAACGCTAAGCTCTAACGGACTGAGACCAAGGGCCTTGCTCTGCTGAAAGCTTTGGGAGTGACAGTCCCATCCAGACTGCTACAGTTTGGTTGAGTGTTTCAACCTATCAGCAAAACTTTACCCCAGCTATTTGCTTCATGCCCTAGAGAGGGGAATTTCATATTTAGTTTTGAATCACAAGTATACAGAGAAGTACCACACACTAATTCCTAGGGAAGAGAGTTCCAGGGACCAGAAAGATATAGATGCTCAAGAAGCATAACTTGAGGGGGTGAGGACTTGGCAGATATCCGATGATCTGATCCAACATGGTTCACTTACTTTCTTACTGAAATGGCTACTTTGTCTCTGGTTCAATTTTTATCCACAAAGATATTAAGAAAAGGAAATTGTGTATCATTACAAATGGTAATCCTGAATCATTAATGTAGTGTTATATACCCTAGCCTGAGGATTTAGGCTAACTAAACCAGAAGGATGGGACTTGAATACATCCTATGGAAGACAATGGTGAGGGAAAATTCTGAGGGGCCTGACCTACTGCACCCCACCCCCACCTCCATCCCATATCACCACCCTTCCTTTACTCAGCCCTGGATGGATGGCAGGTGGAAGCCACCACCAAGTGTTTCTGATCAAAGAGGCTGTAAAACATGTAAAACATGTTCTTAGGCTCTGAGACGTTTCCTGCTTCCCTCACACACATGCTCATGTTTGGTGTGCATGCACACTTGCCTACCAGCATACATAAAGAGACAGCAGAAAAGTCAGAAAAGTGTTTTTCAGATTAAAAAACAAAAACAAAAAACCCCCAAACATGAAACTGGTAGCATTCCAATTTCCCATGATCCCACCCTATCCCCCCCTATACAATAAATGCTGCACATATCAAAGAAAGTCTTCTCTAGCCAGGTCAGCCTCCCAAAACTATTGCCTCTTCTGACCTGAAACAAGACCCAGCCCCTGGAATCGGTGGGTAGAGAAAAGGTATGTGCTGCCTCTCAGAATACCCATTCACTTCCTGGTACCTTCAGAGACCCATCCCTCCAGTGACTGGTTTCAATTCCTTGCTGATAGTTTCCAGATTCTCAGAGCCTGCTGCTATAATTTCCTAGAGGTGAACACAGACATACTCCTCCTTCCCCAACACCATACACACATACACACACACGCGCGCGCGCGCGCACACACACACACACACACACACACACGTCTCTGGGATCTCAGTATTCCGGGGCCTTAGAGGCATCAATTGTAGCCCAGGTTGTGAGTGTGCTCTGCAAATCAGAGATCCAGGCTAGCTCACTCCTACTGCACCAGTCTCAAACCTGAGAGCCCACTCCAACTGAGTCCCTTCAGCATCCATTCTTGGGATGCATCTGGAAGAGAAAGCACTGGTTGGAACTGCTATTTTAAAATTATTAAAATAATTTGCATAGCTAAATTGTAGATCTAAGGCTTCTATGAGTAGGAGAGTTAAGTGTCTGACAGGGTACCTATGAAAACAGAGAGTGAAAGCTCCTTAAGTTCCACTTTTGGTGCAACCAGACAGCACATAAACGCGCGCATGTGCATGCACGCACGTGCGTGCACACACACATACACACATACACACACATGCATGCAGCCCCATCAGCCATTTCCTTGTCTCTTCTCTGGGGACAATACCCCAGAATGTGCTAAAGCCCTACAACAATGGAAACAGGCTGGTCAGAAGAATTGCAGAAGCAGCTACTATTAGGGGTGACCTGGCTAAGCTGCCTCCAAAGTTGGGAAGAGGCAAGTGCAGCAGCTGCTCAGTGGGGAGTGACCCATGAATAGGTGGCAAAACTGTAAAGCCAGACAGGTTTGTTCATCATAAAGAACTGCCTAGCAAAGTCTTGGTAGCAGGGGGAAAAACAGCCAATAGGAAGACAGCCAGTGTTTATACTTAAAGACTAGATGCCCCTTTCCCCACCACTGACAAGAAAGGTAGACCCAGAATGCCTGATGCATTCTTTCAGACAAAAGCCAGACTTAAGGCTCCTATAGAGGAAGGGCTGCTCTGTGTTCCTTCAGAGGACAGAGCTAACAAACACCAGGCCCACAGTAATCATCTGATAGACTGAGGAGGCCACAGCATTTCCCAATAGGAAACCAACAGCCTATTCTCTCAACCCAGCAGTCACCAATGCATAGTTTCACTGTTCAGCACAGAGGGCCTGCCTCTAACGTCATCCGAAGAGGACATAGCTCCAAGTTGGGGGTCACTGACTTCCCAAGAGCAAACTCCATGATCCCAAGTTTCAATCTCTGTGGAATGAGTCTCACCCCCACTAACTATCCAGTCACAAGATTCTCTGATCTTCCTGAGAGGCCATTTCCCGAAAACACAGTTGTTTAGTGTAACCTTTGGTCAAGCCTAACTCTCTTTCCTTGGTCAATTCACCATCTACCTGGGATTTATTCACCAGCAGCTATGGGGTCTGGGAGATCTTAACATTTCCCTTCCTATTTCCTACCCTCCCCAAATCCAGCCCCACCCCCCCCCAAACAAGACACAAGGAAAGTCCGAATAATAAATAATTGCCCATAAAAAATAAATTAACATGGAGCTTTCTAGAGGGGAAGGAAAGGAAAAGGAAAGGCCACAAGGATAGGCAGGTGGGGGCTCAGTTCCATCCTTGTGAAGGTCTATTCTGGCCACAACTTCATGACCTCTTGCTCATATACCGCAGTATCCCCATCCCAGCCTCTGCACACAGACAATCTCACACCCTGGGAAGGGAGATCTGCTCAGAGACAACCACTGGGGAAAGATACAGAGATTGATAATGCCCCATTTTCTCTCATAATTTCCCCTAAATTCAAAATAAATGTGGCTCTGATAACCAGGGACTTGGATTAGCTGGGCCTTCTTTTCACCCAACTAGAAGGAAACTTATGGGTTCCATGGCTCTTCTCCTGGGCTCATCCCAATGTTCCTAATAATAGTTGCCATGAACCACCACACTCTTATTTCCACTTTAAAAACAATAAATTCATTTTTTAGTTTCCCCCTTAGTCTCTCCCACCCTCCCCTCCCACCTCCATCCCTGCTGTTACATACACGTATAGACATAAAAACACACATGCACGCGCACACACACACAAACACACATACCTGGTCTGCTTCTTTCCTGCCCCTAAAAGGACTCCACTTCACATGAAATCTCCATCTGCTCTCCCTGCCCACCCTCCTTCACTTACCCTTCTTCCCTCCCCTCCCCTCTCTAGGCCAAGCTAAGTCACCCAGTAAGGCAGCTCTCTTGGGAGAGAATGTTCCCAAAGACAGAAATGGGATGTGAGCTTCTATACTCAGATGGCAAGCAAGCAAGCACACAGCATAAGCAAGGCAGGCAGGAAGAGAGGCAGGCTGCCCTGCCCCTCCATTCCTGTTTTGGGTCCCTGATTTCCCACTATTGCTGCTCTGTTGGCTTTTTTTTTTTTTTTTTTTTTTTTTGCCTCTTTTGTTAAACAGCAACAGAGCCCTGCCATTATGGTCAACCACCTTTCTTTGTCCTCTTCCTTTTCTCTCCTGCCAAGTGCCCAATCTCAGAAAGCCCAGATTGCTGCCTTTCAGCTTGGTGGGCAACCTGCCGGGGGCTCCAAGTGAGGTGGAGAGGGGCTCCCCAGCTATTTACCAGTGACCTCTATCACATCATCGTCCTTATCCTCATCGTCATTAGAGCTGAACCCCACCTCAGCAACCTCATGAGAGTCAAATGGAGGCACCTGGGACCGGAGGAGGCCACTAGCTGGGTAGCCTGCATGTGGGGACATGTAGCCTGGGTAGACAGACATGCCCCGTGAAAGGTTGCTGGGTAAGACAGGGGAAGGAAAAGGCGCGAACATCCTCGGCTCGGACAGGAGTGGCTGTGAGAATGGGAGTGAGTAGCTGGGTAGTATCCCTGGAACAGAGGGGTTGAGCATGAAGGTGGGGTTGCTGGCAGTGACTGAGGTAGCCGTGGAAGAGGAACTGACGGGGCCTGCTGGCACCAGAGGGTCAGTAGTCACTGGAAATACCAGGCGGGCATCTGCCAGCAAATTGGACAGCTGGTAGTAGGAGGGGGTACTGCCCATAAACAAGGAGTTCTCCCCAGCCTGGGAAGTGAAGGGAGCGGTGAGGTTATGGTTTAAGGAGACGGGTGGCATGGCAAACCCGCCAGAAACTGGATACCCGTGTTCATACGGCTGCACGGGGGCTGGCAGGTGGCCCTTCCTGGACCGCCGGCGGGCTGACTCCTGGGCAGCAGGCGGTGTGGCCAACTTTCGCTTATGGCCCCGTAAGTCCAACACTGGGTTCCTGTCACCACAGGGCTGGCCGGTCACCAAGAGGGAACTATTGAGGCAATGACCCCCATGTCGAGGCTCAGTCCCGAGAGCTGTCCCAGGAACAGCAGTGCTGTCCACAAGTTGGGCTGGGGGTCCAGGCAGGCAGGCATTGGAGCTTGGGGAACTCTGTTGGGATTCCCTGGCGGCAGCCACATCTGCATACTGCTGGAGCTCACTGATGATCTCTGGGCTGTCTGGAGAGACGGGCCGAGCCAGCCCCTCAGGGTCGGGGGCTTTGGGTGATGAGGCACTGTGTCTGCCATTGCTTGTGGAGTCGAGAGAAGGCCCCTGGGAACCTGGGGAATAAAATGTAGGTCACTGAGAGAAGGAGGACATAGGAAAAATTCCATTAAAAAATAATCTTGTCCTGTGGTCCTCCAAATTCAAAGAGTATGATATCCAAACAATATCCTTCAGTCAACTTTTCCCAGTCACAAAGAAAGAAATCCTTTGATTGAGGAAACAAGTCTATGATAAGACATGTAACTTCTCCACATCCCAGTTCCCCAGTCTGTGAAACTAGATCAAGGTGAATCCTAGGAGATAATGAATATGAAATGCTAAGAAATCCTTCTTATATCTAGCTGGATTCTTTCTGAGAAGGGACAGAGACAGCCAGTGACCAGGATGGGACAGAAAAGGAAAATGAAGTTTAAAAAGTGGTCCATTCTTGTTTAAAAACAAAACCAAATCCACACTGTAAAAGACAACTGGGACAAGTGAGAATACAGCCTGGATTTTAGGTAATACTATGGAGTTGTAGGTTTTTGTTTCAGTGTGATAATGGTGTTGTGGCTAGGAGGAGAATCTCCATACTCTTAAAAGATGTGTGCTGAAGTACTTAAAGGCAAAATGACATGACATCTTCAGCTTACAAATAGTTCCAGTAATAGGAGAGAGAAACAGAAGAAAGTTTATGAGAATAACAGTCATTGGATCTAGATGTGGGGTACATGGGTGCTGTTCTTTCAACTTATCTATAGGTATAAAAATTTCCATAATAAAAGTTGGGAACAAGAGCAGTGTAGTGCTCATACTCCATGGCAGGAGGATAGATGAAAGCCACGCTATAGAGGAGAACCTGGCGAGAGCTCCTAACATTATTAATGTGCCACACACACTCTCTTTTGACGTAATCCCACTGGTAATCCCACTTCTAGGAATTTATCTTTTAGACATATCCACATGATTATGACCTGTTGCTGTTAAGGGGGGGGGGGCAGAGTGGGGCGGATAAAACAATCTAAATGTTCAAGGACAGGGAACTCGGTAATGCACTGTGTTATACCCATCTAATAGTGTCCTGTGCAAACCATCAATGAGGCACATCTAAAGAAATGATAAGGAACAAGCACTGAGATACACTAGTGAGTGAAAAAAATAAAAATAAACAGTATGGTATTGTCAGTTAGCATTTATTTTAAAAACATGGAGATGGGTGCCTGAGTGGCTCAGTTGGTTGAGCTTCTGACACTTGGTTTTGGCTTGGGTCAGGACCTCAAGGGTCATGGGATCAGGCCCCATGTTGGGCTCTTCACTCACCCCAGAGTCTACTTGTGAGTCTCTCTCCTCTCCATCTGCCCTTCCCCACCCCCACTCTCTCTCTCTCAAGTAAATATATAAATCTTTAAAGAAAATGGAGAAAAGAAAAAAAAAATGGAGAAAAGTTATGTATATATATTTAACACAGAGACTGACACACATACATAGAAGTGCACATACATTCCTGTATATGTATAATAGATCTCTGAAAAAAGCAAATGAGAAAAGCACCTCCAGAAAGGAGCAATAGATGGTTGGGGGCTTGTAGGGAGAAGAACTTACTTTTCACTTTACCTCTCTTACACCTTTTGTTGAATTGTGAACCATGTATACATTATTCAAAAAATAAACTAATTACATACCAAACAAAAACAAACAAAAAAATGCCATGTAGATCTATAGAAAGTAGAAGCCACTATACCTGAGGCAGCCATCCGACCATCTTCTGGGACCTTCGGTTTGCCAGTTGCCCGGACAGCAAAGATCCGCCCATCACTGGTGCGGATGTATGTCCCTAAGAAACAGGAGGAAAACTGCTAGGAGCAGACATGCAATCAGCCAACTTTGGGAAACTCTAGGCCTAGACACCATGGGTTGGGAAACAGCTATAAAATTAGGTCTCATACCCTCTCTCAAGGTCCCTAAGATAACAAGTGGAGCACTGAGCTATGGGCCTGAAATTATTCATTCATTCCACACAGCACGACTACCATGTCTGAGGTATTGTTCTAGACACTGAAGAGCACAAGACAGAAAAGGGCCCTGTCTCATGGGGCTCAGCCTCTAGAGGAGGAGAAAGACAAAGATGCCAGAAAATATCGGGAAAGGTTAACGCAACGGAGGAAATAAACAGGGTGCTGGGAGAAAGAGTAAGATGGCTGCCTTGGTTCTGGCCAAAGGACTCTGGCAAGGGTCTTCTTCTTGATCTGTGAGGAAGGAGCCTCATTGCCTCAACACTCTCTTCTCCCTTGGAATAATTCAAGACCAGCATTCTATTCCCATAGGACACTAACCTACCTTCTGTCTTTTGATCAATCTCCTGGAAGGTCAGAGGTCAGCAAACATTTTCTTAAAGGGCCAGTTAGTAAATATTTTTGCCTTTGTGGGCCATGAGGTTGCAACCACTCAACTCTGCTACCATAGCATGAAAACAGTTGGAGGTGGCTGTTCTCCAAAGATCTATCTTTATGGACTCTGAAATGTGAATTTCATATAATTTTCAGGTTCCACAAAATATTTGATTTTTTTCAACCAATTGAAAATGTATAACCCATGCTTAGCTCACAGGTACAGAAACAGGAGGCAGGCAGGATTTGGCCCATGGGCCATAGTTTGCTGACCTATGCTCTAGGCTAAGACAAGCCTAGTAAAGGGGCTGGGTATAATCTTCTCTTTATGTCATGTGCTTCATGGCATCTTTTTCCTGAGCCTAAAGGTACTTTGACCCAACAAGGCAAGGTCAAAATCTCCTTGATAAACAAAGAACCCCAAGGAGCCTCATACAGTAAAGGATGATATGAACAATAGGCTCAGATTGCATCCTGACAATGTCCAGTCCAAACTTCTAATTCCAGCAATCTCATCTCCCTCTGTAAGGAGGCCAGAAGCAGTGGACTTTTAAAATTACCACACTCAAGGGGTGTCTGAGTGGCACAGTTGGTTAAGCATCCAAGCTTGGTTTTGGCTTAGGTCATGATCTCGGGATTGTGGAATCAAGCCCTGCACTGGGCTTCACATTCAGCACAGAGTCTGCCAAGGACTCTTTCCCCCTCTCCCTCTGTTCCTCCCCATCCCTCTCTAAAATAAATAAATAAATCTTAAATTGCCACACTCAAAATATCTGTCATGCAACCCACATATACTAATTCATCTACTCAATGCATTTCCTAGTTGGAGACCTCAACTCTACTCTGAGCAAGTGGGTAAGGGGACACAATAACATATATGTTCACTTATAATCCATTCCACAGCTCTTTCTCTCCACTTTTGGAATCCCTGTGTGTAGTTTAAATGCCAAGTATTAAGCTTTCGATGGCCAAGGCATCCATCTTGATTGAATAAACAAATTGCACCTGTATGACACAGCTTCTAACTAAAGAACTAGATAAGGAAATAGGCTGTCCTCACCAAGTTCCCCTTGCAGAGAGCCCAGAGTAACCCAGAAAGCTTAACCTTGAATGGACCCTGCTTTTCCCTTCCCATGCCCTAATTTCTGCTCTTATGTTTTAAATTCATCAACAAAAGTAAACTCCAAGACACTAACCATCCCAACACCTGGACTCTAGTAAAGACGCAAGTCTCCTTTCTCTCTCTCTCTCTACCTATGACCTCACTGTGTGGCCCTGGAATGCTGTATGCCCTCCAGGATCTGTGAGTAATAAACCTTGTTTTTTCAAAGTTCACTGGTGGTTGTTGCTAAGGTACATCTTGCAATCATAGTAAGAACCACAAGTGCCAATTCAGCCATGACACTGGCTCTGGTAAATGTCTGTGGGGGCTTGCCACAATTAGTATACCAACAGGCGAGTCATGAGGTGCTTTTAGCTAAGAATATCATTATCAATAGGCTGAGACTGACACAAAACACAGTTGTCTATCCAAACCCATCGCAACATTCTCCAAAAAAACAATGGCGAAATGCACGGGCCCTAAGTCTCTTCTTTTAAGCCACTAACAAGTCTCTTTTGGGCCTGCTCCAACTCTGCTAAGCTCTTAAAATTGTCTTTTTCTCATGCTTCTTCCACATGTGACACTCTTATAGGATAATCCCTAACCTCCCTCTAACTCAAGCCATATATATTTCTTCTGCTTCCTAGCTCCACACTCTGAACCAAAGGTAAAGGATGGGCATCTTGCTCAGGCTCTCACCTTTTGTCCCACGGATGATGTGGATGCTCTCACCAGCATTAATTCTTGCCTGCACATCTGTGGAGCTGTTGAGTCCAGGAATAACAATATCTAGTGAAGAGAAAGACCTCATATTTAGATTACTTGATTGAGAGGGCAAGAAGATGCTAAGTCTCCATCCTCCCCTGTTCCTTAGTAGCTTCCCTAAAACCTCTCAGTGGAGTGGAGGTCTGAACCAAGGAGGATGAAGCAAGCAGGACTTCTTCTCACAGTTGTCTAACAGAGAATACTAGGAAAATGAGAAACTTTTTAGAAACCCAATCATCTTTCTGATCAATTTCCTTTGATTTAATTAAAAATTCATAGAGTTTTAGTTTGGAAAAGGTTCTAGATCAGGTGGTTTGTTTGTTTTCCTCCTCCCTAAGCTATCTGCATCCATCTGCTCCACATCTCTTTAGACTCCAAAAGTGGCCTCATCTTCTTCCTTGCTGGTATTACTTCACACCTAACTAAAAAATAAAAAGTATGTTCAAGAATCAGCAGAGAAGTAGGATCACAAGGGGTTCCCTTTTTATTTTTACCCATTTCACAAATATTTTACAATAGACATGCATTATTTTCATACTCAGAAAAATCAAGATATTTTTATTAAAATTTATATGCCATAAATATTTCTAGATAATAAGATGAAACACAGCTCCAAGAAATGCTTTCCTTCCCAATTACCCTGAATCACAGAACCAATCGCAGGGACAGACTGATTGCCAGCCTCCTACCACAGGCCCACCATGCTCAACCCATATCACTCACAAAGAAAGAAGCAAGTGGCATTCACGTATTCTAATTAAGTAGGGAGTTTGATGTTGTCCTTTATACACAGCTAACCCTACAGTTAGACAGGACTCAATACATTCATACCTCTCTCAGACTAACCCTGTGTCCCAGTGATATTTCCACAACCTCTGAAGTGCTCAGAGTCTATCCCACATATCACATTTTAAAAAACCCTGTTCTGTTAAAATTCTTAAGATACTCCATCAGAATGCAAATTCCTCAAGATCAGGGACTATCTTCTCTATTTTTACCCACAGTGCCAATGCAGTAAGGCCTAGAATACAAAAGGTGTTTAATAAATACTTCCTGAACAAACAAAAAGGGACAGGCAGCCCCAGAAGAGGACCTAGGAATTCCCAACCTGTTGTGGTGACCACCTTCTGCACAAGGACCCCAGCGCGCTGCAGGTAGTTGATCGGGAAGTTCATAGCTGGATTTGTGCTAGAGGCAGAGCTTACACTGCCTCCCAGTGGGACATGCCGGGGCATCATGGGGATGGGGGTGGACTGCACAGGGCGAACACTGGCCACAGGCTTCTCATCACTCTTCAGTGTTGGCTGCCTATGAGAGAAGGACAAGCAAACTAATAAAGTTCAGCAGAACAGCCCTTACTTACCTTTCTGCAAAGGCTGCAGAGCTTCTCTAGATTCCCCCATTCTACAGCCTTACTTGCTGCTCAGAAGGATCAGAAGAATCTGCAGAGTAGGAGTAATTCAAAAGGAGACTAGAGGGGATCCCTGGGTGGCGCAGCGGTTTAGCGCCTGCCTTTGGCCCAGGGCGCGATCCTGGAGACCCGGGATCGAATCCCACGTCAGGCTCCCGGTGCATAGAGCCTGCTTCTCCCTCTGCCTGTGTCTCTGCCTCTCTCTCTCTCTCTCTCTGTGACTATTATAAATAAATTTAAAAAAATTAAAAAAAAACAAAAAACAAAAGGAGACTAGAGGTAGGACCAAGACCGAGTGCAAGTGAGGGATAAAGCCTCTCAGAGTCTAAGAAGAATCAGATGTTGGTGAATAATACCTTTATGGAGATGCAAGGTGACACCTGCTCCTCTAGAATTTGGACTGTCTACATACTTTAGGAATTAGTCCTTGGAGGGAAGTTAGGGAGAGGTAAAGATGCAATAAGGGAGAAAAAACTCTTAAGAACACAGTGCATTGCCAAGTTGAAGACAAATGGGTGAAACTTTCCCACTCACCCAAGGAAAAAGGGCCATGTGATGTCACACATTCAGGTTCTCTTGAGAGAGCATCTATCCAACTTCAACCATCTTTACTCTCTGGAATCTCAAGTTTCTTTTTTTTTCTTTTCTTTTTTTTTTTTTAAGATTTTATTTATTTATTTATTCATGAGAGACACAGAGAGAGGCAGAGACATAGGCAGAGGGAGAATCAGGCCCCTCGCAGGGAGCCCAATGTGGAGACTCATTCCAGGACCCCAGGATTATGACCTGAGCTGACAGCAGACACTCAACAGCTGAGCCACCCAGGCATCCCTGGAATATCAAGTTTCAATAAGTAATGCAGACATCTCTCTCTCCTCCACATTACCTTTCATTGGGCTCCTCCGGGGACCAGTGTCCAAAGTGGCCCTCTTAAGTCATCACCACCACAAAAGCAGCAGCAGCAGCCAAAAAGCTGTTCACAGAATCCAGGCTTCTAAATGGCACATGGCCATGGCCATCCTGAGCACTAGCTATGCATGTCTTAAGCCAGCATGCCAAAAATGCTATCCCATGGCGCTCCTCATTCTTTACCTTTTCAACTGGATTTGGTACCCTGAGAAAGCTATTCCTGATTCAAGATTTTTGAAATTAAGACCCTGTCTATAAGCATTCTGAAGTTTGTGCCTTTGGTCTTTAGTTTTGGGGGAGAACCTCCCTGGACTGGTATATTCTTCCTTACCTGACTGAAGAACATTGCTCTGAGGTTGCGATAGGCACCTTTGGGCAGCCCTCTGGGCCCTGTGGACTCCCACATTTCAAGATAGGCCAAACAGCACAGCTAACTCACCATTTCTGGGTCCCATTTCCTTAGTCTGCCCAGGGTGGCTTTGCAGGAGCTACAGGGCTCTCGTCAGAGGTCAGTGGGACTCTTCCCAGGATCCAAAGTCAGATCAGAGTAAAAGTCAGGGTAACAGGAACCTATTGTAAGCCCCCTACTCTGGAGGAGCTAAAGCGAGGAAACTGGGCCTGAAACGCTCTTCACGTACACCCAGACAGGAGGAGCAATCAGCAGGATCATAGTATGGCTTATCAAGTGCTATGAGAGGCTAGTGCCTCCCATAGGGCCAGAGCTGGGCCAAAAAAGAAGCTGACATTACCTCAGAGCCCAACCAATTTGTCACATCTTCCCCCCGCCCAACCCCCCCCCCCCCAAAATGGCTTTTCTTCCACTAGCTTTAGGTTTGGGCATTCCTGTTGTTACATGGGAAAGCCCAGAAAAGAGAACAAAAGGGGTGGAGGACAAAAAAGGAGAACATTCCCAGGCAACACAATCCTGGAAAATGACACAGAAATAAAGTCTGAAGGCTATGAAAGAGAATAATGTTTTTCTTCAAAGCATCTTGTACCAAAAAGCAGCAAATTTACTCACCAAATGTAAGAGTCTTTCATAAAATTTACACGGTTTCAGTTCTTTTACAATCTCATTTGTCATTTTTTAACACGTAATTTTCATAAGAAAAAAGTTTTAAATCGCTACCCTCAAATAAAAGAATCTTTAATTCAAGATAATAAAAAAGTCTTTTAGGGGATCCCTGGGTGGCGCAGCGGTTTGGTGCCTGCCTTTGGCCCAGAGCGCGATCCTGGAGACCCGGGATCGAATCCCACATTGGGCTCCTGGTGCATGCAGCCTGCTTCTCCCTCTGTCTCTGCCTCTCTCTCTCTCTCTCTCTCTCTCTATCAGAAATAAAAATTAAAAATAAAATAAAAAAGTCTTTTAACAAACCACTCAAAAATTAAAAAAATTAAAATAAACAAACCATTCAATCAGGTGGCTGATTCTGGTAAGGCCTATGAGGCACTTTGTCTTGAAATGAAAAAAAAAAAAGGACATAGATTAACAGTTTTGTAATGTCTTAGAAAGAGCAGAGCTCTCTCTTCACTCAGCAATTGGCTTCCATCACGTTAATACTCTGAACAGTTCTAGAAGTTGTTTCAAGAAAAGTATTTTTTTCTCAGGATCATGGCACAACCACAGAATAAAATCTCATTAAGAGCAGGAAAATTCCTTGACTATAATCTAAGACCCACAAAAGACCTGGCCTTCACCCTTGAACTTCACTGCTTAAGCAAGATCTAGGACCAAGGCACTATGGATATGAAGGCAGCTATGTGGAAGGGTTAGGCCTCTGTGTCTTAGGAAGCTGCACTTCTCCAGGAGTCCAGAAGGACTCTCCTAAGTCATAAGGCCAGTGGCTCACTCTTCCAGCCAGAGCCATTTAAAACACCAGGGCTGCTGAACTGCTTTGGCACCTCATCCAAGAGCAGAACCTGTCAGTTCACAAAAGGCAACGAGCATGTTGTAGGCTCTCCCTTTGTTTAAAAACAGAACCAATCAAAACGTTTGGGCTGACCCAGCAGCATATCTTCCTCCTCTTTCAGTGACTCACCAGTTTCTCTGACTGAAAGCAGGGATGCTGGTTAGGCTCTGGTCACTGGCGGGGTAATATTGCGCATATGATGGGCGGGTGTAGGGGACGGATGTGCGCTTATCTTCTTCATAGCTTTTCTTTGCTGCTTTTTTCTCAGCCTTGGTCAGCTTGTGATCCTTTCGATTAAGGAGCAATGACTCATGCTCAAAAGGCTCCTGGGGACACAGGAGGATGTTGATTTAATTACCAATCTTTGCGCCAACATGACTGATATACAATGAAGTTTCCTCTGAAAACAAAATAGGGCTGGCTATCTCCAACACCTGCAAAGAACCTGCTCACAGACACCCAGGCAGGTTTACCGTCTTTTTGACAAGAGTAGAATTCACGACTCTAACCCGGCCCCACCTTTACAAAACCCAAGTCTACTTTCTATATCAAAAGGATGTTAAAGTTCAGAGAATTAAGACTACATTTCTAGAATTTCCTCCCTTCTTTCTGCTAGGAAAAACTCACACTGGCCAAATTATTCCACATAGCTGAGCTGAGCACTCCCAGGACAAGACTGGGGTAGGAACAGGTGGCTGGGGGACTGCATGGGGCAAGGAGAAGAATCAGCTGAGTTCAAGTCCTCTGCATGGAACAAAACTTTAGTTTTGCCAGATAAGCCTCCCTCAGGGAGACTACTGTACCAGGAACTGCATGCAAGCCAGGTTCTGACCTTGGTGATGAGGTGAGGGTACTTCAGACAGGCAAGTTGCAGGACTGGCTCCTTGATCCCCTTTACATTCAAGGATGCTTGGGGAGCTGGCTCCTTCTCAACAAAGTGCAGTAGGTTCTCCACCTCCTTCCGGGTAAAGTTCAGCATTGGATTGAGATCATCTACCACCCGATCTAGAAGGGAGAAGACATGGAGAAAGTCAGTACATGGCAGAGAAGACTACAAAAGCATAGCTACAAAGGTTGGCAGAGAAGAGAGGTTGTTACTGGCATAATTATCACTAAAGCTAAAACTACCTCAGGCCATCCCATATTTAAAAGGTCTGAGGCTCTGGTGAAGTGGAAATATTATAAAAGAAACCTGCACACCTAGCTCAGCTCTTTTCATTATACCTGGCCTCAACAAGTTGAGTTCAAGTCCCTCTTAAAGCAATTATTTGAACTGGGATAAGATGTGAGGAACTGCTGATTTTCTGTGATTCAAACCTACATCTGTTCCCACTCAAGCCCCTCCTCTCCCACCACTCACATAATAAGGATAGTATTGAGCCTGAAGGATGCCCTACCTGACATGCCCTGCTTGGAAATCTGACGGTCATAGATCTTCTTTTCAAGGGTGAAATCAGCCACAAGGCGATAGATATGACAGGGCTTTTTCTGGCCATAACGGTATACCCGACATACTGCCTGGGCATCATGGCAAGGGTTCCAGGAAGCATCAAACACCACCACTCGGTTGGCACCGATCAGATTTACACCCAAGCACCCGGCCCTTTAAAACAGAAGCCAACAATCACAGAACTTTTAGTTTAAAAACAGTTTTAAAATTGGTTTTACTCTGTGATTCCTGCCCCAGTATTACCTCCTTTGTCCTAAGCACAACATACTGGAAGATTCTACTGTTCTGCTGATGAACAGTACATTCCTCAAGCACTGAAAAATATGCCCTGATAATCCAAAACAGAAGTGCCTACCAGCTCAGAAAGAAAACCCACTCACTCGGGAATCCCTGGGTGGCTCAGTGGTTTAGCACCTGCCTTTGGCCCAGAGCGTGATCCTGGAGTCCCGGGATCGAGTCCCACATCAGGCTCCCTGCAAGGAGCCTGCTTCTCCCTCTGCCTGTGTCTCTGCCTCTCTTTCTCTGTGTTTTTTCATGAATAAATAAATAAAAATCTTAAAAAAAAAAAAAAAAGAAAGAAAAAGAAAACCCACTCTCTACTCCTCTGTACTGGGAAAGGCTCCTGCATCCCGGCTCCAGAGCAATGTCACTCAAAGGGAGACATCTGTATCCAGATGTTTCTGGTGTGTTTAGTCTACCAGATAGGAAAATGACTATTTCATACCCATCAAGGGCATTGTAGTGGCAGAACAGAGCATAGCTTTCAAGCTGCTTGGCATGAGACAAATAATGCCACCAGCCTTTAATAGTTACATTACACTTTCTACTTTTTAAAGCACTTTGATGTTAATCCCATCATCTAAGAGAATATTTCTGAGAGTAGAGCTAATTATGCCCATTGTTAATGAAGTTCTCAAAGAACTTCATGACACTATCATGATCACCCTCCTGATACAACTTCCTTTTGGGATCCCCTGTGTGACCTCAAAAACAAGTCACACACCTGAGCAGATCTCTTCTCACAGAACTTGGATGAGCCTTTGGGTATCTGCCTATGTGACCAACTGCCCTGAACACAGCCCTCTGACCTCACCTCTCAGGATCCACTCACCTTGTGGACAGAAGGAATAGCCAGGTGGTGAGGTTGCTGGGATCATTGAACTGATTAATGAGCCGCTCCCTCTCAAAGGCAGGGGTGCTACCATCTAGCCCTAGGACAGAAGGAAAATCATAAGAAATGGACACATGAGGGCAGAGGTACACAGCAAAATCACTGGGAAAACGTGTTTTAAAAACAAAAACCAAATATACTACAATACTCAGATTCCACTCGCTTGGACATTTCATGGGTTTATGGTGAGACCCAGACATCTATGATTTAAAAATACCCCATGTGCAACAAGGATTATAAACCATGTTTCTCCCTTTAGTATTTTAGGTCAATTCCAAAGTTCCTAGACTTCAGAGTGCATAAGAATTATCCTAAATAGGGCAGCCTGGATGGCTCAGCGGTTTAGCGCCGCCTTTGGCCCAGGTTGTGGTCCTGGAGACCCGGGATAGAATCACAAGTCAGGCACCCTGCATGGAGCCTGCTTCTCCCTCTGCCTGTGTCTCTACCTCTCTCTCTTTCTCTGTGTCTCTCGTGAATAAATAAATGAAAATTTTAAAAATGCTTAAAAAAAAAAGAATTATCCTAAATAGGGAAGCTTGGTAAACATTGGCTCAGGGTGACCTCTCTGCTTCAGTCCTGTAAATCTTGGTGAGTGCAGAAGGACCAAGAGTTCTATTTTGATATGGATTATATCCCTCCATCAGGAATTTGTTAACAAACTCCTATGATTAAGGACTTGCTCTAAGGAGACATTAAAAGGAACAGATCTGGAACAGTGGAATGGGGTATATGGCTGAAAAGAGGGAAGCTCAAAGGAAGGAGAAAAAAGTAATCTTCAGTTTAGAGGAAGCATGAATAAGAGAAGAGGGGGCTTTGTCACCCCAGGGAAAAAAGAGAAAAGGGCGAAGCTAAAGAGATGAAACACCACATGGAGAACTGGATTGCTACTGCTATAGGAAGCCTTAAAGTGCCTGTATTAGAGGCTCAATCAGCACCCAATCGGAGTTCTCACAATTTCCAAGCACAGCTCAGCACTGACTCACACTTGGCAAGCCTGCAGTCAACAAAAGGCTGTGGGCTAGGTCCTGTGCTAGAGGTCTTCCTACAACCCCCTGCACCTCCATTCTCTAAATACTTCCTTTAGGCCAGTGCTTCTACAACAAGGGTGATTTCCTTGCCCTCCCCCTCTAGAGGAGACATTTGGTAATGTGTGAAGACATTTTTGGTTGTTAAAACTAGGTGGATATTAATACCATCTAATACCAGGATCCCTGGGTGGCGCAGTGGTTTAGCGCCTGCCTTTGGCCCAGGGCGCGATCCTGGAGACCTGGGATCGAATCCCACGTCGGGCTCCCGGTGCATGGAGCCTGCTTCTCCCTCTGCCTATGTCTCTGCCTCTCTTTCTCTCTCTCTCTCTCTCTCTCTCTATCTCTCTCTCTCTCTCTGTGACTATCATAAATAATAAATAAATAAATAAATAAATAAATAAATAAATAAATAAATAAATAAAGAAAAAAAATACCATCTAATACCAGGGACGCTGTTAAACATCCTACGATGCACAGGACCACCCGCCTAAAAAGAACTATTTGGCCCAAAGTCAATATGCAGACAGTAAGTACCTGAGGTTAATATCTCTCAACTTTTGCTTTTCATTACCACCCTCTTAAGGAGCCTTTTTATACATTTTTTTTTACCAATCAACATGCCCTTCATGAAATTTTAAGTATCACAGATAAACTGCCTATGTTTATTTATTACATGCCCATTTGTGCCCTATACTTTTGAAAAGTTAAAAAAAAATTTGTCCCCTCAAGAACTAATTTTTACCCCTTTAGGGACACGATCTCCCCTATAGAGAATGCATGATCTGGGCTTATTTACCTTCACTCTGCTTCTTCTTCCTAGAATGACCTTTGGGCCACACTAACTCTATATATTTAAGTTCTGCCCATATTTGCAAGTCTACTGCAAGTTCCACCTCCTCTTCAAGGAAGCTTTCTCCAACCATCCTCCCCGCAATGATTCTGTTTTCCTTAGAAACTGTTAGGGCGCTTGACCAGTACTACTCTGCATTTGTCTTAGAGTTGTCAAATGAAGACAAGGCTTATGCTTTCTACTTCTTTCTCTGCTCTCCCCCTATCTCACCCAAGCTCCTCAGCCTCCAGAATAATCCCTCACACACAGCAGCTTGTTCTCAGTGTCTCTCTGCTCCTTGGCTACTCCAGATACTCCTATGCAATTGATGGAGAATGGAGTAGAAGACAAAAAGGCAGAGAAGGAAAGGGAATCCTTAAGCAGAACCTGCCAAGACTCTAGAAACAAAGCAGCAATGAACTCACGGAAGTAGCTGACGTTTCGAACCCACTTCTGTACTCCTTGCCCATCAGCACCAGGTAGACAGGGCACTTCTCGTTTCCCTAGGAACTCCTCGATGAGAGCCAAGGTGGAAAGGCTCTGGCTGGAAGGGACAACATTTGGTTCAGAAGGCTCCCAGACCCAAGGGAATCTTGTTCCCCAATGGGCTCATAATCATGTGCAGCCTTCTGACAGTAGGAGCTACTAGAACCTGGCCCCTTGAGGGATAACCCCACAAAGAACCCCCAAGGGTATTCTCCCTAGCTCATAATGGGAGCAAAGTCATCCACACATTTATTATCACCACTTCACTACATATGTTACCCTATTACTTCCTCAGTTGAAAAATTCTGGGGTTTAGCTCAAGGCATAGTAACAAATAGCATCATTAAAAACCAACATTGCATGAATATACATTAGATGTAATTATAGGCCACAATCAATATTATCTGTCTCACTAAGGAGACAGAATTATTTGGCTGCTTTCAAAAGTTATACAGAGAGAGAGGCAGTCTTGTATATGTTAAGTGATAACATAAAACCAGTGGAACACTAGACTGTCCCCTAGTTAGAATCACTGCTGTCCTCTCAAAGTGTGTCACACATGGAAATCCTTACTCTGGGAGGCTCCCATTAGCTCTTGTTGGAGCATTATTTAGTCAGAACAACAACAAAAATCAATCAACTCTATGTCTATTTCCCTGAGGAGTCAGGCCTTGATGGACATCAAAGTTCTGGCCAGACTGAGAATGTGACTCTGGAACAAACTGTATTATTTATTTGGCCTTATAAACAAAGTATATGTAAGTTCCACACCCAACACTGGGCTTGAACTCATGAGCCTGAAAGCAAGAACTGCATGTTCTACCAACTGAGCCAGTCAGGTGCCCCCCCACAAAATCTATTTAGTTAAAAAAAAATAAACGTTGGGTAAGGACTGAAGCAGATTAGACCACAAGTCAGCAAATGTTCTCTGTAAAGGGCCAGATAGTAAATATTTTTAGGATTTGCAGACTATACACAGTCTGTCAAATATTCTTCTTTTAAAAACACTTAAAAATGTTTTTTAACATTTTTAAGTGTTTTTAAGAAAACATTTAAGTTTTCTTCTTTTTAAAAACACTTAAAAAATGTAAAAGCTAGGGGTGCCTGGGTGGCTCAGTTGGTTGAACGTTCGACTCTTGATTTCAACTCAGGTCATCATCTCAGGGTCGTGAGATCCAGTCCTATGTTGAGTCTGCTTGTCTCTCCCTCCTCCTCTGGATCCCCCCACTCAGCTTGCTTATAAGCACTATCTATCTATCTATCTATCTATCTATCTATTAATCAATCTTTTAAAAACAAATGTAAAAACTAGCTCTATCAATCAATCTTTTAAAAATAAATGTAAAAACTAGCTCTCAGGCAGGCCATAGGCCAGATCTGACCTGGGCCATAATTTAAAGAATTAGACTATGACCTCCGATGTCAGCCTAGTGTTTTATTTTTTATTTTTTTATTTTTTTCAGCCCAGGGTTTTAAATTGTTCTCTGCAGAGAAACCACATTGGGTAAAATAAGAAAACTCCAAGAAAGAGATGAAATGTAAGAAGGTCCTCACAAAAAGCACTGGGCTGAAGAGGCATGAAGGAAAAAAAGTGGGGGAGCTGTGGTGACCCAAGATGGTCTCACTCTGCAGGGGCTGTGTCACTCTTCTACAGAGACACAGTGTCATAGGGGAATTTCTCTTTCTACCTGAACACAAGAATCTTGTCCCCAAGCTTCACACTTTCCTCAATCAGGTGGAAAAGCAGTACCATCTTAGGAGAGTTCTCTAAGACCCCAGTCTGGTAATTAGTCAAAAGGTCCTTAGCCTGTAAGACAAAAATGAGGCAGCTTAGAGCAGGTCCATGACAGAACACTAGAAATAAAATTCACCTTTCCCAAGCAGAGGCTCATGGGCAACCTTTATAGTTCCCTGCAGAGACCTTGGTAGTATAGTACACTGTGCAGCCCCCACCATTTCCCCACATAGAATTTGTACCATCCCTTCTCAGCAGTGGTTTATGGGCACAGAAGGATCTGCTTGACTCACCCATTCATATGTAACAATGTTGTTGCCTCTCTCCTGGAAAGGGTTGAAACCAACCCCCTGTAGGAACTTGCTGTTGGTTGCCTCTCCCATCGAGGAGGCCAAGGTGCTGTCTTCCCCCTTGCCTTTTGTTCCCTGGGATGGGCAGCGGGCACTAGTCCCCGCTGAGCCAAGCTCTTCCACATCTAGGTCCTGCTCATTGGCCAGACTCTCCTTCTGAAGGGCTTCATATAGCACATCCGGGTGATTCCAGATCTGAGGTTCAAGTTAAAGGAGAAATGGCACAGGGCAGAGAACAATCTAAGGGTATCCAGGAAGCCTGGAAACATGCACTTGCTCAAACACACACCTCCCATAGCATAGTGTCACACCAAAAATCAAAGTATCTCCAACCCCCTCATATCCAAAGAGCCTACACATTCATTTTAACTAACCAGCTGTGACCATTGTAATGTGAGTGAAAGAGTTCATACCAGTGGGCATGCCCATGTTTGGTACATAATCAGAAAGGCTATGTCAAAGCCTTGCATTCTTATTTAAATAAGAATAATAATGTTCCTGATTTGCTGTGTGGCTATAGCCAACGACTACATGAAACTATGAAATAAGACTAATCTCTCCCTATGGACAAATGTATCTGACTTACAGATGACCAACCAGAAGTCATTTCAAGGACTACTCCTGGTAGGAGTTGAGAATTCGTGGGGTACAGGGGGCTGGGGGAATGGGCGGGTGGGGGGACAGGAAGGGCATGTTGGCTCAAACACTATGTCTGCTCTAGCTTTCTGGCTCTGGTCTAGGACTGTGGCTACAAAACAAACAAACAAACAAACAAACAAACAAACAAACAAACAAACAATTTGAAATCCCATCTGTCCCCTGACATACACCTTCAGCTGACTTATTAAAGCAATGGTCAATTGGGAATAATAACCAACAAGTCAGCTGAGAGCTGTCAAAGAAACAAGCCCCTCATTAGGCAACAGGGAGCACATACTAAAGATAAGTCAGGGTTTATCCACCTGTTCATGAAGCTTGGTGCTGAAGATACCTGGGCCCTGCTCTCCCCAAAACCATCTCAAGCATTACGAGGATGAATGATATCTCAATCTCATTAAACACAGAATCAAACAGAAGGTACCCCAATAACTTGTCTAAGCTATATATTTCTTGAATCTTGATTACATTAACAATCATAAACTGCCCCACAATGTTCTTCCATTACCCCATTTTTCCAAGGGAAAAAATTGGTGAGAAAGGAAGTGGTTTCTCAAATTTTGTACAAATTGTACAAATGAATTGCACAACCTCAAGAAACACCATTTATATCCTCGGCTATGAGTGGCACCCCCAGGAATTGTGCAGCACACATTGGCACACCTCTCTTTGGGCTCCCCTGTTCCCTGATGCAGCCAACCGGGGAAGTAGCCCCTCTCATTTTATTCTTCCTTTATCAAGGACTCCCAGTAGGAAGAACTCCCTTGGGACTGTGTGCATCCTTCATCTGTGTGTCAGTATTCCCTGAGGCCTCAACACACCTTGCAGCACACGCAGAAAGCCTTGAGGGGGTTCAGCCCCAGCCAGCCACTGCTACCACAGTCTCGGAAGCGGTCCATAAACTGTGTGTACAAATCTCGCTGGATCTTCGAGAGCCGCACCAGGATTACATTTTCTTCCTTGGCAGGGAGATGAATCTTCAGCACAGTGTGGCCTCTCCTACAAAGGTAGAGATCAGAATTGTCAAGCCTGTGTGGCCAGGAGAGGTCAGTGCAGGAAAACAAGAGAACCTTGCATTTCTGCCATACCTCCTCTTGATCTCACCGTTCACAGCAGCCTTGCAATAATGAGAACTGGTTTAGCGACCATCAGAAGAATCACATTTTAAGACTAAGAATTAAAGCAAAGAGGATAGGGTGGCAGAGACTGGGAACTTCAGATTGGTACCTGGATCCAGGGCTATTTCTTTAAGCTTTCTGCACACATGCCATCTTAACAAGCAAAAATAAGGGGATTGCTTTAGACTATCCTAACTACATCTACCAAGATGCTGAAATGGGTGAGGCCATGCCCCTGAGAACCAGCACTTGTATGCTTTTGCCAAGTCAGCAGAAGGCTAGCTCTCTTTTGCTTTTCAGTAAGTAAGGCAGGTATCCCTGGAAACTTCAAAGATTAACTTCTGAGGGAAGCACTTCTAAGCCAAACTTTCAGAGGACTGAAACAGTGGCTATCCATCATCTGTGTGCTATTCACGAAAAGCTACTCACTAAAAAGAAAGTTTTACTATCACCCACTAGGAATGGACCCTCCTGCTGTAACAGCTCCCCTTTGGGACAGCTTTGCATGCCCATTACACCAAGGTCTCCCTGAGGGTTCAAAACACAGGGCCCTAAGGATGGCTCACCTTTGCACAAAGCCTTCTAGGAGGCTGTGCAATACGTGGCTCCGGTAACGCATTAGGCGAACATCCTGAGGCGTGCTGTCAATACACTGTCCATTCAGAATGGGGCGTTCAAACATGTTGCTGAACTCCTGCCGGGTGCCAAGGAAGTCTGGGCGCACAAAGTCCACCATGCACCAGTACTCAATGAGGTTGTTCTGCAGGGGGTACCCGGTCAGCACCACCCGACGGCGAGAGCGAATGTTCTTCAGGGCCTGCGAGGTGCTGGCCTGGCAGTTTTTGATGCGGTGTCCCTCGTCACAAATCACCACATCAGGGCCAGGGCGGCATAAGGCCTTCTCAAACTCTAGGGAGGGAAGAGGATCCGGAGTCAGAGGGTGAGAGGGCCTGCTCTTAGTCAACAATATGAGAAGTAGGGGTGCACCCTGGAGGAGACAGAAGAAATGAAGGAAGCAGGAAAGCAAGAGTCAGCCCCCATTAGTGAAAGGGAGCCAGCCATCCAGGCTCCTGTGCATTTGGTGTGACATATTAACCTGGACTATTGACTCTTGCAGTAAGTATCTTTTCCTTTCCTTATTTTTTTTTCTTTTAGGCTAAAAGTAAAACACCTTGCATTCCTAGGGCTTATACCAACTGGTGGCAGAGAGTGTGACTTTACAAAGTACCAGACTAGGATTAAAAACGAGTCTGGGTGAGACTGATGGGAATCATCCAGACATTGAGGTGGCTCTCACCCTTGTCAGCGTCTTGGCACCATCTATGGACTGGCTGGTGGGGAGCTAGCTAAAGGACAAAGTCTTCCTGGAGTTACCTGCCAGAATTTGCCATTGCTAAATGGCAAATTCATCCCAGCACTACCAAAGAAGCAAACCTAGAACATAATCTACAGATGAAGAGACCCCTATAAAATGAAACAGCTTCTGAACTTAAAACAAACTTTTTTCCCAAATGGGCAAAAAACCCTTAGAAGAGGGAACAGAACTAGAACTATGAGAGGAATGGCTTTCAGTAAAAAAACTGGGTTAATTCTTTTATAAATTCATAATATTATCACTGCTCTGTATGCCAGTGATATAAATCTTTTATAAATATTTTCTTTTTTTTTTTTTTTAAAGATTTATTTATTTATTCATTCAGAGAGAGCGAGAGAGAGGCAGAGACACAGGCAGAGGGAGAAGCAGGCTCCATGCAGGAAGCCCGATGTGGGACTCGATCCCGGGTCTCCAGGATCACACCCCGGGCTGCAGGCGGCGCTAAACCGCTGCGCCACTGGGGCTGCCTATAAATATTTTCTTATTGCTATTCCAGAACACCTCTAGGACGAAGTGAGGTGAACGGTCACTCTCCCAACTGCTCTGTGAGAGAAACAGGGCCAGATGGGCAGAGGAGTCTCCCTGAGACAGCCTGTATGTGGCCCACCCAGAATTCCATAGCAGGCAAGGAGAGCAGTACCTTCTCAAAGCCACTGGAGGTCATTCCACCTATCTTAGGGGTCAGGATTTCTGGTTCATGACAATACAACTCACATCAATAATCTCCATATCTGACTTGGTGCTACTGCAGACACTATTTCTTTTTTCCTGAAATACCACCCCCAAGAGTATCCAGGGATAGGCTGCCTACCTCTCCGAAACTCCTGCTGTCGATCTTCCTCATCTAGATCAATGATGACCGGGTGAGAACGTTTCTTGGTTTTCTTCGATCTACCTGTGGCAAAGGATTTCTTCAGGGTGAGGAGTCTGTACATTTCGTAACCCATCAGCAGCACCCCACCCTCTGACACCCAATCAGCCATCACTTTAGCACGAGCTGCCATTGTCCTGCAAGAGTGAACAGAGAAAAAATTACTGCTTCCACTGGTCCCTAGGAAGAATTGCTCACAATCAGAGCTATGATGATGGACATTCAGTGGCAGCATCACAGTGGCCGGCCAGCTGCCCCTGGACTTTCCCAGCATCTCAGAGATGTTCATCACACTGAGGACGGACTGGTTGGCTGATGACAGTTAAATAGTAGAAAAACAGAAATACAATGGCACAAGGCAAACAAAAGTGACAACTCCTGGGACACCTGGGTGGCTCGGTCAGTTAAGTGTCTGACCCTTGATTTTGGCTCAGGTCACAGTGTTGTGCTCAATCCACACCCAGCACAGAGCCTGCTTAAGATTTCTCTCTCTCCCTCTCCCTCAGCCCCACCTCTTTGTCTCTTAAAGAAAAAGTGACAACTCCCTTAGATATACATGCATGGCTATAATTCTACATTTGAGAGAAAGAATTTCAAGTTATTCCCATAATAAATACAAGGTAAAAGCAAGGACAATATTCCACATTTTACCTGTCCAGGCCCTAGTGAGTAAAGAACCAAGGATAAGCAGTAAATGAGAAAAAGTAGCAAAGCCCAGATGACACTCAGCACAGTTCCTCTACTCCTAAACAACTGAGCCCTGACTGTAATTCATTAACTGCATGTGGACTAACAGTCCTGAAATCTAAGAAAAAAGAGCAGGTGATCAAACCATTTAGGGGGCCACTCACAGTTTTCCCATTTTGATGTATGTGACCAAACATCACAAAAGGCAGCCTCTGCAGAAAACAAAGTCTATCTTCTCAATTATCCATGCCAGTAAGGGGAAAGGATAGCATGGATAGCTAGCTTGAACCAAGAAACAGTTTTAGAGTTTTGGAAATCAAGTTGAATTTATGGAATGGAAATATAAATAATTTTATTTAAATCTAAAACAAAAGCTTGTACTTTTCAAAGCTGGAAGTTGTACCATTAAAGGTCAACTATAGATAAGTGCTGAAAAGAGACTGCTGATTATGCTTCTAAGAAAGAGAAATGTAAAAGGTGAAAAGTTAGAAGGTGGACAGTTTTATTTCATCATGTTGAATTCTATTACTATCCACATGGGAAAATAAGACGATGTATGCATATTTTTCAGAATATAAAAGCATCTTTAAGCAGAATGTAAGAAATTTCCCAGGCTACCCAACTCTGACTTTACTGAAAAGCTAGGTAGGGAAAAAAATGAGTAAGGGGGGAGGCGGGGCAGGACACATTGAGAAACCAAAAGAATCTAGGAAGGCAGGATTCAAATGCAAATAGACTCCCTTAATATCCAGACCCAGGGAAGAAGTTTAAAAGGAAAGGGCAAAGCGGAAGGTAGGCCACCTACTTGTGCTCATCATTCAAGATGTGAACTTTAAAGAAACGAGGCTGGACTTCTTCAGGCTTGTTGTCAGCTGGAAGGGCTTCAGGAGCTGGAAGCCACATGTTGAACTCTGCCAGCCAATTCTGAAGAGTATTAACCTGTCAGATAGCCAAGTCCAGAAAGATGGTTTTAAGAAATAAGCTCAAAACAAAAACAAAACAACAAACAAACAAACGAGCAAAAAGAAACAAGCTCAAAGCTGGGCTCATTGAGCTTTTCAGTACCCAGCAAGGCATTAACTCAGACCTCCTCTGGGGCTGACTAAACAATGCCTTCCCCAACTCTTACCGGCACAATGGCAAGGACAGTTTTGGCTGGCGTGTGGCGGAAGAGGACGTCAATGAAGGAGATCACTTGCAAAGTTTTCCCCAGACCCATGCTGTGGGCCAGAATACAGCCAAAACCACTACTGGTCTTAAACCTCTCAAGAGATTCAACCAGGTTATCATACAGGAACCGGATCCCACCAATCTAACAAAGGACAAACACAGACAATAGTTAAAGGAGCTGGCAAAGACCAGGGCTCTAGTTTTATTCATTTTGGAATTAGTCAGAATTAAGTAAATGAGCAGGCACCACAGCAGACAGTTGGTATGGACAGCTACAGAAGTTTCCTGTACCCTGACTAGTCTATAGGCTGGTGACAATTTTCTTGGAGAAAACACAGAAAATCATTCACCTGGTAAAATGGCCCATATAAGGCGAAAATCTGCAGTACCAAATTCTTGACAGGGCCTCTCACTCAGCCCTTGGTTCTTACCTTAAGAGAGTAACTACTAATGGAGTAACTACTCCATTAGGAGTAGTTCTTATTAAGGGTTGTTATGTTAAGTCATCTCTATCTTCATGGAACTTCCACTCATTGGTCTGGGTTCAGGGCTCTGGGTCAATACAAACTACTCTGCCCCCTCCTATCAGAAAGTCCCTCAGACTCCTGACTCTTGGATCTCTTCTGGAACGACTTCCAGAATCAAAGCAATTTCCTAATCAAAGCACTGCCCTCTAGATAGCATCTTAATCAGTCTTGCAGATCTCACAGAAGGAAGCTCAAGATCATCAAACCAAGAGATCCAGCACCTCCTACACAATAGGGCATCTAAGGCTTGCCCTTCCCATTCATCAGAAATCCTGAAGCATCAACTGTTAGGAGGAAGGATCAGGCCTTTCCAATAGCTGCTTGAGGTACCAAACAAGTATTTCATAGACTGTGGTGCTAAAAACTACCAGCAGGTGATGCCCTCAGCAAGGAAGCTGAAAGGAAACAGAGGAGAGTCCAGATCTGCTGTACCTGATGAGGTTTCACTGCCCTTGCCAACTGCGGGGCCAGGAAGACATTCTCCTCCTCTGGAGGGTGGTTCAGGTTGACGAGGACCCGCCCCAGAGCATCACGCTGGTTTAAGATGTCATTCACATGGGTGCCACCCTTCTCCTCTTCCTCATCCTCCTCACTGACAGACTCACTGCTGTCTACAATGTGCAGAGTGTCCTCCTCTCCAGAGCTCAGTTCAATCACCTCTGAGACAGCCAACAAAACAAAAACAAAAACCCAGGGAGCAGAGATAATTTATTGCCCATCATTAAAGCATTATAGCATGGAAATAAAGTTAGAATTTGTCATCACTTGTAAAATTTTAAGTTTTATTATTTCTCTCTTCCAACTTCAAATTAAGATAAGATAAGGGAAAACTCTACATTTACAAGGAGACTCAGGGACATTTGTTATGGTCAGACCCCAAACCAAATGGAGAAGGACTAATTTTTATTCAGAGGTACAGCCAATTACTCGGGGTGAACATTGAGTAAGGAGAAAGTAGAGGTACCTCTGGCTCAACCTTACCATCTCTACTGCTTTTTTCATCCTCACTGCCACTGCTGCTGTCCAAACAAATGACTTCCTGGGCCAGCACCCGAGGAGGCAGCTGGGGACCATCGCTTGCTCTTAAGACAATTTCCTCTAGGGAAGGAAAGATGGAAAGGAATGTGACAACCACATTTAGCTCAAACCCATCTCCCCAAATGATTCATCAGTTTCTTTCTTTGTTGCTTTCAAGGGGACTGAGGAGAGAATTAGAGGGGGGTGTCTCAATCCCCTTCTGTCCCCCTAACTTCCCTTGTCTTTACTAGTTCTCACCTCTGAGTGTCCACCTGACCACTAGAAGAGATCCTAATCCCTTGGCAGGTTATGATCCAAAATTATGGGAGAAAAAAAATCTAAATAATAGGTCAATCTGAGGAGTATATTTTTTTAAAAAAACCACTTATTATCATTATTGCTTTATTTTGTTTTTTTTTTTTAAAGTAAAGTCTATGCCCAATGTGGGGCTTGAACTCACAACCCTGAGATCAGGAGTCACATGTTTTACCCACTAAGCCAGCCGGGGGCCCCTGAGGGGTACATTTTTATTCACTTAACTTTTTAGATGTTTCTGATCATTTGCTCCTAGAAAACTGAATGACTGAGAGGCCATGGTCTTAATTCCCACGGTTTTATTTCAGATCTGCCCTTCACCACTGTGTGTCCAAGGCCTCTTCTCCCTACACTGCAGGGCCTCTCCCACTGCCTCCACTGCCCCTGGCTTACCGGGAAGGAACTCCAGGGGAACTGTAGGAATGGGAGCTGCATAATCCTTCCTCTGCTGCTCCAGGCGTTTCCTTCTTTCCAACTCTTCCTGTTGTGCTGCTTTGGTAACCGGCTCCAATTGATCCTCCCGGAGCAGCTTTCTAAATATTACAATAAGAGTGAGCATTTGGGTTGGTTTACTTGAGATTTGGGCAACATAATGTCAAACTAAAGAGCTCACTGCTGAGCTCAGAAGTCTGAGGCAAGAGAAAGAGAAGCTCCATCAGTCCCCACACATCCATGCAATAGGCAAGGTTTAAAAAAAAAAAAAAAAAGGACTTCAAGGCTCAGGTGATTCTGGGCCAACATTTTTTCCATATTATTTAACTTCCTGAGACATGCCACTGAAGTTTCATCTTTTTTTTTTTTTTTTAAGATTTTATCTATTTATTCATGAGAGAGAGAGAGAGAGGAAGAGAGACAGGCAGAGGGAGAAGCAGAGGGAGAAGCAGGCTCCATGCAGGAAGCCTGATGTGGGACTCAATCCCAGTAATCCAGGACCACTCCCTGGGCCAAAGGCAGGCACCAAACCACTGAGCCACTCAGGGATTCCCCCCTGAAGGTTCATCTCTGCACATAACAGATCCAAGAACAAAACAGAGCAATTCGTGATTCATAAAATAGAAAAACAATATTTAAAATAGAGTTGTTATATGGGAAAGTAGGATTATAGATGATTCTGCATCTTTATTTCCTAAATTTTAAGTAATGTTTTTAAGCTATCATTATGATTTAAAAAAAAATGAAAGTAGGAGGAGAAAAAGATCTCGGTGATCTCCTTTCAATAGCAAAAAGGGTTATGTGGCAGAAGGAAGAGCTGTGAGAGATTTGGACAGTTAAGGAAGCTCACATCTGCCACTCACTTAGGTCAAGGAAAAAGCCCTACTTTGGACCAGACAATTCCTACCAAACGAAGGTGAGCTCTAAGAAAATGAGGATTCAACTTATCTCCTCCTGTTTTTGTTGTTTTGTTTTGTTTTTATTAAGATTTTATGTATTTATTCATGAGAGACACTGAGAGAGGTAGAGACAGGCAGAGGGAGAAGCAGGCTTCCATGCAGAGAGCCCAATGAGGGACTCAATCCTGGAACTCTAAGATCATGCCCTGAGCCAAAGGCAGATGCTCAACCACTGAGCCACCTAGGCATCCCTATCTCCTCCTGTTTTGAAACATAAGGGAAAAATAAAGGAAAAAACAGAGTCCAACCAGAGTTCCCTATCATCTTTAGGCTGCCCCCAGAGCCTCCAGAGAGTAAGAGACTCCCCAGCACAGCTTGAGCGTCCACCACAATTACCCATAACCTCTCACAGCATGAGGTTGTCCTGAGCTGCATCTCTCTATAAATCAGGAACACAGATTACACCTTTCTTCTTTGATAAAGGGACTCTCTTGCTCAAACCAGTCCTGCTACTGACAGCCTTCAAATGAAAGTAATGCCTCTATTCCTTCCCTTCTCCTCTTATCCTGAGCACAGCTCACCGTATGTTTCTCCTCATATGGGAGGGCTTCTGAGCTCTCTTCTTTTTGGGGTCCTCGGAGGCTAGGCTCTTGCCTTGGTGGCGCCTAAGCTGCTCTGAAGGCTCAGACTGAGATGAGGTAGTTGAAGTGCACCGTGGTGGCCGCTGCCCATCTTCGTCCAGCTGGGCACACTCAGTGCCACACATGTCTTCCAGGGATGGGTCTGAAAAGACAAAGAGAGAAAGGTGCCAGGGACTGAACTTTACAGGGAGAAAAATTGGTTTGTTTTTTTTTTTTAATTTTTATTTATTTATGATAGTCACACAGAGAGAGAGAGAGGCAGAGACACAGGCAGAGGGAGAAGCAGGCTCCATGCACCGGGAGCCTGACGTGGGATTCGATCCCGGATCTCCAGGATCGCGCCCTGGGCCAAAGGCAGGCGCCAAACCGCTGCGCCACCCAGGGATCCCGAAAAATTGGTTTTGATGCCAGGCAAACCTGAGTTCAAATCTCAACTCAGCAACTTATTAGCTGGTAAGCTAGGGCAAATGACTTAAAGCTCTTTGAATCTCAGTGGGCTGATCTATAAAATGAGAGGAGTGATGTATACATTTCAGAGTTGTTACTGAGAACTAAATAGTGTGCATGTCTAGAACCACGCTGCTCCAGAGTAGGCTCACAACAAATGATAGCCATCATGCTTGCTTTAATTTAGCACTCTGCTCAGAGTGAGGAAGCTTCATGGCCTCAGAATGCTTTGAAAGGGGCAGTAGATTCCAAATTCAGCTCACACTCATTTGTGTCTCATCTGCCAACAAGAGAAATATCCCTCCTTTCAGGGTCCTAAAGCGTTCATTCCTTCTTTTTTTTTTTTTTTTTTAAGATTTTATGTATTTATTCATGAGACACACAGAGAGAAACAGAGACATAGGCAGAGGAGAAGCAGGCTCCCTGCAGGGAGCCCAATGCAGGACTTGATCCGGGGATCACCACTTGAGTCAAAGGCAGATGCTCAGCCACTGAGCCACCCAGGTGCCCCGCATTCACTCCTTCAATTCACTGGCCATTTAATGACAGCCTACAACATGCCAAACACTGTTTCAAGATGCTTCAAGGGATGTTTAGAAGACCTCTTCCTTGTAAGAAGTTTGTTTTCTAGAGATAATAAGGCAAGATGTGCTAACCACCACAGGAAGGGCAGGCCAACTGACCTAAAGAACTTCAAAATATAAGACATTACTTTTCTAGCCAGAGATAATTAGCTAAATCAAGAATAACTGCCTTAGAGTCACAAGAATATGAAAGATACTACTTTGTGGTGTGATCACACAAGAATTTTTGAGAGGTAAAATCTGAGTGAGGCCTTGTAAAGTGACAATGTCTAAAGATACTGCCTTAAGGGGGGGGGGGGTGGAAACGAGGAAATTCCTGGCAGAAAGAATGTCATTTGTGGCATCAAACACAAGCAAAGACTGGGGTTGGTGTAGGAGGATCCGTGTGCACATCCCTCTTCCTCAGTCTGCTGAGCAGCATTCTGTTTACTGGATGGGCAAGCCTTGATAGTCACACAGACCGTAAGCCTGTCCCCAAATCCACCAGAGCCTCCCAACTATAAGCACTACACAACTAAAAGGTCTTCCCCAAAAGTAAGAGCAATTTAAAACTAGAACACAGGGATGCCTAGGTGGCACAGCGGTTGAGGTCTGCCTTTGGCTCAGGTCGTGATTCTGGAGTCCTGGGATCAAGTTCCACATCGGGCTTCCTGCATGGAGCCTGCTTCTCCCTCTGCCTATGTCTCTGCCTCTCTCTCTCTGTGTCATTCATGAATAAATAAATAAAATCTTAAAAAAAAAAAAAACTAGATCATAAATGCTGTAACTAAGGTGTCAATGAAACTTGGCTTTCAGGCAGGTAGGAAGGACTCAGGAAGTCTGGGGTTTTGGTGGGATTTTTTTTGTTTGCTGTAATTTATTTTTATTTTTTAAATTTTTTTAAGGATTTTATTTATTTATTCATGAGACACACAGAGAGAGAGGCAGAGACACAGAGGGAGAAGCAAGCTTCCCATTGGGAGCCAGATGTGGGACTCGATCCCAGGACCCTGGGATCATGCCCTGAGCCAAAGGCAGACACTCAAACACTGAGCCACCCAGGTGTCCCTTTTGTTTGTTTTTTAACTAAAGATTTGCTTGTTTGCTTATATATTTATTTTAAAGATTTTATTTATTCATTCATGAGAGAGAGAGAGAGAGAGAGAGAGAGAGAGAGAGAGAAGCAGGCTCCTCACAGGGAGCCTGATGTGGGACTCAATCCCAGGACCCAGGAATCACTACATGAGCCAAAGGCAGATGTTCAATCACTCCCACTCAGGTGACCTGATTTGTTTATTTATTTTAGAGAAAGAGAGCATGGGCAGGAGGGGCAGAGGGAAAGGGAGAGAGAACCTCAAGCAAGCTACACTGACCATGAGGCTGAAAGGGGGCTCAATCCTACAACCCCAAGGTCATGATCTGAGCCGAAGTCAAGAGTCAGACATTCAACCAACCACACCACCCAGGCACCCCATGTTTTTAACTAAACTTTAAAGTTTATTTGGATTTCACCAGTTTTCCACTAATCACTAATATCCTTTTTCTGTTATAGGATTCCATCCAGGATATCATACTGCATCTAGCTCTCATGTCGCAGTCTCTCTAAACTGTGACAGTTTATCAGGCTATTTTTGTCTTTCATGACTATGACAGTTTTTTGAAAAGTACTAATCAGGTGTTTTGTAGACTGTCCCCTAATTTGAACATCTAATATTTTCTCATGATTAAACCACAGAAGTAAAGTGTCTTTCTCATGACATCTTACCAGGATACATGATATCAATATGACTTATTACTGGTGATATTAACCTAGATCACTTGTTTAAAGTGGTGTCTGCCAAATTTCTTCACTATAAAATTACTACTTTGTCTTTTCCATATTTTTATTCATTAGAAGCAAATCACTAAGCCCAGTCCACATTCAAGGGGAAGAGAATTAAGTGCTATATCCTGAGACGGGCAAAGAATTTCTGGACATATGTTAAACCACGTGAAAATATTTGGAGTGGTAGGGAACTGTGAGGCTTTGAGAATGCAAATATCCTGTTTCTAAAAATTTACCCACCAGTTTTAACATTCATCAATGGCTCTTACCTGGAGAAATTATTACTATGGTGTTCTAATGGTGGCTATTTCCCTCTGTGTCTACATTTATTATTTGGAATCCTTCTCTTCTGTAAGGAAGATTTTGTCCCTTCTCCCTCATTTACATATTCAAAATTTTTTTATGTCAGTATGGACTCAGATGCCAAAGGGGGGTAAATAAGAAACACTGAATACTGTAGGCTTTGATAAAAGATACAGTGTTGCCATAGGCCTCAATGAGTGAACCAGTAAGCTGATGTCCCCACACCAAAAGAAAAACATACCATAAGTCATCATCATATGCACTTAATCACCAAAAAAACAACAAATGGACCATCTCATCAGTCAGTGGCAAGTCAAAGAATCATGAGTGTCTCAGACACTCCATCACTGCTTACCTGCTATGGTTTACTATACTTCTATTACCATTGTGAGTTCCTTATGATCTCTTTCATATTGATGCCCGGGTTCTAGAACAGCATGGAGTTGGAAACTAACGTTTCCTGAGAGATAACCGGGCACAGGGGTTCACTGTGGACACTGAAACCAGACTTCTGGGGTGTGAATGTCAGTTCTGTCCCTTATTTGTTCCTCAATTATAATAAGGGAATAACAACTGTCATGCTATTCCTCAGTCCGACGGTTGAAGAGATAGTTATGTGAGGTAGCCTAGATGAAGCTCTGGAACAATGCTCGACACGTAATAAATACCATATAAAACAGCTGCTGCTTTGTCTAGAACTACTACCATTCCAGGTACAAGGAATGGGTTTGGTTTCTTATCTCCTTTTTTTTTTAATAACTGCAAGGTGAATTTTGCTCCCTTCATTCTAAATTTGAAAACCAAAGCCCTAAAAAGTTAAAAAAGAAATAGCTGGTCTATGGGTATATCATAAACAAGAAGAAACACAGGAGCAGACAGTTAACAGAATGAGCTTCATAGGTAGTACTAGTGCTGAATCCTGGCTCTGTCACTTACTTACTAGCTCTATGTTCACAAGTTCAACTTCTCTGAGCCATAGTTCCCCATATTTGTAAAATGGGGATGTCAATAGCTCTCTTCAGGAAAATATTCTTTTTTACACCCAGGTCTGCACACTCCATGGAACTTCATACTCCCAACGACATTGAACTGTCTAGCAGCAAAGCTACAGGGCTTAGTCAGCCATGCTGAGTAGTAATATTTATTTGTGTGGAAAATTCAAACTTTAACTTTTTTATCCTAATCAAAAATCAGAAAATAAGAAAGCAAAAGGAGGAGAAATGACATAAACTGCTTTGTTCTCACAAAGTGTTTCTTACAAATACGCATTTGTGTGTATACCCCTCACACACATACCACCAGCCACATGAGACTATTGACCACATCTTTTTCTAAAACTCTCTGCATGAGACTACTGCAAACTAGCCACTGATGCCTTTTCCTGCCCCTTGCCTTTTAGTTTAGCCTAACACACTAAATGAGCATTTATATGAGCATTTGAGTACCAGCTCTGCGCCAAGGCACAATGGAATGATGCACATGGGAAAACACATGAGGTGAGCGCCTAATAGCAACAAATCTTGGGGAAAGGACACCCAATCCAGCCTTGCCTAGGGCTGGGCATGGGGGGCAGAGTGCTTCCTTGAAAGGTGAAACCTGGGTTTAATCTAATACAGTAAGTAGGCACCAACTACTACAAGGGGGAAAAAACATTCTAGGGAGATATAGGAGCATAAGCAAAAGGAATAGAGACTTTAGACAAGGTGGAATAGTTGGAAAGATACCTGCAGTTCAATACTGGCTAAAATTAATTAAGCAAAACAGCAGCAGGAGGGGCCTCCCAACCCAACAACCACTTCCCTACCTCTCCCCAGGGAATAACCCCTTATCCAAGGCAGGCTGAGGTGTAGACCCAAAAACCTTCCTGGATGCTGGCACAGACATCAACCCCTGTCCCAGGGAGGACTACTTTCAAGACCCTTTTTTCCTAGCCTTCTACATTCCACTGACAACCGTTTGGTGAGGAGAGGAAGTTAATGTAGCCAATGTAAAATTTGGGGCTGGGGGAGGGTAGTGGGTGTGGACATATGTGCACAAATGCACACAACACTCACATGTCAGTACCCAGGGTGATTTACTCTCCTGCAGCAGCAGTGGAAGCATCTTCCTTGGCCCTCATGCTGAGTGGTCACTGAAGGTTTTTAGTTAAATAACTTTTGCTTTTTGAAAAGCAAAGGGGAAATGGCGAAGGGAGGCACCAGTCAAAAAATGTTCATGAGGGGTAATGCAATACCATTAACAGGAGGGAGAAGTTAAAACATCACAGTCCCCTCTCCATTACCACAGGATCCACAGCAGGCCTTTTGTAAAAAGACATCCCAAAGACAGCAGAGTCCAGGGTGACAAAGAGCATTGGGAATGCAACAGGAGCCTTGGCTCATGCACATCTTCCACCCACTGAGAAAGTAAGGTGCTACTGCTTGTGTGCCCAGCCAGACACAAGAACTAAAAGAGAAGCTCCATAAGAGCTGCAAGTCTCACTGGCTGCCCTCTCAAGTTTACTATCCTCCCATCAAATAGTCCTCTCCTATTTCCTCCTGAAGCACTACAAGAGGAAAAGTCAGCAATTCTGTTTTCCTTAAGAAGAATTACCATTCCTTCAGGCCTCTCACCCCTCAAAAGAGCTAATATTTCCATGGCATTATCACATATTATTGTCATCTCTCTCCTAACTCACAGTTAATTTTTCCCTCCTAAAGGAAGAGGCTATTATATTCTTCCTCCCAAAGGAATAGGTGGCTGGACAGCAGAGTCCCTAAGAGGGGATCTCTCTTGCTAAATGGCTACTTCCATCAACACTACAGCTTGCCCTACACAATTACATGAGGCTGGGTTGGCACACTACAACTTGGTGTTTTGCTAGGTCCTCTGACCTGGTTCTGATAATGAAATTCGATGTTCTCCTGGCCTTAAGGCCTTTTGTTTCTATTTCACAAGCCAATTTATTGGGTAACCACTTGGAGGGAACAGGTGGAAGCAAAGTTAGAGAGTAGGCAGATAGGACAGAGTCACAGTATAGAGGATAGGCCTTGAATGTCAGATTAGAGTCTGAACTTGGTCTATTGGGCAGAGAAATTTGTTGCCAACTGCTGTATTTCCTTTTTCTGGTTTCTGTCTTGTAGAGGTCTGTTTCTGGGGGGAGGAAGACAGAATCTGATATCACAAATTCACAAACATTCCAACTTGTGCGGTCTCGCTATAATTCCTGTTTGATTCAGGGTTGAATGTGTCCAAGTACAGTAGCAATTTTAAAATGATCATAGTATATATAATTCTCACATACACATAGTAGAGACAAAGAAGAGACAAAAGTTTCCCCTTTATACTGAGGATACAGGTCCAAACCGGCTTCTTACCAACTGGTATTCTTCGAATGAATCTTCAGCTTCTGGGTTCAACAATTACTATTTATTTGTTAAAGAGTTTTAGTTTATAGATGTACTAATATTTAAAGTTTGTTGTAATGTAAGTCAATGTTTTACAAGTGCTTCATTGCTGCTTCATGATGCTTATTATGAAGTTTCTGGTTTTTACAAAACATTTTGTACCACATCTTAAACTATTCTTGATAATAAATTATTATTTCAAAAATCCTATAATTAATTTTCCCTAAATCAAAATGTAACTTTCCACTGCATGCTCTTTTGTATCTTCTGAATAACGTACCATGTGAATTTACAACCTAGTTAAAATAAATTTAACTTTCAAAAAAATAGCCCTCCCTAAAATTCTGAAATATAATCTACCAAAAGCCACTAATGAAAAAGAGAAAAGAGTCAACAAAGAGGTAATGAGACATGCGGCTTAAAAGTCAATGATTATTACCACCCAAATGCAGGATCATAGAATCAGATCTGGTTGCAAATACCCCTGAACTTTCTCCTTCACGTGAGCCAGCTGTGAGCAGCAATCACCAGAGTTATATAAACACCAATGAACACTTACATAAGCTTCTCAGGAATGAGTTATGAACACCACCACAACAAATATGACTAGGCAAATGAGGAACGTTGAAAGAAAAATTTGTTTCACTCATTGGGGGTATGAGATATAAGCACTTCCAGGAACCTTTCTTTCTCTAGCTGTTCCACCTCTTCTTCTTCCTTCCCAATCCCATCTGTATAAACAAAGTTCAGTGAATTCCAAGTTTTACTATATGCCTCCTGATGTGATCCAATAGGATGTATACACTACAGCTATTATGTATGTGTGCCAAAACGTTACTTGAATCTCAACACACCTTGAGATCTCACTACTAGTTTGCAAAAATACAGGAAAAAAGGACCATGTTGACAGAGTGGAGTGGCCACTGGAGATGCCTGACACTCTGTTCTGAGGAGTGACCAGCTGTGTGATGGAGCAGGCCAGGGATCGCTTACACCTGAGATATACTACAGGACAGCACGTACCAGAGGTGGAAGTCCAAGTCAAACGCAGAAGGACAGCCTCACTGAGCAACCAAGAGTGTCATCTGTACCCGAAGCGATTTCAGCAGCAGCCAGTACCTGTGGTGGATTTCCAGGTGAACTGAGGCATTCTTAGCTGAGACACCAAGATGTGGTTAAAGCAGTATTAGAACATCCAGGTAGCTGACTTCCAAGCAAAAAACCAACTGACAATGTATTGATGTATTTGAATCAGTTGACAACGTAATAAAGATAATGTCCATGGTTTTTAGAAAACAAAAGAATTATATTAAATTTGTTAAGCAAGACTACAAGGATGCAATCAGCAAAATCTAGAAATGCACAAAACTACAATAACAACTGAATCCTAAAAAAAAAAAAAAAAAAAAAAAAAACTGAATCCTTTTCTTCTGCAAGCAAGTTGCAAGAAAAAAAAAGAAAAAAAGAGGTAGGGAAAGTTCAGATTGAAGAGATTTAAAAGACAAATGAACTAAATGTGGAACTTGTATGGATTTTAGCAAACTGGCAGTAAAAATAATCTTTAAACGATAATCAGGGATTATCTGGATATTTCATGTTATAAGGAATTACTGATTTAAAACATTTAGATGCGATAATGGTATTGTGTTTGTTTTTGCTTCTAGGAGAAGATTGAGTAAATACACTATGAAGTTTACCGATAAAGTGTTACAACATTAAGGATCTACTTCCAAATAATCCAAGGTTGGGGGGAAACAGATTAAACAAGACTAGCCTTGTATTCACAACTACTGAAGAGAATACTGAGAAATACAGGGTTCATTTACTACTGTCTCTTTTTATTTCATTTGAGATTTTCCAGAATAAAAACTTCATGGCTGTTTAATTTTAGAAATTTTAACAGAAGATAAAAAATAATAAGCACTAACCTCTAAACTATTTAGATATCAACTTTTCCACATTTGTTAATATACATTTGCATATTTTATCCTGGTAACCAATGAATACACATCATTTTGTGTTCTGCTTTGGTCACTTATTACATACATATAAGTATTTCTTTGACATAGTCCACATACTCATCATTTTAATGGCAGGCTATCAGTATATCATAGAATGCTTTGTCATTCAGACTAGTTCTTAGTTTTTATTTGCGTCTACAATGGCATAAATATCTTTGTACAAATTATTTTTCCTTTTGATTTATTTATTTATGGTACAATCCACTACAGTTGGGGAAATGAGAGAAGAGCTTAAATGTTCGGATATTGGCAAACTTTTTCTATGAAAAGCCTGATAGTAAGTGCTTTAGGTTTGTGGATCATAAGGTCTCTGTTTTAACTACTCAAGTTTTCCAGAGTAGCTCAAAAGCAGTCATACTTAAACATATAAGTGAACAAACATAACTGTGTTCTAGTACAATGTTGTTCACAAAAATAGGGAAAAATAATTTTGAAAAAGAACAAAAGAGGACACACACTTCCTGATTTCAAAACTTACTATGAAGCTACAGTAATCAAAACAATGTGGAACTGGCATAAAGACAGACGTATGGATCAATGAAAGGATAGAGAGCAGAGAAATAAACCCTCAAATACGTGGTCAAAGGATTTTCAACCAGAGTACCAATACCATTCATAGGAAAAGGACAGTCTCTTTAGCAAGCAGTGATGGGAAAATCAAATTTCCACAGGCAAAAGAATGAAAATGGACCCTTACCTTATACTATATACAAACATTAACTCAAAATGGTTCAAAGACCTAAATGTAAAATCTAAAACTATATAAAACTTAGAAGAAAACATAAGGGGAAAACTTCATGACACTGGGTTTGGCAATGATCTCTTAGACAGGAAACCAAAGGCACAGGTAATAAAAGAAAAAAAAGACAAACTGAACTTCATGAAAACTTAAAAACTGTGGGCATGAAAAGACACTGTCAACAGAGTGAAAAGACGACCCATGGAATGGGAGTAAACATGTGCAAACCATGTATCTGATGAGGGATCAATATCCAGAATATATTTTAAAAAACTCCTAAAATTTCAACAGCAAAAACCAAACTGACTCAAAAATGGCAAAAGATATAAACAGACATTTCTCCCAAGAAGATCTATAAATGGCCAATAAGCACCTGAAAAGATGCTTAAAATCACTAATCACTAGGGAATTGTAAATCAATACTACAATAATGTATCATCTCACATGCATTTAGAATGGCTAGTACTAAAACAAAACAAAACAAAACAAAACACACAACAACCAAAGAACCAGTGTTAGCAAGGATATGGAAAAGTCGGAACCCCTGTGCACTGCTGGCAAGAATGTACAATGACACAGATGCTATGGAAAACAGTATGGCAATCCCTCAGAAAGTTAAAACATTGGATTGCCGTATGATCCAGCCATTCCACTTCTGGATGTATACTCAAACTGACAGTAGGGTCTTGACATGACATGCAGCCATGTTCATAGTATCATTTTTCATAAATAGCTAAGATGTGGAAACAACCTACGTATCCAATGATGGATGAAGGAATAAGCAAAATGTGATAGATGCATACAATGGAATATTATTCAGCTTTAAAAAGGAAGGAAATTCTGACACATGCTACAGTATGAGTGAATCTTGAGGACATTATATTAAGTGAAATAATGCAGTCATAAAAGGACAAATACTATATGATTCCATTATATGAGGTACTTAAAGTAGTTAAAATCATCAAGACCGAAAGAATAATGGTGGTTCCCAAGAGCTAGGAAGAAAAAGTAATGGAGTGATGGTTTAATGGGTATAGAGTTTCAATATGGGATGATGAAAAAGTTTTGGTTATGGATAGTGCTGATAGTTGTAGAACAATATAAATGTACTTAATACCACTAAATCCTACACTTTAAGATGGTTAACATAGGTGCCTGGGTGGCTCAGTCAGTTGTGCATCCAACTCCTGATCTTGGCTCTGGTCTTGATTTCAGAGTTATGAGTTAAAAAATAAAAAATTAAAATGGCTAAAATGGTAAGTTTTATGTTACATATATTTTAACAAACACAGTTGGTGTAGTCATTATGCTAAGTTAACGAAGTCTGACACAAAAGGCTTCATATTGTGTAATTCCACTTATAGAAATGTCCAGGACAGATAAATCTTATTAGATCGCAAGTAGGATAGTGGTTGCCAGGGACTGGGAAAGAGGGTGACTGCCTATGGATAATGGGGTTTCTTTTTGGGGTAATGAAAATGTTCTGAAATTAGATAGTGGTAATGGTTCAACAACCTTGATATACTAAAAATCACTGAATCATAAGCTTCGAAATAAGAATATATACATATTTTAAAATATTATCTTGGTGCTTCTGCATCTAACTAAAGTGGAATAGCTTGAGGCAAACCAATGCTTGTTAGAAATATGTTGTCAAATTTAAAAACAATAATAACAACAACAAAGCCTTTTGAAGGCATTGAAGAGATGCTGAAAGGACCAGAAGTAGAAAGGACAGGAGCCTGGGTGGCTCAGCAGTTGAGCATCTGCCTTTGGCTCAGGGCATGATCCCACGGTCCCGGGATCAAGTCCCGCATCGGGCTCCCTGCATGGAGCCTTCTTCTCCCTCTGCCTGTGTCTCTGCCTCTCTCTCTATCTCTCATGAATAAATAAATAAAATCTTAAAAAAAAAAAAAAAAAAGGACAAGATTCCAGAGAAAGGGAAATCAAGAAGAAATGAGCCAGCATTCTACTGCCATTTATTCCCCTCTTTTGCCAAGTCTGGGTGCTGGGGCAAGCAGAGTCACCAAAATAGAGGGCTGTCAATATGAAGCAAAGAAACCAGAAGAACTTTTGACCATTTCATAGGACTAAAAAAGACAAAACTTGACAACATGAGGGGCCACAATCCTGATGAAATGGGAAAGGCAGAACTGAGCCAAAAACTAAACTCAGTTTATTTACATTCATTTACTCCACTCTAAAGCTGAATGAGATGAGAGGTTAAGAAAATACACAGAAAACCACTGAAAAGCAGAGCAGATGTTTCTGCAATCTTGAGGTGCAGAGAAGATAAGGATTAGAATTTAGGAACCACTAGAGTAGATGGTCCCAGTGAACATCTTGGCTCTCAGCTGGAACCCATGTGGGATGGCCACACTCTAGAAACAGGGGTGTGCCAGAAGTAAACAAAGGCTTCTAAACTATGATCAGCATTTAATCAGCTTTGTCCTGCTGGATTAAGGTGATCAGCCCCACTATATCTGCCTAGGAGAGGAAAAGGAAACCCTCTCTAAAGATATCATCCATAGTCTCAATAATTTTTTATAAACATGCTCAGTGTTCAATGAAATATTACCAGGTGTGCCAGAGACAAGATCAAATGATCAAAAATTAAGAGGGACAAACAGACAACAGAACAAGAATCACTGGCGATCTAGATATAAAATAATAATAAAATGTGCAAAAAAACAAAGAAAGAAATGGAGAAAAAAAATGAAAAGATGTATAATGTCAACTAGGTAACCAGAATATTTAAAAAAAAGAGAATCAAAGGAAATTCTAGAAACATATAGTAACTGGAATCTAGAAGCTCTGTGGATGACAGGTAGGATAAAGCAGAAAAAAACTAAAAACACAACAACAACAAAAAACATTCCTATGGAAATTATAAAGCAAAACTGTTGAAAACTAATAAAGAAAAACTGTACAAGCAGTCATGAGTGGGGGAGAACACATTACCCTCAAAGGAGCAACAATAAGAACAATGGATTCTTGAGACATGAAAGACACTAGAAGACAGTGGAAAATTTCTAAGTTTTGAAAGAAAATAACTGGCAATCCAGAATTTTGTACCAGCTAATATATCATTCAAAACTGAGGACAAGGGAATCCCTGGGTGGCTCAGAAGTTTAGAACCTGCCTTTGGCCCAGGGCGTGATCCTGGGGTCCCGGGATCGAGTCCCATGTCGGGCTCCCTGCATGGAGCCTGCTTGTAGAACTCTCTCTCTCTCTCTCATGAATAAATAAATAAAATCTTTTTTAAAAAATGAGGACAAAATAAAGCTACTTTCAGACAAACAAAAACACAGATTAAATCTGTTGCCAGAAAACATATCCAAAATAAACACCAAAGGAAATCCTCCAGAGAATCATCTCAGACAAAAAAGAGAAATGAAGGAAGGAATGAAAGACAAAAGTGTTCCTAGCCAAAAAAAAAAAAAAAAAAAAGTGTTCCTAGCCATTTCCAATTGGCACTGCTTGATTTGATGTTTATTCAAATAAACTCCTAAAAATAAAAAAGAACAACAAAACGGGTCTAGGTGTGGAAATATAAATGAATACTAACTAGAGAAAAACAACAGTTTGTGGCATTTAAAATGTGTAGAGTTAAAATAAGGATATATAACATAAAAGGCAGGAAAGAGGTAAACAGATTTAAGATGTTCTAAGGTAGGGTGCCTGCATGGCACAGTCAGTTAAGCATTCAACTCTTGGTTTTGGGTCACGTTGTGATCTCAGGGTGTTGAGAAAGAGCCCCACATCAGCTCCACACTCAGGGCAGTCTGCTTGGGATCCTCTTTCCCTCTCCTTCTGTCCTTCCTGCTCATGCTCTCTTTGTCTCAAATAAATAGATCTTTTTTAAAAAATTAAAAATAAAAAAAATGTTCTAAGAAATTGGAAGGTAATAAAAGCAGTGATTTATATTAGAGAAGGACATATACTGCAATTTAGGATAACCACTAAAAGCATAGTAAAAGATTGTGTAACTAACAAGCCTGTAGGGAATCATTAAAAAAACAAAAAACAAAACAAAACAAACAACAACTTAATCCAAAGGAAGGAAAAGAACAAGATAGAAGACGAGATAGAAAATAAATACCAAGATGATAAATTTTAACACAACTATATCAATAATTACATTAAATATAAATAGACTAAATGTTCTAATTCAAAAACGAAAACTGTTAGACTGAATTAAAAAAACAAACCCAACTAACTGGTGCTAGCATGAAAAACTTAATAGAAAAAAGTTGAAATAGAAAAAAAAAGTAAAAAAACCGACATTAATTTAATGTCTGCTAACTAAAAGCTGACACATCTATACCAGGTGAAAGAGATATTAGCATAAGAAGTATTACTGGGGGGGAGGGGCACCTAGGTGGCTCAGTTGGTTAAGCATCTGCCTTTGGCTCAGGTCATGATCTCCTGGGATCCAGCCCCACATTGGGCTATCTGTTCAGCAGGGAGTTGTCTGTTTCTCTCCCATCCTCTGCCTGTGCCCCCTCTGCCTCTCTGCTCATGCTCTCTCTCTCTCTCTCTCTCTCTCAAAGAAATAAAATCTTAAAAAAAGCAGCTTTACTAGAAATAAAAAGGGATGTTTCATAATGACAAAAAGGTCAATGTACAAAGAAAATATACTAGTATCAAATCTGTATGCACACAATACCTTAGCTTCAAAATAGATCAAAATTGACAAAACTGAAAGAAGAAATACAGAAATCTATATTTCAGAAATCTACAATCATAATGAGAAACTAACATGATCACTTCTCGGCCTTTTGGCTAAGAGCAAGTGTAGAAACTAACATGATTCTTTCAAGAATAAAAGCCAATTGACAAAAAATACCAGTCAGGCCACACAAGAACTGAATGAAATATAATTTAGTTTCATTAACGAACTTATTTAGAACACTTCACTCAACAATGACAAATGAGATAAACAAATATCACACATTCTAAATGTGCCCCCCCCCACACAACACATTATAATCACACATTCTTTTCAACAGCTTATGCAGGATTTATCAAAATTGCCCATTTACTGCACCATAAAGCAAATCTCAACAAATTTCAAACATGGAATCATTCATTGTATGTATCTGGCCACAGTAAGAGCAGAATAGAGATAGTAAATTCTAGCAGTGCTAGAGAAAGAGCAGTGCCAGGGCAACCAGGGAGTTCTAAACTTGCCAGAGTTGAAAGATCTCATTAACATCTTGTATAAAACACCCCTATCATCCAGCTGAGACAAAAGAAAGACTGTCCCTAGGAGTAAGAACCATACTCCAGAGTAAGACCTATACTAGATCCTCCCTGAAAAGCCTAAAACCAAGCCCTGACATGGTCTGCAAAATTCAAAGATTGAGTCCTATACTAAATTAGATTGGGAAATATCTTGAACTTTTTTCACAGATTGGTACTAAATGGCATAAAACCAAGGCTTCACAAATTCAAGGTGATCAATCAGTAATTGAACTGCCCACTAAAATTAGAATGAGTACTCTTTAGAGGAAGATCACAGAATGCAGAGCCTCTATGATAATTATGTACAAAGACCATCTTATTTAATTAAAAATCACCAGTAATGCAAACAAACAGGAAAAATACCCATAGTCAAGAAAAATTGAATCAAGAGAAATCTAGGAGTGCTTATCTGGTTCAGTCAGTAGAGCTTGCAACTCTTGATTTTGGAGTGGTGAGTTTGAGTCCCAACGTTGGGTATAGAGCTTACTTTAGGAAGGAAGGGAGGAAGAAAGAAGGAAGGAAGGTAGGAATAGAGGGAAGGGGATCCCTGGGTGGCGCAGTGGTTTAGCGCCTGCCTTTGGCCCAGGGCGCGATCCTGGAGACCCGGGATCGAATCCCACGTCAGGCTCCCAGTGCATGGAGCCTGCTTCTCCCTCTGCCTGTGTCTCTGCCTCTCTCTCTCTCTCTCTCTCTCTCTCTCTCTCTCTCTGTGTGTGTGTGTGTGTGACTATCATAAATAAATAAAAATTAAAAAAAAAAAAAAAGGAATAGAGGGAAGGAGGAAGGGAAATTTTGATGGCCTAAATGTTAGGACTGTCAGCCAAGCAGTAACCATGAGAAATGAGAAATAATAAATGTTACTGTATTAAATCATTTAAGTTTTGGGGAAACTTATGACATAGTATTAGTAAGTGACACAGAAACTTGCTACTCTGGGTATATAAAAATTAAAAATTTAATAAAAAATAAAACTATGGCCTCGTGTTTGGGGTCAAGTGGTTAGTGGAAGCTAGAAGAGCCATGAGGAGACTTTATAAAAGCCCACAGGGCCTCAAGGAGATGAAGGCTTAAAGGAAAATGTTATAGGAAGCTAAAGGAAAAGAAACACTGTTTCAGAAGGTTTAGCAACTCTATCACCAGCAGTAACAAAAAATTAATGGGCCTCCTGGCTAAGTCTGTTAGGCATCTGACTTCAACTCAGGTCATGATCTCAGGGTCCTGGGTCTGGCTTGCACTGGGCTCCACGCTCAGCAGGGAATCTGTTTATCCCTCTCCTGGGCCCCTCTCCACACCCATGTATAGTCTCTCCATCATGTGCATGCTCTCTCCAATAAATAAATAAAATCTTTTTTAAAAAACATGAAAACTTGAAGTCAAATCCAGGGTAGATCTGTAAGATTCTTTGTTATGATATCAGAAATATTTAAAGTAATACCTCATTGACCTTTTCAGACAAAAGGCCTCCTAAAGATTCTGCAGGCATGCCTAACAGATCTTTCTCTGTTAAAAAAAACAAAAAAAACAGAACTTAGAAAAATCTGAGAGTATTATCCTATAGCAACCTCCCAAGAAGGCCAACCAGGAAAGAAATTATCTTTTTTTTTAAACATTTTATTTATTTATTCATAGAAACACACACACAGAGAGAGGCAGAGACACAGGCAGAGGGAGAAGCAGGCTCCATGCAGAGAGCCTGATGCAGGACTCGATCCAGGGTCTCCAGGATCATGCCCTGGGCTGCAGGCGGCCCTAAACCGCTGCGCCACCAGGGCTGCCCGGAAAGAAATTATCTTGAAGAGATTTATGGATACAGTTTTTATCTAATGAAGTGGATTTTATGCTGATACACAAGTTTATAAAGCAAATATATGAGCCTGAACTAAAAGGGATATAAACAATACAAAAGGAAAAAAGGATTTAGACTGTCAAACTTCTAGAGGCAATCAGCCAGCAACTGCAATCCAAGCTACTTTTTGTGAAATGGAAGGATTATTCAGAGGGTAGAACTAAGATCCTAGAGAATAACAACAAAATCCCTGGAGAAATATTGAGCTCCCAATAAGTAATACTGAGTTCTAATCAAGAAACTAGCAAAATGCTCAGCTAGTGATTTCAGAACTGCTATGGATCAATGATTGCTGTGTGCCTCTCATTCCCTTCTCTCTTCCAACCTCCTCTGCTCCATCTTTTGAATGAGAGTATATATCTTGTCCCCATAATCTTAAGTTGATAGAGAGGCAGATAATTGGTCTCTTTAGTTCACAAAAGTCTTCAGATAAGAGAAACTGTACTTAAGGAGTGAACATAAGAAACAACGATTGAAAGCCACATTCATACATAGATCTGAGTTATAGTCTTGGACTATAAACTGATGCTGTACTGGGATGAAAGTTTGGGGGTCCTGAGGAAAGGAGGCAGCGTATTTTGCATAGGGAATGATGTAAATTACTGTGGCCAGAGGGTGGAATGCGGCAGTTTTTTCCAAAGATGAATGCACTAATATCTTTTATTGAGAAGTAGAGTCTAATCTTTTTCTTTTGAGTCTGGGTAGGCTTATTACTTGGTTATAACCAAAAGAGCAACATAGAAGTGAAACTGTAACTTCCAAAGTTGCATAAAAGGCAATGTAGCTTCACACCCAGTTTGCTATTTTAACTGCAGCCACTATCTGACTGCAATTGAAATTGATGAGTCTAAAATTTTTATGAAAATGCAATGGTCCTAGAGTAATCAAAATAATTTTTTAAGACAACAACAAAGTTGCAATTCTTGTACTACCTGATTAAAACTACATGAATTATGATTTTGAGCAAGGACAGACAGTTATTAATGTAATACAGTCCAGGGATGCCCAGGTGGCTCAGTGGTTTGGGTCTGCCTTTGGCTCAGGGCGTGATCCTGGAGTCCCAGGATCAAGTCTCACATCTGGCTCCCCATGGGGAGCCTGCTTCTCCCTATAGCTGTGTCTCTGCCTCTCTCTCTCTCTCTCAATCTCTCTCTGTCTCTCCTGAATAAATAAGTAAAACCTTAAAAAATATAAAACACAGTCCAGAAGTAGACCACATATTTGTGGTCAACTGATTCTTTACAAAGGTACCAAAGTAATTCAATGAAGAAAGATAATCTTTCCAAAACACCATCTGCATTAGATACAATCCTCACCTCATTCCATAGCATACAGAAACAATTTTAAGATTTTATTTATTTATCCATGAGAGACACACAGAGAGAGGGAGGCAGAGACACAGGCAGAGGGAGAAGCAGGCTCCTTGCAGGGATCCCAGGACTCTAGGACCGTGCCCTGGGCTGAAGGTAGACACCCAACCACTGAGCCACCCAGGGATCCCTGAGAAACAACAATTCAAAATGGATCAAGGCCTAAACATAAAAGCTTAAGCTATACTTTTAGTAGATAACATAGTGGGAAATCTTTGCAACTTTAGAGTAAGTAAAGATTTCTTAAGCAGGACACAAAAAGCTTGAACCACAATGGAAAAAACTGATAAACTGTCCTTCATCAAAAGTAAAAACTTCTGATCCTTAAAAGAAAAAATAGGGATCCCTGGGTGGCGCAGCAGTTTGGCGCCTGCCTTTGGCCCAGGGCGCGATCCTGGAGACCCGGGATCGAATCCCACGTCAGGCTCCCGGTGCATGGAGCCTGCTTCTCCCTCTGCCTGTGTCTCTGCCTCTCTCTCTCTCTCTTTCTCTTTCTCTGTGACTATCATAAATAAATAAATAAATAAATAAATAAATAAATAAATAAATAAAAAAAGAAAGAAAAAATAAATCATAGTCTTGTAGACAGTGTGTGTGTGTATATATATATCTATATATGTATCTAATAAACAACTTGTATCCAGAATATATATATATTTTTTAAGATTTTATTTATTTATTTATTTATTTATTTATTTATTTATTTATTTATTTAGAAAGTGCGAGCATGTGGAGGGAAAAGGAGTGTGGGCAGAGGGAGAGGGAGAGAGAGCATCTTGAGCAGGCTGTACTGAGCACAGAGGCCAACATGGGCCTCAATCTCATGACTCTGAGATCATGACCCAAGCCGAAATCAAGAGTCATGCACAACCAACTGAGCCACCCAGGCACCCCTACAACATATTCTTTTTTTTTTTTTTTAAGATTTTATTTATTCATGATAGACAGGGGGTGGGGGGGTCAGGCAGAGACACAGGCAGAGGGAGAAGCAGGCTCCATGCTGGGAGCCGGACGTGGGACTTGATCCCAGGACTCCAGGACCACGCCCTGGGCCAAAGGCAGGCACTGAACTGCTGAGCCACCCCGGGATCCCCAATATTCTTTAAAAACTCTACAGCTCAATAAGAAGATAACAACAAAAAGCAAAAGAGGAGGTGCAAATATTCCACAAAAGAGATACACAATGTTCAATGAATACATGGAAAGATATTCAATATCATTAGGGAAATGCACATTTAAACTACAATGATAGAATAGCTAAAATTAATAATACTAACTGAAAGAAGATGTCAACTACTTCCATTTTGACCTCAAACTTTCTAATTGATTAAGCTCTTCTTTCCAGCTTATCTCTTAACTAAGGCAAAAGACCCTGATGCAGGTAAAACACTCCCTGATGGGAACCAAAACTACCACACTTCAAGCAGTAAGAACTGTCTTGAGCCAGCAAGATCTCAGGCAGTGATTGACCCTAGGACAATGATTGACTTGACCTTCACTGCCCACCTGCACATAACCACTGACCTTCGTCCCACATTTTCCTTATATAAACCTGGAAGTATTTTTAGCACTTTGGAGACAGCTTGGGACACTAGTCCACTATCTACCCCATGTTGGCCTCACTAAAACAAATTCCTTTCTTCTTTCACCACCATTAGTCTCTCTGCCTTTAGATTTTGTCAACAGCAAGTAGCCAAACCTGCTGTGTTTGGAACCCCAGAGCCAGGTGCTCTTACACCTCTGTGCTTGGCTATATGACCATACCAAGTGCTTACATGCACACTACTGGCAGGAGTCTAAAGTGGTGTAATCATTTTGGAAAACATTCTGGTAGTTTCTAATAAAGTTAAATATATACCTACCATATGACCTAGCAATTCACATCTTGGTATTTTATCCAAGGGAAATGAAAACTTATCTCTAATGATTAAAAACCAAGTTAACTTCACAGGAATGTTCAGAGCAGCTTTACTCATTAGATTAAATGTCTATCAATAGGTGAATGGATAAACAAGTTGTATTTAACTTTTTGCAGTTGGAATACCATTCAACAATAAAAACGAACAAACTAAGGACATGTGCAACAACAGATGAATCTCACAGATATTATGCTAGGAAGAGGCTAAACGCAAAAAGAAAAAATGTACTATGTAATTCCATTTATATGAAATTCTATAACAAGAAAAGCCTATCTATAACGACAGAAATCAGTTCAAGTGATCTCCCAGAAAATGGACTACAAATGGGTATGAGAGGACTTTCTGGAAAAATGGGTATTTTCTGAACCTTGATCAGGTAATCATATTTGTCAACAGTTACCAATTTATATATGTGAATTTTACTGTATGTAAATTATACAGTAAAACTGATTTTTAGAAAGATTTTATCCATTTATTTGAAAGAGAGAGAGCAAGAGCAAGGGAGGGGCAAAGGGAGAAGGAAAAGTAGACTCCCCACTGAGCAGGAAGACTGATGTAGGTCTGGATCCCAGGAACCTGGAACCACAACCTGAGCCAAAGTCAGAAGTTTAACTGACTGAGCCACTCAGGTGTCCTTAAAGTTGATTTTCTAAAAATCTGTGATATTGCTAAGTTATACTTAAAAATCTGTGATATTTAAGTTATACTTAAATGTAAATCCACAGCCTAAAATCTGTAATCAAAAAATAATAAAGAGGGCAGCCCCGGTGGCAGCGCAGCGGTTTAGTGCCGCCTGCAGCCTGGGGTGTAATCCTAGAGACCCGGGATCAAGTCCCGCATCGGGCTTCCTGCATGGAGCCTGCTTCTCCCTCCGCCTGTGTCTCTGCCTCTTTCTTCGCTCTCTCTGAATGAATGAATAAATAAAATCTTTAAAAAAATAATAATAATAATAATAATAATAATAAAGAGTGAAAACCAATGCTGTAAACTTTCTTCTCAAAAACTGACAAAAGAACAAGAAATTAAACCTAAAGAAAGTACCAGGAAGAAAATAATAAAGATAAGAGGAGATGGGGCGCCTGGGTGGCTCAGTCAGTTAAACATCTAACTCTTGATCTCAGGCTTCTGAGTCCAAGCCCCATACTGATCTCCAAACTGGGTGTGGAGCCTACTTTAAAAAAACAAAAACAAAAACAAAAAACAAACATAAGAGCAGTTGAATCAAATAGAGAGTAAGTTCTTTAAGAGCAAAAAACAAAAACAAAGTTGGTTCTTTGAAAAGACAAGCATAGTCCTACGTCCTCAGAAAGCCCTACCACCATTCCCACCACCGCCCTGGCTAAAGTAGACCCTTCCTCCTTAGCCCTGGGGCTCTTTCTCTTCCTTTATGGTCTACATGGTTCTTTTGTTGTTGTTGTTGTTTTAAGATTTTATTTATTTACTTGAGAGAGAGAGAGAGAGAACATGAGTAGGGGATAGGAGTAGAGGGAGAGGGATTAGCAGATTCCCCACTAAACAGGGAGCCCAATGTAGGACTCAATCCCAGGACCCAGAGATCACGAACTGAGCCAAAGGCAGATGCTTAACCAACTGAGGCACCCTGCCACCCAGGCAACCATCTACATAGTTCTTATCAAAATCTGAAGTTACTTTAATAATTTGATTCAACACTTAATCATCTGTTTCTCCTTCAAGGCAGGGACTCTGTCCATTTCTTTCACCAGTGTATCTCTAAAGTCAAACTTAAAATGCTTGCCACATAACAGATGCTCAAAAAAACCCAAAAGTCTTGATTTTTTTTAAATGAGCTTGTTTATATAAAAATTGCTGGGGAGTCCGGGTGGTTCAGCAGTTTACTGCTGCATTGGGCCCAGGGCCTGATCCTGGACACCCGGGATTGAGTCCCACATCGGGCTCCCTGCATGGAGCCTGCTTCTCCCTCTGCCTATGTCTCTGCCTCTCTCTCTCTCTGTCTCTCATGAATAAATAAATAAAATCTTTAAAAAAAAATTGCCACTAGAGGGACACCTGGGTGACTCAGTCGGTGAAGCAATCAACTTGATTTGGGCTCAGGTCATAATCTCAGCATTGTGGGATTAAGCCTCATGGTGGGCTCCACACTCAGCGGGAGAGTCTGCTTCTACCTTCTCCCTCTGCCCCTCCCCCTGCTCATACGAACACACTCTCTCTCTTTAAAATAAATAAATGAAAGTCACCCTCGTGCCTCAGTCGGTTAAGCATCTGTCTTTGGCTCAGGTCATGATCCCGGAGTCCGCAGATTAAGCCCCACATTGGGCTCCCTGCTCATCAGGGAGGCTGCTTCTTCCTCTACCCCCCACACCTCACTTGTACTCTCTCTCTCTCTCAAATAAATAAATAAATAAAATCTTTAAAAAAATAAACGAATCTTTTTAAAAATTGCTACTAGAGAAAAAAATGCATATGAATAAAAAAATCTACTGAAGTATATCAGATCTTATTAAATATGTTTATTTATCATATGTAGGCACATATTGACAGTTGTCTAGGACCAGCCTTCTCTGACTCTGCAAATGTCATGGAAAGCCAATATATTTGCCAACAGGCCTTAATAACTTTAAAAGTCATGCAAGCCAAAATGTGATTCACCTTCAAAATAATGCTGGAAGCCAGATTAAGAGAAAAAAAAAATTCTCATTATACTTGCTCTTTGGGAAGAATAAATTTTCATAGTATTAATATACTAAAAAGCATTAGTGGATTCTAAATTAAACACATTTTAAAAAATGCAATCCAAGAGCAAGGGAACCAATACCATTCTGACTATTTCATGAAACAAAATAAGACACAAAGAGAAAAAATGGCCAGCCTTCCCACTTGGCTCTCACAAGCAGAGGGGAATGAATGCAAATCATTTTCAGATATCAAGCCTACATAGGGTTTCTCAACCTCAGTACTGCTGACATTTTAGACTGAATAATGCTTTGTTGTGGAAGACTGTCCTGTGCATTGTGGGAGGTTTAGCAGCATCCCTAGCCAGACTATAATCACACCTTCCCAGTTGTGACAACCAAAAATGTCTCCAGATATTGCCAAACTGTCCCCTTGGGAACAAAACCACTCCCTATTGAGAAACACTGCTTTTAGCACAATCAAGACAAAAACTATAAGGAAACAATTATTTCTAAACACAACTACACACCTTTTCAATCAATCTGAAATTCTAGCCCTGTGCTGTGAATGATTTAACTTGGATTCTGCTCAGCATCATGATGATTTTTGGCCTTCTCTGCAACCACAGGTAAAAATTACCGGGTTCTCAGCAAAGCAGCAAAGCAGGAACCTCTGAGCAAAAGGTGGAAAAGCAGACAGACTAAGGCTGATTCCTTGAAAGAGTCTAGTCTCATTTCTGAATAACATTTAAGGAGTTATGAGAAAATTTAAAGCAAATGCCTGGTTCTACGAGAGTCTTATAGAAAAGTAATATCTAAAATAACTTCATAAAATCAAAATTTAAAAATCCATATAAAACCATAGATGCTGATGAAAACCACATTCCAATCTTTAAAATATGCATTCCCTATGTCCTCTTACTGTTTTCGCCCATGAAATAAATGACTATCAAATCATGCAAAAGCTTATTTAAACTGACTACAATAAAATTACAGATTTTTTTTTTACAACAAAGAACACTGTAAATGATGTTAAGAGATAAGCTACAGAATATATGCTATTTACAATGTAAATAACAAAGGATTAGTATATCCAGAATATAATAAAGAACACTTATAAATATGAAAAACTTCAGGACCTCTAATAGTCAAATCTGAAATCATGACTTCAGAAATTTAAGTTGGTTCTTGAAATATTTCTTCACTTTCTCCAATTTTATTATTCCATCAGCCACAAGAAAACATCCTCTAATTTTGTCTCTCCTTAACTAAAGTCTTCACGTTAAACACAAATGCTGAATTACACACTCAGCCTGATTAATGCCATCCTTCCATCCCCCAGAATTCCAGAAGCAATCCCACACCTAGCCATCGTAACACGTTAAGGAAAGGAAACCCTAGTGCCCAGGGTGCGAAGGTGGAGAAAGAGCTGAAGCCTATCTGAAACTGGCTACAGCCCATCCAAGACCAATACCTGAGCCAAGGTACCTAAGTGACTGTGGCATCAAGCAACATGCAGCTAGGTGCCTGGGGCAGGGTGTCTTCCTTTCAGACTCTGCCAAAGGCCTCAAGTGATAATATACTAGCCAGTCTTTCCTCAAAATTTCCCCCTTGCAATTTTACTTCCAAAAGTCTTTCATCTCACAAGTAAAAAGAAATAGGTTAGGGGGGCCTGGGTGGCTCAGCTGGTTAAGCATCTGCCTTTGGCTCAGGTCATGATCCCAGAGTTCTGGGATCAAGCTCCAAATCAGGCTCCCTGCTCAGTGGAATCTGCTTCTCCCTCTACCCCTCCTCCCACTCATGCTCTCTCTTGCTCACTCTCTCTCTCAAATAAATAAATCTTTAAAAAAATTTTTTTTTAAAGGAACAGGCTAGGGATCTTAATGGGAAGACAGAAGCAATGAAATGTTTCCTTGCTTCCCAAAGTATGAGTGATTCAAACATGGAAAAAATAAAAATAGAATTAAATACTCAAGCTTAAATTATCCCTGGAAACTTCAGAATTACTAAAGGGTCAGTGCTTCCTCCACTTGCCATTCAGCACTACAAGGAATAAAGTGGCTCCAGAAGCTGCAGCTGCTTGATGTTATATAACCAGTAAGAGGTATCATAACTGGAGCTAGTTCAAGGGCCATGTCAGTCCATGCTGGGCTCCAGCTCTTCATGGGAACTCCAACTGGCAAGCCTCTCTCAAGGAGGTTAGAAAGCAATCTCCTGGCACCCCCATTGAGCCTGAAAGCTGAGATTTACAGAAGCAATCAGGATTTCTGCATCCCCAAAATGAGGATTTTAAAAGAATGAAGAGAACAAGCCTGTTTGTGACCTTAAGGATCTGTGGCCCCTCCCTTTGGAGCTCAGACTGGTAAAGCCCCACATACATTCCCCCACCTGGAAATCCATTTTAAATGGTAGCAGAAGCACAGAATAACATACAACTCTTTCCATAGCATGAGAACTCCACTAGGGCCCCATGTAAGGGTATTCACAATAAGCAAGAGGAAACTAGGACAGTGTAAGTGCTGCCTCTTTTAAGAGGGAATTAGCAAAGAAATAAATACCAATAGCTCATTCCCTTTCTTTTGAGAGAGGACTTGGGTACACAAACTAAGGTGATAATCCTCCAAAATTGTTCTCGCATCTGTGAACCTAAGAGTGAAGAAGACAGTAAAACTGGTCCAATGGGCAAACAAAAATATGCTAGTAACCTGTATGGCAGTGGGGGTGGGGTGGTGGTTGGTTGTAAATTAACAGAAACTCCTTTTACTATTCCATTCTACTGATGAACACTTTGAAGCACTGAGGCTACAACCACAGAAAATAAAGCCACAAAATTCCCAGAGGGACTTGTTAGTTGAGAAAAGGCTATGAACAAAGACTGGGGTTTCACAAGCACAACATCAGACTTCACAACAGAAATCATGGTGGGAAAGCACAGGAAGAAAGAGAGAAGATACCTTCATAAAATGCCCCAATTAGAGAATCCTGCTACAGCACATAACTTCCTCTACAAAATGCATTCATGTGTAACTGAAATATTTAAATGATCCCTTCAGACTCTAAATGATCAGAATTTCTGATCTGACAGCAGAGAAGTGGGTAGGTTGAGAAGCAAATACTGTGGAGGGCTGGGCCCAATGATCAGTCCCCACAGTCCATCCTCAAGAGAGCATCACTGAAAGTCACATCTTGGCAAAATAATAAACTAGTTCACATCACAGATCTTTGGAACAGTCTTGTTGGTTGGAACCTTAAATGTTAACTCTATGAATGCAAAAGACTATAGAGGGTGACTTTGATCAGAGAAAGAAAGGTAAGGCCTTTCCAATTGATCACATTAAAAATTAAACAGGGATCCCTGGGTGGCGCAGTGGTTTGCCTCCTGCCTTTGGCCCAGGGCGGGATCCTGGAGACACGGGATCGAATCTCACATCGGGCTCCCAGTGCATGGAGCCTGCTTCTCCCTCTGCCTATGTCTCTGCCTCTCTCTCTCTCTCTCTCTCTCTGTGACTATCATAAATAAATTTAAAAAAGGGATCCCTGGGTGGCGCAGCGGTTTGGCGCCTGCCTTTGGCCCAGGGCGTGATCCTGGAGACCCAGGATCGAATCCCACGTCGGGCTCCCGGTGCATGGAGCCTGCTTCTCCCTCTGCCTGTGTCTTTGCCTGCCTCTCTCTCTCTCTCTGTGTGTGTGTGACTATCATAAATCTAAAAAATAAATAAATAAATAAATAAATAAATAAATAAATAAATAAATAAATAAAAATATAAATATAAATATAAATATAAATATAAATAAATAAACAACAAACCTTTTCTGTGGGCAAAGAAAATATGTACTTATCCAGGAGCACACTGCAGCCTTGCTTCCCGATGGGTGAAGGGGATAATTAAAAAAGAGTGGCTAAGAACAGAAGTACAAAGTCTATGGTGAAAGAGCATTCCATAGTGGCTCTCCTAGCACCTTGCACCAGAGCAGCAACTCTTTAGACTTCCACCAAGCCTCATCTTTCCTTTTTTCCTCTCCTCATATTTAGTCATGAATTCTATGCCTGAAGAAGGTACCTAAATATCTCTCTCCTCTTCTCTCCACACAATGGTACTACCGGGTCTGGTTCCTGCTCTGGCCTCTAGAGTCTCCCTGCTTCCGGCCTGCTCCTCCTATAATCCACACTGCAGAGTGAGCTTTCTGAATCTACTTCAGTCAGTTTCCAGGCACTCAGGATCTTTTAAGACACTTTAGAATGGTCCCTTCTGCCCTTAGGATAAGACCTAAAATCCATCAGGCCCTTCCAGATAGCTAGCCTCCAGCCTTCTTTCTGACCACCAAGTACTTCTCCTCCACCCACACCATGCTCTCTAGTCTCAAAAGCATAATGCTGTGTCCCTCTTTCCCCACCTCCTTATCTAACAGGTATGTATTAGATTCTAATTTCTAATTTACTTCTAACCCATACTCTCTTTCAGGTCTCTGCCTGAAGGTTAGCTCCTTGAAAGCCTTCTATAAGGTTTCTTCCTTTTTATTTTTATTTCAGTGTGTTCCCAAGATTGCTAGGCTGCAGTGCCTGTCAATATATCTGTGGAGAAAAGGTTAATAACTGTTGCTTTCTCTCTTGGTATGCTGTTTGGGGAATTTTATTTAAACTGGCACACCCTGCTTCTGTACTCTTAATTGGACCAAAGATTACTTTAAAACTTCAGAAGACGATTCAGAGAATATTTTAAAACCTTCCCTTCAGGAAGGTTACTGGGAACTCTGAATCAGGACAGAGAAAGCAGCTAGCGAATGGCTATAAACCCCTCAACAGGTCTGTGGTGAGCCCTACTAGATAATGGACCCAATGCACTGCCTCCCCAGTCATGCTGGAGGCCAAACAACAACCGCTCCAGTCACTAGAACTGCCCCCAGAAGCACTGGGGCTCACCTCACCAATAATACTTACTATCAGTTAGATTCATGTTACAAATATTATAAACATTGGGGTGCTTGGGTGGCTCAGTCAGTTAAGTGTCAGACTCTTGGTCTCAGCTCAGGTCTTGATCTCACAGTTGAGAGTTTTGGAGTCCCTCTTTGGGCTCCGTGCTGGGCATGGAATTTATGTACATACATAAATAACATTAACTCATTCAGTCCTCAAAACAGCCCTATTAAGTAGATGATACTATAATTATTCCCATTTTACAGATAAGGAAACTTGCTCAAAAAGCTGTACATAGTAAAGACTGGATTTGAACCCAGGTGACTGATCTGTCTCCAGAATTCATGCTCTTAGCCACCATACTGCATAATTTATCCTCTATTCCCATTTCCCTTCATGAAAGTTATATAGAAAAAAAATAGAGTTCAGAGAAAGAGCTACATATGTACTGTGCCTCGGTTTACAACAAAAGGTGTAAGAAAATGCAATACAGAATTCTGGATCAATTAGATGATCATATTTGGGGAAGAGAGGGATGAACCTTGACCCTTACCTCATACCATACAAAAATCAATTCATGATGGATCACAGACCTAAATGTGAAGGCAAAACACTTAAAGCTTCTGGAAAATAGAATATCCTCAACCTTGGGGTAGCACAAAGCACTAAACATAAAAGGAAAAAATAAATCTGATTTCATTATAATTAGAACATCTATTCATCAAAAATACAATTGAAAAATGAGCATAAAACTGCAAAAAAAAAAAAGGAAGAAGAAGAAAACTCAATTAAGAGGGTGAAAAATCAAGCAATATAGAAGGGAAAGATGTATGTGTAAGTGTACCCAATAAAATTCATATCCAGATATGGAGAATTTCTATAAATCAATAAGATATAGATGAAAGGAAAGAAAAATGCTCCAAAAAATGTGTTCAGACACTTCCCAAAAGTGAAAATGGTCATAAGTATGTGGAAAAAGGCTAAGATCTTAAATAATCAGGGAAAGGCAAATTAAACAAACCCACAATCAGAAGCTCCCATCCCCTGGATTATTGGGAAGAGGGTTAAAGGTCCTTCAAAGTCACTCTGAACAACTGTGTCAATATCTGACATGCTTTCCTAATGCAGATTTTCAAAACAATCTTCTCCTCCCAGCACACCCAAACTCTACCTATTTGTGTTTTTAAGCTTGGAATGCAGAAAAGGACAGGAAATGGTATTAAAATTGGCACTACTTCATTTCTACCAAGAAGTCAACCTATCTTTCTCTGACTTATTTCACTTAGCATAATACACTCTACTTCCATCCACATCATTGGAAATGTAAGTTTTCATTCTTTTTGAGGGCCGAGTAATATTCCATTATATACACATATATGTATATATAATGGAATGTATGTGTGTGTATATATATATACACACATATACATACAAACACACACATATACTTACCTACACATCTTCTTTATCCATTCATCAGTCGATGGACATTTGGGCTCTTTTCATAGGTTGGCTATTATTGATAATGCTGCTGTAAACATTGGGGTGCATATACTCCTCCAAATCTGTATTTCTGTGTCCTCTGGGTAAATACCTAGTAGTGCCACTGCTGGATCATATAATTCTATTTTTAACTTTTTGAGGAACCTCTATACTGGCTACACCAGTTTACATTCCCTTTCTTTCTTTTCTTTTCTTTTTTTTTTTTTGCTTGTTTTAAAGATAGTATGTATTCATTTATGAGAGACACAGAGAGGCAGAGACATAGGCAGAGGGAGAAGCAGGCTTCTCACAGGGAGCCCAATGTGGGACTCAATCCTAGGACCCCGGGACCATGACCTGAGCCAAAGGCAGATGCTCAACTGCTGAGCCACTAGGCCTCCCCTAGTTTGCATTCTTAAGGAAGGCACATGTTGTGCTATATGTAAGTGACGAATCACTGAAATCTACTCCCAAACCAATACTGTGTTGTATGTTAACTATGTAAAATTTAATATTTTTTTTAATTTTTATTTATTTATGATAGTCACACAGAGAGAGAGAGAAAGAGAGGCAGAGACATAGGCAGAGGGAGAAGCAGGCTCCATGCACCGGGAGCCCGACGTGGGATTCGATCCTGGGTCTCCAGGATCGCGCCCTGGGCCAAAGGCAGGTGCTAAACCGCTGCGCCACCCAGAGATCCCAACTATGTAAAATTTAAATTAAAAAATTAAACATTAAAATTTAAAAACACTCAGAACAGTTTTTTTTTGTTTTTTTTTTTTTTTAATGTCACTCTACACTCTCAATTTAGGCTATTCTGAAAGATCAGTCCAATGACAGATATTCAAGTTGTCTCAGGAAAAAGTTATACAATTTTCTGGGGCGGGGGAGAAGGAGGATAAAACAAATACAGAATAAAAAGATCTGTCTTGGGGAACCTAGATAACTCTGTCAGTTAAGCATCCGACTTTTGATCTCAGTTCAGGTCTTTGATCTCAGAGTTGTGAGTTCAAGCCCTACATTGGGCTCCATGCTGGGTGTGGAGTCTACTTAAATAAATAAAAATCTAAAAAAAAAAAAAAAAAAAAAAGATCGTCTTAAATCCGTAATTTTTAAGAAAACAAACAAACTTCTATTTATTTATTCCAGAGAGAGAGAAAGACAGCAAGTGAAGGAGTAGGGAAAAGGACAAGGCGACTCTGTACTGAGCTCTGAGCCTGACGCAGGACTAGATCCCAGCATCCTGAGATCATGACCTGAGCCAAAACCAAGAATCAGATGCTTAACTGACTGCTCCACCCAAGCGCCTTCGTCTTAAATCTGTAATTTAAGGAATGGTGCTGGTCATCTAAGTTGAGAAAAAAATGCTGAAATGCAATAGAGATCTATTTACCCTGTCTGTACTGCATTCAGTCACATGGCTAAACTGGCCTTTCAAGCTCATTCATAGCCCTTTTCTCTGCTTTGGTGATTTTTCTTCTTTGTTCCTAAAAAACATGCCCATCCTTCCCCGTCCTCATCTAGAACAAGAGAACAACAGATCTAGAGTTTAGGTTGCAGAATTTCATCTTGTGGAAGTGAACCTAAAAGGCTTAGCAAGGTTTGCCCAAGATCACAAAAGTTTAGATGAAGATGATTACTTTGGCCTGAGGGCCCCTTTAGCAGCTGAGGCAAAGGCTTTTTCCCAGGCCCTAGGCAGTATGGACTGCCCCCAATTTTCCTGCCTCATCTATTTCTCCTTCCCTACCAGAAAAGCCCCATTGGCAAAAAGTTAAGATAAAACCTTTCAACTTTTAAAAAAGCCTCTCCTTGGTCTTCATTTACTGTTTTGATTTCCTTGTATACCAAAACTCCTCAAAAATACTGTCTGTTCTTGGGGTCTCCAATTTCTCTCCACCTCTTCTTGTTTATGCCCTATCATGGCATGGAAACTGCTCATCAAGGGCACCATGAACTCCCATACTGCTAAATCCAACAGCCAATTATTCTCCTTTAATTTTAATTCCAGTGTATTAACAGTGTTATATTAATTTTAGATGTACATTATAGTGACTCAATAGTTCCATATCTTACTCAGTGCTCATCAAGATAAGTCTATTAAGGGGGCACCTGGGTGGCTCAGTCAGTTAAGTGGCTAATGTTGGCTCAAGTCATGATCTAGCCCCACGTTGGGCTCCATGCTCAGCAAGGAGTCTGCCTCTCCCTCTCCTTCTGCCCCTCTCCTTGCTCATAAAATCTCCCTCAAATAAATAACTGAAATCTTTAAAAAAAAAAAAAAAAAAGATAAGTCTATTCCTAATCCCTTCACCTATTTCACCCATGCCTCCACCCACCTCCCCTTCCGTAAGCATCAGTTTGTTCTCTATAGTTAAGATTCTATTTTTTATTAGGTCTCTCTTTTCCCCCTCCTTTGTTCATTTTTTAAATTTCACATAAGAGTGAAATCATATGGTATTTGTCTTTCTCTGACTGGCTTATCTCACCTAGCATTATACTCTCTAGATCCATCCATATTGTTACAAATGGCAAGATTTCATTCTTTTTAATGGCCAAATAATACTCACAAAAGAGTGAGTATAGAGTATTATCCACCTCACATCTTCTTTATCCATTCATCTCCTGATGGATACTTGGGCTGCTGCCGTATTTGCCTATCCTAAGTAATGCCACAATAAACATAGTGGTACATGTAACTATTTGAATTTGTGCTTTTGTAATTTGGAGGTAAATACCCAGTAGTGTGATTCCTGGATTACAGCGTAGTTCTATTTCTAATTTTTTGAGGAACCTCCATACTGTCTTCCACAGTGGCTGCACCAGTTTGGATTCCACCAACAGTAGTACACTAGGGTTCCTTTTCCTCCACATCTTCGCCAACACTTGTTTTTTGTGTGAGATATCACTCAGTGATATCTGTCATTTTGATTTGCATTTCCCTGATGATGAGTGATGTTGAACATCTTTCCATGTGTCTGTTGGCCATTTGATATCTTCTTTGGAGAAATGTCTGTTAATCTCTTCTGCCCATTTTTAATTAGATTATTTGATTTTTTTTTCAGTGTTGAGTTGCGTAAGTTCTTTATATACTTTGGGTACAACCCTTTATCAGATATGTCACTTGCAAATACCTTCTCCCATTCAGTAGGCTGTCTTTCAGTTTTGTTGGTTGTTTCCTTTTGTGCAGAAGCTTTTTATTTTGATGTAGTCCAATAATTTATTTTTGCTTTTGTTTCCATTGCCTTCAGGAGACGTATCTAGAAAGATGTTGCTATAACCAGTGTCAGAGAAATTACTGCCTGTGCTCTCTTCTAGGATTTTTATGGTTTCAAGTTTCATATTTAGGTCCTTAATCCATTTAGTTTAGTTTTATGTATGGGTGTAAGAAAGTGGTCCACTTTCATTCTTTTGCATGTAGCTGCCCAGTTTTCCCAACACCATTGTTGAAGAGACCTTTTACCCTTGCATATTCTTTTCTCCTTTGTCAAAGATTAAGTGACCATGTAAGTGTGGGTTTATTTCTGGGCTTTCTATTCTGTTTTATTGATCTGTGTGTCTATTTTTTGTGCCAGAACTTTACTGTTTTGATTACCACAGCTTTGTAATATAACTTGAAGTCTGGAATTGTGATACCTCCAATTTTTTTCTTTTTCAAGAATACTTTGGGGCTATTGGGGGGGTCTTTCTTGGTTCCATTCCAATTTTAGGATTATTTGTTCTAGTCCTGTGAAAAATGCTGTTGGTATTTTGGTAGGGATTGCGTTAAATCTGTAGGTAGCTTTGGGTAGTATATACATTTTAATAACATTTGTTCTTTTGATCCATGAGCATGTAGAATATCTTTCCATTTCCTTGTGTCTTCAATTTCTTTCTTTTTTTTTTTTTAAAGATTTTATTTATTTATTCATGATAGTCACAGAGAGAGAGAGAGAGAGAGGCAGAGACACAGGCAGAGGGAGAAGCAGGCTCCATGCACCGGGAGCCCGATGTGGGATTCGATCCCGGGTCTCCAGGATCGCCCCTGGGCCAAAGGCAGGCGCCAAACCGCTGCGCCACCCAGGGATCCCAATTTCTTTCATCAATATTTTATAGTTTTCAGAATACAAGTCTTTTACTTTTACCTCTTTGGTTATGTTTATTCCCAGGTATTTTACTATTTTTGGTGCAACTGTAAATGGGACTATTTTCTTAATTTCTCTTTCTGCTGCTTTTTTATCAGTGTATGGAAATCCAACAGATTTCTGTATATTGATTTTGTATCCTGTGACCTTACTGAATTCATTTATCAGTTCTAGTAATTTTTGGTGGAGTCTTTAGGGTTTTCTATATATATAATCATGTCATCTACAAATACTGGAAGTTTTATTTCTTCCTTACTGATGTGGATGCCTTTTATTTCTTTTGTTGTCTGCTGTGGCAAGAACTTCCAGGAATATGTTGAACAAAAATAGAGTGTACATCCTTGTCTTGTTCCTGATCCTAGGGGAAAAATTCTCAGTTTTTTTCCCCACTGATAATGATGTTGGCTCTGGGTTTTTCATATAAAGCCTTTATTATGTTGAGGTATGTTCCCTCTAAACCTACCTTATTGAGTGTTTTTTATCATGAATGGATGTACTTTTTCTGCATCTACTGAAATGATGATACAATTTTTATCCTTTCTCTTAATTGATGTGATGTATCACATTGATTAATTTATGAAAATTGCAAATATCCAACAGTCAATTCTTTTTTTTTTTTTTTTTTTCAACAGTCAATTCTTATTCCTCATAGTACTCTGGCTATTGCTAGACTTTGACACAGTTAATCACTTCCTCCTTGAAATAATTTTTTTGGGGGGCTACCATAGCAATTTTCTCTTTTCTACAACCTCAGTGGCCATTTCTCCTCAGTCTTGTTTCCTAGACCATCTTCATCCCCCTCCCCACCACTGAGTGCCTAGCACTTAGTCACTCAGACCACTTTTCTCAACTTCTCTTATTTCTGGGATGATCTCATCCTGTCCCATGATATATATTTATACACAGATATATCCCATGTTTTTATCTTCAATGTAGAGTTCTCCTCTGAACTTCAACTCCATAATCTAACTGCCTTCTAGATATCTCAACTTATCAAATTTAACATGTCTCCAAAACGAGGCTTTGTCTGTCCCCAATCTGTTCCTCTCCCTCAATCTTCCCAAGCTCAGCAAATGGCATCTTCAAGTTGTTCAGTCCAAAAACTTTGGAATCCATCCTTGTCTTCTCTTTCACACAATCTATATTCACTTTATCAACAAACCCTATTGCTCTATCTTTAAAACATATCCAGAATCTAACTACTAACCATCAAGCCACCAATCACCTCTTGCCTGGATCTTGCAGTATCCTCCTAGTTTGTCTCTCTGCCTTTTGCCCTTATCTCCTTTAGCCTATTCCCTACATATCAATCACAGTGATCTTTTAAAACCTAGACCAGATCTCATTCCTCTGCCCAAACCTTCTAGTAGCTCCCATCTCACATAATAATGCCCCACACGGTCTGATCCCAAGGCTAGCCTCTCATCCAGACATATTCTGCTTCAGCTACCATGGCTCCCTTGTTGTTCCTCTCACACACTGAGAAAGCTCCTGCCTTTGGATCTTTGATCTTGCTATCCTACCTCTCTGGAATGCTTTTTCCCTAGACAATCACCAGACTAGCCCCCTAACTTCCTTCATGGCTCACTCAAAAATCACCAGTTCAAGTGAGGTCCTTCTTGACCATGCTACATAAAATGAATGCAATATCTTTTCTACCTAATGAATAAAAATCCCATGTGTAGAGGCAATGTTATCCCCTGTTATATTTTCAATGCCCATGACAATGCTTAACAAAGAGTAAGTGCTCAATAAATATTACTGAATGACTAAGTGAATGCATTCCTTTCCCCTGCCACTCTTGCACACTGTATTGCACTCCTAATGTCCTCTGCTCTCTTTGCAACCTGCCACTCTTTTAGGCATTGAAACTCACTGGACTACACAGATTTTTTACATAATTTGACTCCTAAAAGACTCTATTAGGTACCTTTCTCACAAAAACTTCATTTCGGGTGCCTGGATGGCTCAGTCAATTAAGTGTCTGCCTTCAGTTCAGGTCATGATCCCAGGATGCTAGGATCAAGACCCATGTCTGGATCCCTGCTAGCGGGGAGCCTGCTTCTCCCTCTGCCCTCACCTTGCTCATGTTCTCCCTCACCTTGCTCATGTTCTCTCTCAAATAAATAAATAAAATCTTTTTAAAAAAATTTCATTTCAACAAATGCATTTAATAGCCTACTCTAAGAGTCTTATAAATAGATGGTGGTTGGTGGGCTGGAGAATAGTCATTTGGACCTCAGAGAGATAAATAATCTTATTCAAAAAAAAAAAAATCTTATTCACTGAACATCTAAAGAGAAGTCTCTAGCAAAATGTCATTACATTCAATTCTCAGTTCTGATTCCCCATGACTTGGATAGCTAATAGAGATGACAAAAACCATCATTCAAGTAAAATGAAAGCACATATCCATACAAAGGCTTATATATGAATGTTCATAATGGTTTTAATTATAATAGCACAAAACAAAAAGGAAAGAAAGATGGAAGGAGGGAGGCAGGGAGGGAGAACCCACAGGGAATAGATAAACTGGGGTATACCCATACAATGGAATACTATGCAGCAATTAAAAGAAATGAACAATTGATATACACAACATAGATGAATCTTAAAATAATTATGCTAGGTGAAAGAGGCCCAATGCCCCAAAAGAGAATGAATACCCTACATGGTTTCAATTATACCAAAATTCTAGAAAGTATAACCAATAAGGACAGAAAGCAGATCAGTGCTTCAACAGGGACAGGGTTCAGGGCAAAAAAAAGGAAGGAATTCAAAAGGGAATAAGGAAACTTTCAGGGGTAATGAATATGCTCATTATCTTGATTTTGATGAGAGTTTTAAGGGTATATACATACCATACAATTAAACCTCAATAAAGCTGGAAAAAAACAAAAATCCAATATACAGTACCCTGACTATACAGCTTAAGTGGGATATATTAAAAGAAAAAAAAAAAAAACTGCAAAGAAAAAAAAAAAACACACTATTGAACTTTAGATTTATTGTCTGTAACGGAACTATCTGAAACTATTTTGAGTCTACCGTAAAACCAAGCAAGTGAAAAAATACACTGATGCTACTGAGAACCAGGTTCTCACCATGAGAGAAGGGACTTCAGATACGGAATGGGAGAAGGATTAAAATTTAGAGCATTGTTCATGAACACAATTTTTAAAATAAACGTATTTCCTAGCTCTACAGACCAAAAGAACCTACAATCAGGGATGTGTGAGTGGCTCAGTGGTTGGCGTCTACCTTCAGCTCAGGGCATGATCCCAGGGTCCTATGATCGAGTCCTGCATCAGGCTCCCTGCAGGGAGCCTGCTTCTCCCTCTACCTATGTCTCTGCCTCTCTCTGTGTGTCTCACATGAATAAATGAATAAAATATTAAAAAAAAAAAGAACCTACAATCAACGATATCCCAGAAGTACTGAACACATGTATAGCCCAGATCTTGGTTTCTCAGTACCATTTCCTTCTAAAAGAAACCAGGAATCTTTGGAGAAAAAGCCAATTTCCAGGTTGGAATAGAGAAAATACAAGGTAGGCCTGGAACACTGCTGTGCCAGAAAGAAAAGGTAGTGTTCATAAATTGTAGGAAACATGTCAAAGAACACTGAAGTTACCTGGAACACACTCACGCTCCCACTAGCCAAATCTAGGACAATTTGAGCATCAAAATAAACAACAGAATGGATTCTATCACTCTGAAATCTTTTTTACAGATTTTATGTATTTATTTAAGCAGCGGGAGGGACAGAGCAAGAGAGATAGGGAGACTCCCCACTGAGCATGGAGCCCGACACAGGGCTCAATCCCAGGACCCTGAGATCATGACCTGAGACGAAGTCAGACACATAACCCACTCAGCCACCCAACCAACTCAGCCACCCAGATGCCTCTATCACATTGAATTTTTTAAAAAAAGGATCTGAGACCCTACAGGTATTTCTAAAATAATAATAATGATGATGATGATAAAAAATAAAGTGAAGAGGGAAAACTCATCTTTACTGAAAAATACAAATAAATGTAGAAGGAAACAGAATCAGGTAAGTCACCATTTTGCAGCTACCATATTAAGAAAGTATGTAGGTAGGAATCATAAATGGAAGCTGAAAACACTGGGTAAAAGACTGGAGGCACAGGATATTCCCAGAGTTTTAGGTTCACAGCAAAACTGAGAGGAAGATACAAAGATTTACCATATATCCCTGCCCTAACACTCGCATAGCCTTTTTTTTTTTTGCCCCCGGAGAACCTATTTTTATTCCCGGTTGAGACCTTGAGCCTCTTCTCTCCATGTAAAGGGTACAGCAATGTCAGGGCACAATGAGGTCAGTATCTGCTCCTCACCAAACCACCCCCACCAGCCCCTGGGCCACAGCTCTAATGCTAACTGATGAGGAGCTGAGCCAGCCAGCTTTCCTCAGGACGGACAATGGCTTCATGAGAAATACAAACATGTTTGCAGTAAAATAAGGAGTCACTATCTTAACCAGAAAGGGGGTGCAAATGGTGGCATCTCAGGCACTGAGACAGGCGAGGGGAGATGGGGTTTGAGGGTTAAGGGTCTCCCGCGGTATGTGTATGGGGGGGGGAAGGCTATCCTTTATTCTCTGCATTGAGAGTCTCTGATCCCATGCCCCATTATCAATATTGCCCAGCAGAGTGGTCCATTTGTTACAGTGGATGAACCTACACTGTCACATCATTATTACCCAAAACCCATAGTTTACATTAGGGTTCACTCTTGATGTTGTACATTTTATGGGTTTGGACAAATACATAATGACATGTATCTATCATTATAGTATCATACAGAGTAGTTTCACTGCCCTAAAAATCCCCTGTGCTCTACCAACTCACCCCTCCCTCCCCTCTAAAGCCCTGGCGATCACAGTTCTTTTTTTTTTTTTTTTTAAAGATTTTATTTATTTATTCATGATAGACACAGAGAGAGAGGGGCAGAGATACAGGCAGAGGGAGAAGCAGGCTCCCTGCGGGGAGCCCGATGTGGGACTTGATCCCAGGTCTCCAGGATCACACCCTGGGCTGAAGGGCGGTGCTAAACCGTTGAGCTACCCCAGCTGTCCAACCACCGTTCTTTTTACTTTTACTTTTTTTTTAAAATATAAACAGAAAAGTAAAAATAAGTGGAATATCATGGAATTACAAAGCCACCATAATTCTGAAGAATTTTAAATGGCACACATAAAAAGGGATACACAATAGCATTCTAGTTTTGTAAAAATACATATTTGCATAGCAAAAAGACAGCAAAAACTATGACAAAATATCTTGCTATCTCTGGCTGAAGGAATTATGAGTGATTTTGTGTCCTTTATAATATTTTGTATTTCCAAAATTTACCGAATAAAGCAAATATTACTCATGGTCACAGTTATTAAATAGTAAAGTAAAAACAAACAAACAAACAAACACATAAATCACAAAAAAAAAAATAGTAAAGTCAACAAGCCACTTGGCATTACAGATTTTGAAATATTATCCAAATTCTAGCCACATTCTCTAAAGAAGGATCTAGGACATTAGGCAATCATAGCATCCATAATGTTTCTTTAACACTATTCTTAGAAAATAAATCTAGGTTCAAAATAAGGATATTTGGGATCCCTGGGTGGCGCAGCGGTTTGGCGCCTGCCTTTGGCCCAGGGCGCGATCCTGGAGACCCGGGATCGAATCCCATATCGGGCTCCCGGTGCATGGAGCCTGCTTCTCCCTCTGCCTATGTCTCTGCCTCTCTCTCTCTCTCTCTCTATCATAAATAAATAAAAAAAAATTTAAAAATTAAAAAAAAAACAAAATAAGGATATTTAATGTGACAGAAAGACCATAATAAATGGTGCAAACTTTATAGTTTTCCATTAACCTATGCTGCCTTGTGAAGGGCTCTGGGGGCTTCCATATGAGGGAAAAAACATTGGGTAGGACTCCCATTAGATTGCTGAAACCATTCCTCCCAGGTGCAATTCTTTATGAAATAAAACCACACATTCTGATCTTAGTACAAATTTCTGGAAGTTCTCCCACAGTTCTTGCACTTCCAGCTGCTCAGAGAGCATGACTTTTACTGCAGGGTGTTAACCATTTACTGATATGTCCAGAACTCACAGTGAGGATCTGAAAGAGCAATGACTAAGACCCAAACAAATAAACCTGGGCTTCCAAGTATATCTCAAACTGCCACCACTGGCCCTACCTGCTGAGGGACCTGCCTATTGTCATCCCAGACCACTCTGGCCTTTACTCTAAGCTCCAGCCACCATGGCCTCTACATTCCTGATTCTTAAACAAGCAAATTTATTCTCAACCAGGGCCTTTGCCCTGGCCCTCTGCCTAGAACATTTTACCCCTGATTCTTTACATTGTAAGCAAAGAGGAGAAACAGAAAGGGGTCAGAGAAAAAGCAAAAAGCAAACTCCCTGCAGGAGAGTCAGAGATCTAGGGGTTGAGAAGGAGATCAGCCTTCCCTACCCAATGATACAAGATGAAGAAGGTCAGCCTGAGGCCAGAGTTAGCTTTCTGTCAACAAGATGGCTATGAAGCAGGTTCCAGAAGAAATATATCTAACTGCAATTCCAGGATCTCAGTACCCTGATATGCCATGTAAAATGGACAAGAATAAAACGAAAAAGAAAAAAAAAGAAGAAGAAAAAGGCCTTCACATTCTAAAAAGATGTACCCATCAAGGCAGTCTGTGCCCAGATCTTGACTAATGTAAACTAGGACTTGTCAAATGTTTCCACTGAGGTGTTCCTAAATGCCTGCAGAAAACGTTCTTATCCTTTTGGGACTGTCAGGGTACCATTCAAACTCTACTCTAAAATTTATTTGAAAAAAATCCTATTTTACTTTAAAAATGCATATTAATTCTAGTTTCTATGCCTAATTTTCATTACAAAAATGTTTTTAATTCCTTACCAGTTAAAGTACTAACCCTCAAGCCCCAACACCATTCCCCCCAATCTCCTGATAAAATTGGCACTCCAACAAGTTCTATCATGTTCATCCTGAAGCTCCATAAACTTCCAATATGCCTACCACAACCCAAGGAACCAAGTTTGGAAATAAAACTCTTCAGCAAACAATCATTCTTAGAATAACCAGGAAGTTCTTAGTCTGCAGTTTTTGGCTAGGGCTTTGGTTTGTTCTCTGGTAAAACTCCTTTAGAAAAACCCTACTCTTCTCTTAGCTTAAGAAGGCTGCTCACAACATGGGCCAAAGAGCTTCAATGAGTAGAATGCTCTCAGAAGAAAAGGGCAGTGGTAGCCCCAGAACCCTGCTAGAGAACCAGGCAAAGGCTGGAGAAACTGACACAGGTAATAAAGTAAAAATACCATAGGAAAGAAGTGGGGCTTCTGGCTTTTCCTTGCAAATATTTCACAAGAATAAAGGTAGCCTACAAGAAGTGCAAGTGGTAGTGGAAGGGGGAATCATATTATTAACTAAGATTCATCATGCACCTGGAGAACAAGCAAAATTAGGAACTGGATCCATTAATCCAGGTGAATGTTAACAAGAAATACAAGTTCTTATTTAATAAATATCTTTAATTTTAAGCATCTCCTCCACTCACCAAACCTTTAGGGCATATTTAGGTTCAGGTTTCTTTCCCATGTCTCCCTGCTGAAGGGTTACAAAAAGCTACCTTGGGGAAACTGATGTTAAGATTTTTGCCATTTGTATAGATGGGAAAACACTTGGAAATACCTCTTGATCTAAACTCTATCACTTGTGGTTGCCAAAGCCATGAAAGGAAGAATCTACTATAGGCTTAGAGTGGAGTGACGCTGAGGAAAACAAATGTGCCAACAAACCACCAAGGCAAAGGAAGATCTCTTTACAAAGCTAAGTAAACATAGGACTCCGTGACATGAACAAGCCATGTCTTACTTTCACATCCACTAAAACACACATTAAACAGCAACTGAGGGACACCTGGGTGGCTCAGCAGTTGAGCGTCTGCCTTTAGCTCAGGACGTGATCCCAGGGTCCCGGGATCAAGTCCCCACATCGGGCTTCCTGCATGGAGCCTGTTTCTCCCTCTGCCTCTGTCTCTGCCCCTCTCTCTCTCTCTCTGTGTGTCTCTCATGAATAAATAAGTAAAATCTTAAAAAAAAAAAAAAAAAACTGAAAAATCTTTTTTTATAAAAGCTAAATTATTCTAGGAGTTTCCTTCATCTAAATATTTCAAAGTATCTTATCTGGGATAAGATATTGGACCTAAAGCTGAGCTAGAAAAAAATACCAAGCCAGAAAAACCACATTTCATAAGGAAAGTCAATTCCAGAGGCACCAGGTTTTTTTTGTTTTTAAAGATTTTATTTATTGAGATGCCTGGGTGGCTCAGTGGTTGAGCGTTTGCCTTCAGCTCTAGGTGTGATCCTGGAGTCCCAGGATCAAGTCCCACATCAGGCTCCCTGCAGGGAGTCTACTGGTCCCTCTACCTGTCTCTGCCTCACTCTCTATGTCACTCATGAATAAATAAATAAAATCTTAAAAAAATATATTTTATTTATGTGAAAGAGAGAGAGAGCACAAAGCATGGAGGGGTAGCAAGGGAGAGTGAGAAGCAGACTCCCAGGTGAGCAGAGAACCCGACTCAGGGCTCGATCCCAGGACCCCAGGATCATGACACAAGCCAAAGGCAGACATTTAACCAAATGAGCCACTTAGCCATCTCCAGAAGCACCAGGTTGTGAACTTCTGCCTCTGATAATGATAGACCCTAAAGGTGCTGCCATCTAATTTCTCCCACCATTCCAAAAGAATAGAGAAAATCCACACAGACATTAGGAGAAAAAAATGGGAATGAAAAACCAATCCAAAATGTCTTACAACATGCCATAGTCCCCCAATATGTTAGAAATGGAAAGCAGTCTTCTCCCCACTCTTTTTAAAAAGATTTTATTTATTTATTCATGAGAAATACAGAGAAAGAGGCAGAGATATTGGCAGAGGGAGAAGCAGGCTCTGTGCAGGGAGCCCAATGCGGGACTCTATTCCAGGACCTTGGTATCACGCCCTGAGCCAAAGACAGATGCTCAACCACTGAGCCACCCAGCGGCCCTCTCCCCACCTTTTTAAAGACAAAATCAGGGTGCTGCTCCCCTAAAGCCAAAGCCTCCATGTTCTCAGACTGCTATCCCACATGTCAACATTCAAAGATCAGTATCAAAGGGAGTCAATGCCCTAACTTAACATAGCAAAGCTAAAAATATCTCTAACTCCCTCACCCACTACCTATCTATCCCATTCTTCCCACGTTTGTATAGATTTCATCATCCTCCCAAGTTTTACCTGTTCGATCTTCAACTTGCCCCACATATGCAATAAGTCACCAAGTCCTATGAATTCCACCAGAACAACTCTGACCTTTTACTCCTCCTATGGGGTGAAGTGACCCCAACAGTTCAAATACTCACTAACCTTTCTATCTAAAGGTAGAAAGTACTACCTTAAGTGCTACCACAGACCTAATTGGTCTTTACTATCTACAAGCCATCTCTTCTGTACACTGCTAAATAACATTCCTAAAAATTAAAGGTCTAATGAATGTTCTTCTGTAAAAACTTCCATCAATTCAATGTTGCCTTTATTTTGTTTTTCCCATGCTGCCTTTAAAACAAATTCTAACTCCTCCCTAACTTGATTCCAGGCTATCACTCCAGTCTCACTCTGGTCATCCCTCTAATGTGTAACCAGTTCTATACCAAATAAGATAGGTCATCATTCTTTAGCATATGTCATACTTGCCCTTCTACTATGCCTTTACTCATGCTATTACTTCTAATTATCCTCTCATGTCTAGTCAGCAGTATTACCAATCAACCTCTCTCCTAAAAGCACAAATTGAGAGAGAAAGCAACCCATCACAGGCAAGGTAATTACATGAATCTATAGTCTCAGAAGTAGCATGGGTTTGAAAAAGGAGCACCACTTTGGAAACCAAAGGCCCAGTTTGTCATTTTCTGCCAAAGTTATACTGAGTGAGCCATTTGCTTTTCTGAGCCTCAATCTCATCTCTAAAGTATATCTGCCCTACCTAACACACAGGATTATCAAGATAATCAAGTAGGATAAAGTGTGCTAAAATGCTGTGAGACGATGAACTAAAGCAGTACTTAAGAGGGAAATTTACAGTTTTAATTGTTTTTATTAGGAAAAAAACATAAGCACATTCTTTAAGATTTATTTATTCATTTGAGAGTAAGCAAGAAAGCACAAGCAGGAGTGGCAGGGAAAAGGGCAGAGAGAATCTCAAGCAGACTCCCTAGTGAGTACAGAGCTGATGTGGGGTTCAGTATCATGACCCTGAAATCATGACCTAAGCCAAAACCAAGAGTTGGGCGCTTAACCAACTGCACCACAGAGGTGCCCTGGTAAGCTCATCCTTAAAAAGTTTGAAAGTGGGCAGCCTGGGTGGCTCAATGGTTTAGCACCACCTTCAACCCAGGGCGTGATCCTGGAGACCAGAGATCGAGTCCCACGTCAGGCTCCCTGCATGGAGCCTGCTTCTCCCTCTGCCTGTGTCTCTGCCTCTCTCTCTCTCTCTCTGTTTCACATGATAAATAAATAAAATCTGGCAGCCCTGGTGACTCAGCGGTTTAGCGCCGCCTTTAGTCCAGGGCCTGATCCTGGAGACCCGGGATCGAGTCCCACGTCAGGCTCCCTGCATGGAGCCTGCTTCTCCCTCTGCCTGTGTCTCTGCCTCTCTCTCTCTCTCTCTCTCTGTGCCTCTCATTAATAAATAAAAAATAAAATCTTAAAAATAAATAAATAGGGATCCCTGGGTGGCGCAGCGGTTTAGCGCCTGCCTTTGGCCCAGGGCGCGATCCTGGAGACCCGGGATCGAATCCCACGTCTGGCTCCCAGCGCATGAAGCCTGCTTCTCCCTCTGCCTATGTCTCTGCCTCTCTCTCTCTCTCTCCCCGTGTGACTATCATAAATAAATAAAAATTAAAAAAAAAAGAAAATAAATAAATAAATAAATAAAATCTTAAAAAAAAAGAAGTTTGAAAGTACTGTTAAATAAACCCTAATGAAGTAGAAGAAAGAATATTATAAAGTAGAGGTTACAAAGAAATCAAACACAAATAGAGGGAATCACGAAAGTCAAAGGACAGTTTTTAAAAACATTAGTAGAATTATTCAATGTTTGTGTAAATGAGGAGGAAGCCTATAAAAGTAAGTTATTGTCATCCAATAGAGATGAAACTTAAAAAAAAAAAAAAAGGAGCTGAAGGGTCTTTTCCTTTTCCTTCAAAAGGAAAGGATTTCTCAACCTCAGCACTACTGATATTTGAGGACAACAGTTATGTGTAGGATGGAGTTTTCCTATGCAATGTAGGATGCTTAGCAACATCCCTGGTCTCTGCCCACAAGATGCCAGTAGCATCCTTCCCTTACCTTCCAGAAGTCATCACAGTCAAAACTGTTTTCAGACATTGTAAATTGTCCCCTGGGAGGCAAAATCATCCCAGGTTGAGAAACACTGCTCTAAGAGAACAAAAGGCCACATCACATTATACCAGCTAAGACTATTCATAGCTATTTCTAATTTTAGAATAGCTTGCTGCTCTACCCATTAAGACTGTGGGATGACCAGCAAGCCAAGGCAGGAAGGGCAAGACTGAAAAAATAGGCAGGTCTCAGATGTTCAGCAAAATTGCAGTATTCAATTTTGAGAGAACCAGGAAAACTACAAGCTCTAAAACAGAGGAAGAGTTGCCACAAGTAACAGAAGTATCACTTCTATTTGGGAGTGACTGGATGATTAGAGCTCGAAAACTACTGTGAAACATCAAAAATTGATCAAATTCCAAGAAGTGAAATACCCCAGCAGAGCAAGAGAAGAAGACAGTACCTATGGAATATATTTTTTAAGACTCTGAACTTCATAAGTAATAAAATAATTCATTTGAAATGTTAAAAAATCATCTCATCTGAGAATTATATATTTATTCTTTTTTAAAAACTCCAGTCATGGGGCACTTGGGTGGCTCAGTTGGCTAAGTGTCTGCCTTCAGCTCAGGTCATGATTCTAGGGTCCTAGGATCGAGCCCTGTGTCCGGCTCCTTGCTCAGCAGGAGCCTGCTTCTCCTTCTCTCCACCACCTCATTCATGCTTTCTCATGCTCTCTCTCTCAAATAAATAAAATCTTTAAAAACAAAAAACAGGGCAGCCTGGGTGGCTCAGCAGTTTAGCGCCGCCTTCAGCCCAGGGCATAATCCTAGAGTCCCATGTTGGGCTCCCTGCATGGAGCCTTGTTCTCCCTCTGCTGTGTCTCTGCCTCTCTCTCTCTTTCTCTCTGCGTCTCTCATGAATAAATAAATAAAATCTTTTTAAAATAAATAAATAAAATAAAAACAAAAAGAAAAACAGAAACACTCCAGTTACATAGCTATACTATTCTGAAACAAACCACAATTACATTCTCACCACTTCTAAATAAATAATAATAAAGTCCACAGAAGCATGACTTTTTTTTTTAATAATTAAGAATCTAACAAGGAAAACAGAATTCCAAGAAGCCAAGATAGAAGACAGCGTGTATATATCGATTATACCCATCAGGAGCATCTAAAATCCAATTTAAACTTGACAAGATTCTAGGGGGTGCCTGAAAATATAATTCTGAGAACCCAAATGATAAAAAGCAAAAAGTGATGCAGACACCTGGGAACTCTAATGCCATCTTAAGAACCATGAGAGCCAAGTAAGATAGTCTGATGGTGTACCCCTCCAGCACTATCCTCCCCTATTTCTATTTATTCTACTTTATAGAAAGGAACTACAGAACCAGTTAGGGAGACTCCAACTGAACAAACTAGCAGTGTATAGCAAACCATATCAGGAAAAAAATAAATTAAAATGGTAATTTCTCTCCCAGCAATGAAGTGGAAATGGAGCAGAGACTCCTAAACAGTATAAATGAGGGAAAACTGATCCCCGAACCATATGACATCTGTTAGGATGAATGAGAACTGAACATAGTACTTCAGCAAAGAAAAAGGACCAATGTTCATTCTTTTTGAATCTGGAGAAGAGTAGTAGCATATTTTCCTAGGCTCCTGCAATGCTCAGTTCTACCAAGGTGGTTTGTTATAAACAGACAAAAACTATTCCTCAGTCAATAGGAAGCTTACAAACAACTAAATCCTATGTCATGAAAGGCTAGAATTAATTGAGAAGCCTTGTGGCTGGCCAGATGACCTGACATTAGACCGAAGATGAAAAGAAAAAGTCAATGGCACTTCAACAAGTTGGGGGCAAAGGAAAGGGTGGCCAAATAGGAGTCCAGAGGGTCTACTAGCTATGGAGGTGCAGTTCTCTCCCCTTAGGAGCAATTTACAGTTACTGGTAGTGACTGAAAAGCAAAGCAGCACCACAGGAGATGCAATAAACTTTCTGGAGTGGTGAACTTACCATCCGAGAATCTCTCTCCACATAATCCCCTCATGTCCATACAAGAAGAATTATAATTTCAGGAAACTCATGGTTACCCCCATGCCTGCCTATGGCCACCTGATGAATCCATGACCCCAGACCACAAAGTCTCACCACAAGGACTCTGCCATTGACTCCTCTATGACTTGGGCAAGAATGCTTCACTCTCAAATCTTTGGATCTGAACCTGCACATCTGTCAAAGACAAGTTAAACACTAATGTTTCTTCCAGCACTAAAGTGAAGCCTATATAGGACAATCCATTTCCTGAAAAACAGCATATGGGTTAACTGTTGCTGTTACCAGTCTCTGCCTTCTCACAAGAGATGACCTAAGAAATCCAAGTGAAAATACCATGCTCTCCCAGCAAAAAAAACCCATGACAAGAAAAGATAAGGCCATCTATGTCACTCACTAAGAGCCACTTACCATCTAGTAGGTCTTCCGCATCATCCCTGCCGTGCTCCTCCACTGCCACCTCCTCCTCCTCCTCCTCCTCTTCCGCATCCTCCAGCTCCACGTCCGGGTCCAGGTCTGGATCGCTCCCTGAGGCGGATTCGTCTGACATGGCTCCCAGAGGTCCTCAGTGGGCATTACCGACTCATGGTCCACCACAGGGGTCCTGGAAGGAGGACAAGAGGCATCAGAATCACCAAGCACTTCACTTAGGAACAGGAATCTTTCAAAGAGAAAATGCCAAGGATGAATTTCAACCTTCTTCACAAGTGCACTGACACTGATACATGTTTTGGGGACTCTGCCAGCTCAAGCTTCTCTTAGGTGCTTGGACAAGAAAAAAAAATTTTTAAGAAAATATTTTAAAGTGAAAAAACAAACGCACTCTATGTCTCAGAATTTCCATTTCTTCATTCCTTCAATTTCCTGAGCACCAATTCTTCATATCTTGATATATCCATACACATATATATATACATTAAGGATATTTAATCACAGACACTATACTAGGCTTTGGGGACACAATAGGAAGCACAAAAAATTATGTTGGGGGTTGGTCTATGCCAGAAGGAGATCAGAGGCCAGAGGGCGCCACACAGACATCTGGAGGGAGTGTGTTCCAGGCAGAGTGAGCAGCAAGGGCAGAGCCCTGGAGTGAGAGTAACTGAGAGTACTCAGGGAACAGGGAGTGGGTCCTGCCTGGAGCTGCCTTAGTGCACTACCTAGAAGATAGTACACTCTCCTATCACCTGGATGGAGGGCATCTAGCAGGCACCACACTGCCATTCTTCCTAAGTATGTGGGGAGCTTCAGGCTCCTATAACCATCTCTACTCTGAGGCCCTGCCCTATCTCTTATCCCGGTTCCAGCTCCATTTCTTCCAAGAAGTCTTGGTCAACTGCCCCTAGTCTTCTGGAATCAATTCCCTTTTCTGAACTCCAGTAACCATACTTGACCATGCTGACCTTCACATGGGCTACCCGGCAAAGTGGTTTGCCTTCTGTGGTTTCTCAACTGCAGACCCAAAAGAAACCACTAAGGGCAGGGGACTAAGTGGGAACTGTTTCTTTGTATCCTGGAGATGGAAGCATGTCCTATTCAGATCATTCATTCATTCACATTCACTCCCTCATTTGTCAATTTGCTCTATTATGTCTACTATGTGCCAGGTAGTATGCATGTCTGTCTGTCTCTCTCACTTGCTCTACTTTACTATTAGCTATAAAGGTCATTTCTCCTTGAGAGGGAACACAACAAGATAAAGAGAAAGCTAGACAAACTGCTTTGTCATAGAGCAAACATTAGCAAAATGTTAACATAAAGATTCACTGACCAATTATTTCAATTATTCTATATATTTCAAATTTTCCATAATGAAATGTGGGGGAGGAGCACAAAATAAATAATCTTTTCTAAGACAAACTGCTACAGACAACCACATCCACAATCAGGTTATCCTAAAATTCCTCCCTTCTCCCAAAATAAAAACCAAAACACAAGTCTCTAATTATTCAACACAAAAACTATTCCAGAACTGAAATCTCTTATTAAGGTCCAGACACAATTTGAAACAGAACTTTTACATTCTCCTAAGAAGATAGAAACAAAATGAAGTAAACTGAATCCTTAGAGTTCTGGAAAACTAGAATTTAAATTTAAGACTGTTTAGTTAACAACCATAGGAATTACGAATGTTGTGTGTACTGATGGATCATGTACTTAGCCTCTCAAGGAAATGAAAGCAAAAAAAACAGCTGAAACATGATTTAGTAATAAAATTTAAATTTTCTCGTTAATAGCATACTTCCAAAAACACCTACAAAGGGTGTTAAGGCAGAGGAAAGAAAGGTGTTCCACAAATACAAATTAATATAACTAATGTATTCACTGAATAACAAAGCATATTCCAAATTTCTGAGGGAATAATTATCTTATGTCTTTAAGTTCATTAAGTTTTAGAAAGGAAGCAGTAAATCAATTAGATGTCATCAGCTTTGGAAGTGAAATTTATTCTGAATATGTGTATGATGATAATTCAACAGCAGCTACTCTGTGTGGAAGTCAATGTTTGTAATCAGCATAACCCCTCTGGTTCATCCTACACTGCTTGAGATAAGTGTTTTGCTTACAGCGTGTTTGCCTGATTATGGAGTAGCTTTTAGAGGACAATTTTTAATTAGCCAGTACCTTTAAGTAATCTGAATGCCTGTCATTTTAGAGAAGAAATTGTGTAGTAGTGAAAGAATGACAATCACTTAGATGTAAACAGCAACAAGGAGACGCCTCCTGTAAGCCCCCAGTTAATATCTTCAAAAACCTCAGCCCCAAGCTCCTGATAGAAGCAAATATCACTTAAACATCAACAACCACACATACTATTAGAATATGAGACATTGGTCCAGACTCCTACTCAAAACATTTTAAAAACAGGACACTTTGGAGACGCCTGGGGGGCTCAGTGGTTGAGCATCTGCCTTCTGCCTAGGGCGTGATCCTGGAGTCCCGGGATCAAGTCCCTCATCGGGCTCCCTGTATGGAACGTGCTTCTCTCTCTGCCTATGTCTCTGCCTCTCTCTCTGAGTTTCTCATGAATAAAAAATAAATTAAAATTTAAATTAAAAAAAAAAAACACACAAAAACCCAGGACACTTTAAAACAATACCCAGGTGATCAGATGCCCAAAACGGAGAATACACTAGAAGTGATGGATTTCTTAAGTCCCACCAAAATTGGTTATTTTCTTTCCCTACCTTCTTTGAACCACCAAATTTCTTTACAGAGATGACACAATGAATTCTTTACTCTTCAGAATCACACCAACTACTTAAGGGGCAGGTTTTGCTGTTACTGATCTCTTTCAAGAAAGTAACAAAGGGAAAACAGCAGGGGAAAAGCTGATCCTGGCCGGCAGCACCGCAGTCAATTACATTCTGTCTCTATGGAGCTCCACCTACACATACGAACACTTCCAAGTCAGTACAGTCTTTCAAACACAAAGAAGGCAGCCCTGATTCAAGAAATTAACTCTCAGTAGAACTGTTAAGCAGACATAAGGAAAAAAGTTGGTAAGGCAAAAATGCATCTCCCTCATTTGCTCCTCAACCCATGTAAAACTCTGTCTCAATCTCCAGGGAATAGGAACTCTAGGAGAGATTATGGGTATGCTGTACCTTAATGAGGACCTGTATTCCTACAAAGCAAATTCTGGGAATCAAATTCTATTTTAATGAAACTGGAGAACTAGCTATTTAAAGAAGCTCTAAAAAGAACCACTCGGAAAAGTAAATATTCAATCTCTAAGTAATATGTTAATGTCTATAGTTTAATATATTGGGTTTACTAAAGGAGGCTGTAATTATGAAGAAACCCACAGCCAATCCCTTTCCAGCTCTTTATAGCAATCTTTTTTTTTTAACTTTTTGTTTTTGTGGTATATTTTTTAATTGGAGTTCGACTTGCCAACATATAGTATAACACCCAGTGCACATCCCATCAAGTGCCCCTCACAGTGCCCCATCACCCAGTCACCCCTTCCCTCCGCCCACCTCCCATTCCACCACCCCCTGTTCGTTTCCCAGTTAGGAGTCTCTCATGTTCTGTCACCCTCTCTGATATTTCCCACTCATTTTCTCTCCTTTCCCCTTTAATCCCTTTCACTATTTTTTATATCCCCTGAATGAATGAAACCATACAATGTTTGTCCTTCTCCAATTGACTTACTTCACTCAACATAATACCCTCCAGTTCCATCCACGTTGAAGCAAATGGTGGGTATTTGTTGCTTCTAATGGCTGAGTAATATTCCATTGCATACATATACCACATCTTCTTTATCCATTCATCTTTCGATGGACACCGAGGCTCCTTCCATAGTTTGGCTGTTGTGGACATTGCTGCTATAAACATCGGGGTGCAGGTGTCCCAGAGTTTCACTGCATCTGTATCTTTGGGGTAAATCCCCAGCAGTGCAATTGCTGGGTCATAAGGTAGCTCTATTTTTATCTCTTCGAGGAACCTCCACACAGTTTTGGAAAATGGCTGTACCAGTTCACATTCCCACCAACAGTGCAAGAGGGTTCCCCTTTCTCCACATCCTCTCCAACATTTGTTGTTTCCTGTCTTGTTAATTTTTACTGTTCTCACTGGTGTGAGGTGGCATCTCATTGTGGTTTTGATTTGTATTTCCCTGATGGCAAGGGATGCGGAGCATTTTCTCATGTGCTTGTTGGTCATGTCTGTGTCTTCCTCTGTGAAATTTCTGTTCATGTCTTTTGCCCATTTCATGATTGGAATGTTTGTTTCTTTGTTTAATAAGTTCTTAATAGTTCTGGGATACTAGCCCTTTATCTGATATGTCATTTGCAAATATCTTCTCCCATTCTGTTAGGTTGTCTTTTAGTTTTGTTGACTGTTTCTTTTGCTGTGCAGAAGTTTTATATCTTGATTAAGTCCCAACAGTTCGGGGATCCCCGGGTGACTCAGCAGATTGGCGCCTGCCTTTGGCCCAGGTGTGATCCTAGGGTCCCAGGATCGAGTCCTGTGTCAGGCTCCCTGCGTGGAGCCTGCTTCTCCCTCTGCCTATGTCTCTGCCTCTCTGTGTGTCTCTCATGAATAAATAAAATAAAATTTTTTAAAAAAGTCCCAATAGTTCATTTTTGCTTTTGTTTCTCTTGCCTTCATAGATGTATCTTGCAAGAAGTTGCTGTGACCAAGTTCAAAAAAGGTGTTGCCTGTGTTCTCCTCTAGGATTTTGATGGATTCTTGTCTCACATTTAGATCTTTCATTCATTTTGAGTTTATCTTGGTGTATGGTATAAGAGAATGGTCTAGTTACATTCTTCTGCATATGGATGTCCAATTTTCCCAGCACCATTTATTGAAGAGACTGTCCTTTTTCCAGTGGATGGTCTTTCCTGCTTTGTCGAATATTAGTTGACCATAGAGTTGAAAGGCCATTTCTGGGTTCTCTATTCTGTTCCATTGATCTATGTGTCTGTTTTTGTGCCAGTACCACAAAACACACAGCTTGATGATCACAGCTTTGTAGTACAACTTGAAATCCAGCATTGTGATGCTGGCTATTCGGGGTCTGGTTTTCTTTTTCAATATTCCACTGGCTATTCGGGGTCTTTTCTGATTCCACATAAATCTTAAGATTATTTGTTCCAACTCTCTGAAGAAAGTCCATGGTATTTTGATAGGGAATGCATGGAATGTGAAAACTGCCCTGGGTAGCATTGACATTTTCACAATATTAATTCTTCCAATCCATGAGCATGGAATATTTTTCCATATCTTTGTGTTTTCCTCAATTTCTTTCAGAAGTATCCTGTAGTTTTTAGGGTATAGATCCTTTACCTCTTTGGTTAGGTTTATTTCTAGGTATCTTATACTTTTGGGTGCAATGGTAAATGGGATTGATGCCTTAATTTCTCTTTCTTCAGTGTCATTGTTTGTGTATAGAAATGCCACTGATTTCTGGGCACTGATTTTGTATCCTGCCACACTGCCTTCCATCTTCAATCCTAAGACCTTCAATCTTAAGATGAAGAAAAAGGTTCCTCTGATTTGCTAAGTTCAAAAACATGGACACCTGTCTATAAAGCAGTGCCTAGCCAAGAATCAGTGAAATTAATCATGCGGGCACAGCCCTAAGACACAACCCTGGGGAAGAGAATACACAGAAGAGAAAAACACAAAGACAAACACATACTTGCAAAGTCTTCACAAAGCAGACCATGCTTAGAGAGTCTACACTCAAATCATAAACACACAGTTCATGTGGCACATACTGCCTCCCCCCTTCAGGGCAGCCCATGCAATTTCAGAGATGTCTTTCTGGTCCTCAGCAGCATCCTGATGCTGTGTTTGATATAAAAGAAACCATTCCAAGGGATGCCTGGGTGGCTCAGCTGTTGAGCATCTGTCTTCAGCTCAGGGTCATGATCCCAGGGTCCCGGGATCAAGTCCCACATAGGGCTCCCTTCATGGAGCCTGCTTCTCTCTCTGCCTCTCTCTCTCTGTCTCTCATGAATAAATAAATAAAATCTTAAAAAAGAAAGAAAGAAAGAAACTATTCTAAACTGCCATGTCCTCATTAATTTTGGTGACCTTGAGTTGTATTAAATTTCCTCAAATTATCTCAAAGCAATTCCACAGCCGAGTGCCACACACACTTCTTTTTCCATTAAGAATATAAACAAAACCATGCATTTATGCTAATATACAAGGGGGGAAAGCCTTAAGAGCATGAAAACATTCAGTCTAAAACTTTAGGCAACACTTATCCAAAGAAATTGCATTATTCAAGCAGTTTATATAATTCAAAGACTTACAAAAAAAAAAGTTTAGTCCATTTCCAGTACTCACAGAGTATCAAAAGGATTCTTCCAGCCTGCTGAGAGATCCACTATGGATCTCTTAAGTTATTTCAAAACACCTTTTCTGGGCAAGAGAAAAACCTGACACATATATGTAGTCCAAATGCCTTTTGATTATCTTTCAGTTACTTAAAAACACATTTAATACATACAGCCGCAGCCACAGAGCTAGAAAGTGACACAGCTCAAAATATTTTATTTGGAAATCTAAGGAGACTTCTGGCAATATGGACCTTAATTAAGACAGAATAAGGAAGAGAAGGTGAACAAAACATTCAGGACTCCAAGGAGCAGGGCCACAGGAGACAACTCTCTCTAAATGGCAATGCAGTGAAGCCAGGTCCAGGGACTCAGCACCAAGCACAACGAGGAACTGGAGCCATGTTTATAGAATCAGTCAAGAAATCTAAATTCTAGCCATGCTTTATGGGAAACTAGTTGCACAACCTTGGTCAAATCAGTTCTCCCTCAGCTTCCATCATCCCTTTTACACTACCCAGGAGATAGACCCAAGTTCATCTTCCAGATTCTATGACAGCAGTTCTCAGAGGGTGGTCCAGGGACCCCTGGGATCCTCAAGACTCTTTCAAGGCAGCCACAAAGTAAAAATCATGCATAGGTTAAAGAGTCATTCAAAGTGCAAGATAGACCAATAGATTTTAATGCAACAGAATATAAACAGTTCTTTGATATAATTTCAAATTCCATATTACAATTAATCTTGAAACTACCACTAGTCAGAGTTATGGTACAGCATCAAAGAATACAATTATCTGAAAAGGCTATTAACATAGTCCTCCCTTTTCCAACTACATTCTTCATCTGCTTCAACAATACAGTAAGTCAACAAAACAGTAAGTCACGACATAAAGAAGCAGATCTGAGAATCTGTCTCTATTCAATCAGACATTTTCAAATTTTCAAATCTGTAAAACAATTCTACTCCTAATTTTTTCATTTTGGAAAATATAGTTATTTTTTATTAAAAATTATTTATGTTTTGGACTACGAAGGGTGGAGCAGCAACATGGCAGTGCCTGGTGCAGGTGACTCTCTCAATGCTAAGAGCGGACAGGCCCCTGTGGCTCAGTGCATTGACCCGACCCGGGAGAAGCTGACTCCCGCGCAGCTGCAGTTCATGCGGCAAGTGGAGCTCGCCAAGTGGCAGAAGAGGCTGCCGCAAAGGCGGACCCAGAACATCCTGACCAGCCTGGGCATCAGGGCTGTGGTGTTAGCTATTTATGGCTACACCTTCTACTCCGTGTCCCAGGAGCGTTTCCTAGATGAGCTAGAGGATGAGGCCAAAGCTGCCCGAGCCCTAGCCCTCGCGAGGGCATCAGGACCCTGAACCAGATGGACACTGCACGTCTCCAACCCGCTGGAGCTCCTTTCACGTGGTGGATGATGCCCGGTGACCCTGTGGAAATCCAAGCCTGCACACAGCATTGATGGCCTCAACCTTGAACGATGAGTGAGCCCAAGAATTTATTGCATTTGGCCAGGTCAAGGGAGTATTGCCCACCTTACACAAACTGTGTCCACTGAGCCCTTCTTGTAGTTTGTTTCATTTTTTGAGAGCTGTATAACCTTGGCTTTTCTCAGGCTTTCAGACTTTGCGGTTTACCCTCTTTACCTCCCTGGGGCTTAACTGTTATGGAGGTGGCAGCTGTGTATAATGTTGGAGCCTGAAGTGGGAAAGATGGAGTTAGGTTGAGAATAATAAACTGAGTCACCTCTCTTGGAGCCAAAAAAAAAAAAATTATGTTTTAATAAATAAAGAGTTTATAATTTTTTTAAAGAAATTGATATTTTTGTTTTAGTTTCTAACACAGTAAACATTGACCATTATAAACCATATAAACAAAAGCTTTATGGGATCCTTCAATAATTTTTAAAGTATAAAAGGATTTAAGAACAAAGTGTTTGAGATCTATGGTCTTAGAGTCCCTATTTTCAGGTATCATAAAGAAAAATTAGCATTTTTTAAAAAATGTAACAAACAGAACCACATTACATGAATAACATAAATATTTAAACAGCTCCATTCTGTATTCAAACAAAAAGTACAAGATTAATCTAATATATTAATGATATACATGGGTTATTTTATAAATATAATTAACCATCAAGGGCAAACTTTCCCAGTGACTTAAGTTAATATTACATTTCCAAAGTCAAATTTTTACTTTTGCTATGGAATCTCTGCTATCCACATGCCACTTTAAATAAGTGGTCAAGGGTTGGGATGTCTGGGTGGCTCAGCGGTTTAGCACCTGCCTTTGGCTCAGGGCATGATCCTGGAATCCCAGGATCGAGTCCCACATAGGGCTACCTACATGGAGCCTGCTTCTCCCTCTGCCTGTGTCTCTGCCTTTCTCATTCTCTCTCTCTCTCTCTCTCTCTCTGTCTCTCATGAATAAATAAAATCTTTAAAAATAAATAAAACATTTTTAAAAATAAATATAACATTTTTAAAAATAAATAAAATGGTCAAGGGCTGAGGTTCCCTGTGCTTGCCCCCAAAGCTTCCCTAACTTAGGTCCTTCATCCAAGAGGTCACTGAGCAGCATATCCCTGCAGGATCAGTCCCAGGCATTTTGAAGAAGTAGTAATAAAACTCTAGAAGGCTGCTACTGAGGGAAGCAAATTTTAAAAACTCATTTTATTCTCCATGGAGTCAGCTGGAAAAAAAAGGGAGAAAGAGGGTGATAAACAATCGTGTTGGGAAGATATAAGCTAAAGCAGAGTGACAGCTTTGGCTACGAGAAGGCTGTGTGATATAGGCTCTGCTCCTCAGAGGGACATGGGCTCTGAAAAATCCTCTCCCTCTCTCTCTCAATCATAAACACACACCACCAGTATAATGTGAGGGTGATTAAAAAAAAAAAAAGAAAAGAAAAAGAAGAAAGTAAGTTTCCTGAATCTCTGAATATAGAGGATGAGGCATGAGAGCCCTGCAAACATTAGGCACCAACTTTGGTGAAGACTTCTCTGTATCTAGTCAACCTATCCACCAGACACAATCCTGAAAACTTCTAAGCCAGTAGCATTTCGACAAACCAAAGCTTTTAAAAATAAGACTATAGCAGAAACTCTACATAAATCCTTCTATAATACAAACAATAAACACAATTTTCCGAGTTGATATGGATCACTTTTGAGTTCCAATTGTCATTCATTTTAAAATAGCTGTAACTACATGGTATACAGGTTACATACTATGGTTTTTCCTAAAATGGCATCTATTACAGACAAAAGTTTTAATGTAGGGCTACTATTTTATGACATATACTCATATTTCCAAAATATTCTACAGGAAAAAAATACAACATACTAACATGACTGTTTTTACATGGTTACTCAAGTTTTTCACTTTGGCTTTGCCAAGTGACTTGGGCACTCCGTGTGCTTAGCTCTTAAACACATAGGTAAATTCTTAATATCTTTTTTCTTTTTTTAAAGTAGGTTCCACACCCAACATGAGGCTTGAACTCATGGCCTTGAGAACAAGAGTTGCATGCTCTACCAATGAAGCCAGCCAGGCAGGTGCCCCAACATAGGTAAACTCTTCTGGCTCTGCTTCTCTCAGTTCTAAAATAAATGGTAATATTAGTCAGGTGCAGACCCCTATGGTGCTTGTGGTACAAAACAAAAATGTATTTGGTCTTTTCCCCTGGTTCCTGGCAGAGCTCCCAAAATCCTTGGAATTTTCTGAGTGACAAGAGTGTCTTTTGCTGTTTACACTGAGCCTCCTTTTGATCAGACCTGAATTTGTGCCAATGAAGTGACTTGGGTGGGGCCCCCAGATAGCCTCAGGATGGGACTGGTCATCAGAAAGATTGAGTCTAGAAGGTTGGCACTTTCAGCCCTACCCACCAACCTCCCAAGATGGAGATGGGGAGCTGGAGATTAAGCTCTATAAAAACTCTTGAACATTTAGATTCAGAGAGCTTCTGAGGTCAGTGAACACATCAAGATACTAGGGGAATGGCACAACTAGAAAAGGTATTGAGCTCCATGCCACCCCTCCTCTATACCTTGCCCTATGCATCCCCTAGGCGTCTTCTTCCATTTGGCTGTTCTGATCTACATCCTTTAAAATAAACCGGTAAACATAATCAAAGTATGTTCCTGAGTTCTAAGAGTCATTCTTAGAAATTACTGAGCCATTTTGAGTTTATCTTTGTGTATGGTGCAAGAGAGTGGTCTAGTTTCATTCTTCTGCATGTGGATGTCCAATTTTCCCAGCACCATTTATTGAAGAGACTGTCTTTCTTCCAGTGGATAGTCTTTCCTCCTTTATCGAATATTAGTTGACCATAAAGTTGAGGGTCCACTTCTGGATTCTCTATTCTGTTCCATTGATCTATGTGTCTGTTTTTGTGCCAGTACCACACTGTCTTGATGACCACAGCTTTGTAGTACAACCTGAAATCTGGCATTGTGATGCCCCCAGCTATGATTCTCTTTTTTAAAATTCCCCTGGCTATTCGGGGTCTTTTCTGATTCCACACAAATCTTAAAATAATTTGTCCTAACTCTCTGAAAAAAGTCCATGGTATTTTGATAGGGATTGCATTAAACGTGTAAATTGCCCTGGGTAACATTGACATTTTCACAATATTAATTCTGCCAATCCATGAGCATGGAATATTTTTCCATCTCTTTGTGTTTTCCTCAATTTCTTTCAGAAGTGTTCTATAGTTTTAGGGTATAGATCCTTTACCTCTTTGGTTAGGTTTATTCCTAGGTATCTTATGCTTTTGGATGCAATTGTAAACGGGATTGACTCCTTAATTTCTCTTTCTTCAGTCTCATTGTTAGTGTATAGAAATGCCACTGACTTCTGGGCATTGACTTTGTATCCTGCCATGCTGCCAAATTGCTATATGAGTTCTAGCAATCTTGGGGTGGAGGCTTTTGGGTTTTCTATGTAGAGTATCATGTCATCGGCGAAGAGGGAGAGTTTGACTTCTTCTTTGCCAATTCGAATGCCTTTAATGTCTTTTTGTTGTCTGATTGCTGAGGCTAGGACTTCTAGTACTATGTTGAATAGCAGTGGTGAGAGTGGACATCCCTGTCTTGTTCCTGATCTTAGGGGAAAGGCTCCCAGTGCTTCCCCATTGAGAATGATATTTGCTGTGGGCTTTTCGTAGATGGCTTTTAAGATGTTGAGGAATGTTCCCTCTATCCCTACACTCTGAAGAGTTTTGATCAGGAATGGATGCTGTATTTTGTCAAATGCTTTCTCTGCATCTAATGAGAGGATCATATGGTTCTTGGTTTTTCTCTTGCTGATATGATGAATCACATTGATTGTTTTACGAGTGTTGAACCAGCCTTGTGTCCCGGGAATAAGTCCTACTTGGTCATGGTGAATAATTTTCTTAATGTACTGTTGGATCCTATTGGCTAGTATCTTGTTGAGAATTTTTGCATCATACACTGTTGGTGGGAATGTGAAATGGTACAGCCACTCTGGAAAACTGTGTGGAGGTTCCTCAAAGAGTTAAAAATAGACCTGCCCTATGACCCAGCAATTGCACTGTTGGGGATTTACCCCAAAGATACAGATGCAATGAAATGCCGGGACACCTGCACCCCGATGTTTATAGCAGCAATGTCCACAATAGCCAAACTGTGGAAGGAGCCTCGGTGTCTATCGAAAGATGAATGGATAAAGAAGATGTGGTTTATGTATACAATGGAATATTACTCAGGAATTAGAAATGACAAATACCCACCATTTGCTTCAACGTGGATGGACCTGGAGGGTATTATGCTGAGTGAAATGAGTCAATCAGAGAAGGACAAACATTATATGGTCTCATTCATTTGGGGAATATAAATAATAGTGAAAGGGAATAGAAGGGAAGGGAGAAGAAATGGGTAGGAAATATCAAAGGGAGACAGAACATGAAAGACTCCTAACTCTGGGAAACGAACTAGGGGTGGTGGAAGGGGAGGAGGGCGCGGGGTGGGGGTGAATGGGTGACGGGCACTGAGGGGGGCACTTGACGGGATGAGCACTGGGTGTTATTCTGTATGTTGGCAAATTGAACACCAATAAAAAATAAATTTATTATTAAAAAAAAAAAAGAAATTACTGAGCCAAGGACACCTGGGTGGCTCAGCGATTGAGTGTCTACCACTGGCTCAGGACGTGATCCCGGTGCTGGGATCAAGTCCTGCATCAGGCTCCCTGCAAGGAGACTGCTTCTCCCTCTATGTCTCTGCCTCTCTCTCTGTGTCTCTCATGAACATATAAATAAAATCTTTAAAAAAAAAAAAAAAGAAAGAAATTACTGAGCCAAAGGAGAGAGTCACGGAACTCTTGATTTACGGTCAGTCAGAAGTATGGGTAATCAAGGACTTGCAGCTGGCATCTGAAGTAGGGGCAAGTCTTGCAGGAGTTCGTCCTTAGCCTTAGGGTCTCTGCTAAATCGAGATAGTGTCAGAAATGAATTGTTGGATCCCTGCTCGGTATCTGGAGAATCAGAGAATTGGTTACTGGTACTGGAAAACATCCCAGTGCCACAAGGATTTAAGTGACAAATCACAGAAAAAAAATTATATATGAAAAGTACAGAAAGTCTGAAGATCCACTGTTTCTTGACTTCCCATGTACAAAAATAAATTGTGTATTTACTTCAATGCAAGAGGTAACCTGCACCTTTAAACTATTAAATGTCACATTTCTGGTGGACTTAGATTATTAAGTGGTGCAGAGATTAAAAATGAAAATCCATATTAGGTTCACCTCTCAAATCACAAAAAAGGAAAAGAACCACAGATCAGTCAAATCTGTTTCAGATGCATTCTTTTCTGTATTTCTAATGGACGATAAAAACTGATTATGAGGAGAAAACTCACAGAACCAATAAGGATCATTAGTAATTTAAGCAGTTCAAAATACATATAAAGTCTAACCATTACCTGTCTATTAGATACTTCCCTTAGCCAACAACACACCCTCTTACACTACCAAATCTATTAGCAGCTGCCAAACGTGGAAGAATAAAAATGAGTCCTATTCAAATACAACCCCTTTCTTCTCAAAGTGGCAGCACCCTTCTCTAGAATGCCATGAGGAAGTCAGGATTAGAATGCAAACTAGAAGGTAAGAATAGTGGGGCTAACTGTGTGCACCCCACCATATATGTAAAATAATTCTTGAAAAATTGTTTCAGATTAGAGGAGACTAAATGCAATGTGGGATCCTGGATTAGATCTTGGACCTGGGGAAGAAAATAGCTATAAAAGCCAGTCCTGAGGACAACAGTTGAAGCAACTGAATATGAACTATAGGTTATACAATAGTATTGTATCAATATCATGTTTCCCAAAGAAAATGTCTTTGGGGTGGGGGGCGCTGCTGGGTGGCTCAGTCCATTAAGCATCCAACTCTTGATTTTAGCACAGGTCATGATCTCAGGGTCCTGAGACTGAGCCCCCTGTCTGGGCTCTCCGCTCAGGGGGGAGACTGCTTCCCCTCTCTCTCCCTCTGCCCCTTAACCTACTCATGTGTACAAGCATACACATGCTTGCGCTCTCTCTCTCTCTCTCAAATAAATAAATCTTTAAGAAAAAAGAAAATGCGGGATCCCTGGGTGGCGCAGTGGTTTGGCACCTGCCTTTGGCCCGGGGCGCGATCCTGGAGACCCGGGATCGAATTCCACGTCAGGCTCCCTGCATGGAGCCTGCTTCTCCCCTCTGCCTGTGTCTCTGCCTCTCTCTGTGTGACTAGCATGAATAAATAAATAAAATCTTTAAAAAAAAAGAAAAAAGAAAATGCCTTTAGGAATTACACATGAAGCATTTAAGAAATACACAACGAAATTAAAAATCTTCTAAAAGACAGTTTAACAAGAGAATAAAATTATCTATTCCTAGTTCTCCAAAGATTTAAACACTTGAGTACGAAAATCTTATTTCAAAGTACAGAATTGAAAGATTACCTATCTGACTATTCTCTATAGTTAATTAGTAACACATCAGTATGAAACTTCCTTTTCTTTAAGACACAAAAATGTAGGGTTAAAAGGCTTATAATTAAGCTTCCCAGCATCCCCATGTGCAGACAGGATGTCCTGGGTAGGAGATAGGCCTCTCTCTCTCTCTTCTCTTGAGCCCAGCAGGAGCTGGAATCATCTCTGAGGCAAGTCTCACCTGGGTTCCCTCTGGAAGGCTCTAGGTCTGGTCAATATCATAAACAAATAGCACCCCACAGGCAGGTAGAAATTGGACTCACCAGCTCATCCTCCCTCTTTGTATAGATGTGGTCCAATCTGAATAGTCTTCTAAGGAGCCTTATGTAATTTATCTAGATTACATGTTTCACTGTTACTTATGGCCAAGGTTACTGAACCTGTGCTCAGTTCTTAGGCTCCTACACACACATACACACACACACACACACACAGATGCATGTGCATGCATGCACTTCAGCATTACAGAAATAAGGAGCTTAAAATTCATACCACTGAACCACTTACTTAAGTACACTTGCCCTATGTCTCTCTCTGGTCATGAGTATTGATGAAAACAGTGATATCTGAACATTAGCAAAACTAAGTGGAAAAAAGAGTGTACACTTGACCTAAAGCCAATATAGTGAAGTAGAAAAAAAAAAACTGCTTCTTTCAAACTTCTCTCTTCTCTGGGGAAAAGCATATGGAGTCTGGACAAAACTCAGGCTTCAGATTTTGTAAGTAAGAAGAGGACCTGCAGGGGGTGCCTTGGTGGCTCAGTGGGTTAAGCATCTGCTTTTGGCTCAGGTCATGATCCCAGGGTCCTGGGATGAAGCCCCAGAGTCTGGCTCTCTGCTCAGTGGGGAGTCGGCCTCTCCCTCTGCACCTCTCCTCCACTCATGTTCTCTCTCATGTGCATTCACTCTCTCAAATAAATAAAATCTTAAGAAAGAAAAAAAGAAGAAGACCTGCAGGAAAACCTCATCTCTATAAACAAGATAACAGATGTTGACCATCTCTCAAAGACTGGAACATGGCTTGTGTAGTAGATGCACACACCAAACCAGGTACCTCTCATCCCTCTTCAGATAAAGATGCTTATTCCATGAAAACAAGCCGTAACTTCATTGCACCATATAGGATGTACAGAAACCAAGATAATTCACACAAGAATCTTATGGCCATGATACTGTCTTGGTAGAGGGGACAAAGGGCACAGATTGAGATGAACAAAAAGTCTGAGGAAATACTTTAAAGAAAAAAGTAACTGACAGTTATTTTGTAGAAAGAATGGTCAAAGGAAAAGGCAGAAAGGTTAGTGATGAATTCAGTCCAAAACCTAGATATGATATAAAAAGACACTATGCTAGGCATTATGGGAATAATACAAATATATGCCTCACAGAATGATGCAGAGTAAGAAGCTATAAGACTATCTGACTCCAAAACAGAAAGAATCAATGTCATTTTGGGACACCAAAGAAATCTGTAGCATTTGAGTAAATAACAAATACCAAGTCAAATCTAGTCTTTTTTTTTTTTTTTTTATGATAGGCACACAGTGAGAGAGAGAGAGGCAGAGACACAGGCAGAGGGAGAAGCAGGCTCCATGCACCGGGAGCCTAACGTGGGATTCGATCCCGGATCTCCAGGATCGCGCCCTGGGCCAAAGGCAGGCGCTAAACCGCTGCGCCACCCAGGGATCCCAAATCTAGTCTTAATTTAAAATGATGTCCCATGGGACGCCTGGGCGGCTCAGCGGTTGAGCGTCTGCCTTTGGCTCAGGGCATGATCCCGGAGTCCCAGGATTAAGTTCCACATTGAGCTCCCTGCATGGAGCCTGCTTCTTCCTCTGCCTATGTTTCTGCCTCTCTCTCTCTCTCTCTCTGTGTCTCATAAATAAATAAAATTTTTTAAAAAATAATAAAATAAAATTACATCCCTAATACAAAAATGGAAAATGACATTTTTGTCCCACTAGGAAATTTACAATGCATTTTCCCCCTAATTATACTAAACATTTGCCCTAAATACATTCACACTCTCTTATTTGATCCCTGGTGCCCAAGATATTCATTCACCCTCATGCAGTTAAGGGCACAGTCCAGACCCACATGGTTTCTCTCAAACCAGGGTGAGGCTGCCCTGGAATTAAACCACAAGCCTCTGCCACCATCAGCACTTACTATGCCGACCTACAACAGTTGGCAACCACCATCCTAGAATAATCTAGTTGACTGAGAGTGAAGAATACAAGTGGAACACCTAGAGATAACTGCCAAATCTCAAGGGCAGAGACTCCAGGCCTGTGTTTGGGTGAGATTAAGAAAGTTCCAATCTTCTGATCATTTACTCAACAATTAGTTATTGCTACTTGTTCTTGTGGCTTGTTCTCAAGTGGACATTGCCCCAGCACCATGGCTCAAATAAAAATGTACAAAAAGGAGAAAAAGAGTGACAGAAAAAGGACAAGATGAGGAGGTAATCCTTCCTCCTGCTCACCACAGCATGCAAGAATGAGTGTGACTCACTGTTACATCACAGTGAAGCTAAACAAAAAACCCAGCTAAGACAATGATGGCTCTGGCATAGTTAGAAATGCAGGGCTAGAGGCTGCCATTCTGCCAAGCTAATTGAGAAACTATTAAACTACTACTGTCACAGGTAGTTCCAGAATCTCCTAATTCCATTAAATAAAGATTAAAAAAAAAAAAAAAAAAAGGGCAGCCCCAGTGGCACAGCGGTTTAGCGCCGCCTGCAGCCCGGGTCGTGATCCTGGAGACCCGGGATCCAGTCCCACATCGGGCTCCCTGCATGGTGCCTGCTTCTCCCTCTGCCTATGTCTCTGCCTCTCTCTCTCTGTGTCTCTATGAATAAATAAATAAAATCTTAAAAAAAGAAAAAAAAAAAACAGTGGCTTCCACAGCAAACAATTTGGACAAGTAAGGGTCATCACATGCCAAATGTCCCATTTTAAGATAGTGCTTTTTTATTTATTTTTTTATTTATTCATGAGAGACATAGAGAGTAGAGAGAGAGAGAGAGAGAGAGAGACAGGCATAGGGAGAAGCAGGCTCCTTGCAGGGACCCTGAGGAGGGACTCGATCCCAGGTCTCCAAAATCATATCCTGGGCTGAAGGGGGTGCTAAACCGCTGAGCCACCCGAGCTGCCCGATAGTGTTGTTCTTAATGAAGTTATTATCATTAATTATTTTTGCACTAGTTTGGATATGACATACTAGGCAGGCCTCTATATATATGGGTGTGTGTGTGTATACATATATGTGTGTCTGTGTGTATATATATATACAGCTATGTATATATATATACATATGTATATATGTGTGTGTGTGTGTGTATATATATATATATATATATATATATATATATATATGATTTATTTGAGAAAGAGCACGCTCGTATGCATGTACAAGCAAAGGGAGAGAATCTTGAGCAGACTCTCTGATGAGCATGGAGCCAACTACAAGGGCTGGATCTCATGACCCAGAGTCAAAATCACGAATTGGACACCTAACTGACTGAGCCACTTGGGTGCCTCTGTATATTCTGGACTAGATGTTAGTATTATACTAACTGAAGTTACTCTTTACAATAAATAAAGTACTGAAATTATAATAATACATATTTTGAGCTTGGGCTCAAAACTGCCACTAACATAAAAGTATGGAAAGAACCTGTATCATTTTACAAATGCCTTTAAGTGCGGAGTTATCTTGATCACGAACTATGATACATTCCATTTCAAATTTCAGATTTTGTAAAAACCAAGATTAAGTGTGATATTTTACAGCTTCCCTATGGATTACACTTTTGCCCCAAAGCCTATAAAATTATTATCTGCGAGTAAGTACTTGAATATTGGTTATGCAAGAGTCATGAAGGTAGGACAGTACCAGAAGATGATATCAGGTCAACAGCTCTAGAGCTTTCTAGTAGAAACCAACAACATAGCACCACAATGAATAAAGTCCATCTAACAATTTGGATAAGGGCTTCCTGCTTCTGCTTTGTACCTTGGCAGACAGGAGACCTTGTAAATACTCCTGCTGCAAAACACCTAGAAATATGGATAAAGTTATGTATAATACACATCCATTTTAAATCACATCTGTTTTTGCATACACACAAAAAAATTTGAATAGACCAAGGACCAAGAATTAAAGGCAAACTGCAAATACAAATACTCTTGCTGACCCTATGGCAGTCCTAGGAGAAGAGGAGGGTACCAATCTTCTGGGTAGGTGTAAGTCAGATAAGAAATAATCCCTTGAGGTTCAATGAAGCTGAAAAGGAAAGAAAACGTTGAAAAACTGCAACCTCTACATAAAGACAGGAACTTAAAGAGGTATACTCTCAGGATTCCTGGGTGGCTCAGTGGTTTAGGGCTTGCCTTCGGCCCAGGGCATGATCCTGGAGTCCCGGGATCAAGTCCCACATCAGGCTCCTTACATGGAGCCTGCTTCTCCCTCTGCCTGTGTTGTCTCTGCCTCTGTGTGTGTGTGTGTGTCTCCCATGAATAAATAAATAAATTCCTTAAAAAAAAAAAAAAAAAGAGCTATACTCTCAGAAAAGAGTGGTGTAGAAAAAAATCTAACCACCAATACAGAAGACAACATAAAAGCTTATGTCAACCTTGTTTGGAGGAAGGATAAAAAATATTCAGTCTACATGGTCCAAGAAATTAATCAATACTAAAATGGTCCAGGAGCACCTGAGTGGCTCAGTCAGCTAAGCATCTGACTCCTGATCTCAGGTCACATCTTGATCTCAGGGTCATGAGTTTAAGCCCCACATTGGGCTCCATACTGGGCATGAAACCTACTTAAAAAAAGGTGGGGGGGGGGCAACCTGGGTGGCACAGTTCAACTGTGTTCAACTCCTGGTTTCAGCTCAGGGCCGTAAGATGGAGCCCCACACTGGACTCTGCGCTCTGTGTGGAGTATGCTTGAGATTCTCTCTCCGCCCCCTCTCCCTCAGCCCTTCCTGCTCAAATAAATAAATAAATGAATCTTTAACAACAACAAAACCACTAAACCAAAGTGGTGCCAGGCAAGTGATAGATACGAGTTGCCAAGAAGTAAATGTAACACATCCCTGGGACATACCTCAACCTGAGCCACGTATGAGTCCCATAGATAAAACATTACTGAAGATGAGCTTACAACCCCAAATTACAAACACATAAGCAATTAATCAAACAAAAGTTTTAGTTTCCTAAAAACTTCTGATAATAAAACTACCAGATTAAAGGAGATAAACTACATACTATCTGAAAAGAGGCAGAAAAAACTTTAAAACCAGGACACCTGGGTGGCTCCACGGTTGGGTGTCTCTGCCTTTGGCTCAGGGTATGATCCCAGGATCCAGGATTGAGTCCCATATTGGGCTCCTTACAGGGAGCCTACTTCTCCCGCTGCCTGTGTCTGTGCCTCTCTCTCTGTGTCTCTCATGACTGGATAAATGAAATCTTTAAAAAAAAAAAAAAAAAAAGCTTTAAAACCCATGCATGATGACAAAAGCAAACAAACTCTTCACAAACTAGATGAAAACTTCTTTGACTGGATAAAAGGAATCTACCAAAATCCACCACCCAAAATAATAAATAAAAATTCTGACAGCCATCCCAAAAAGTCATTTCTTGGCATTAAAAATCAGTTTCAAAAAAAAAAAATCAGTTCATATAACACATTTAGTATGAGACACTGGGGCATACACTATAAATTCAGGAATAAGATACAACTGCATGCTACCAATATTTCTATGATTCTTTTTTTTTATTCTTTTTTTTAATATTTATTTATTTACTTTAGAGAGAGAAAGAGTGAGCGCAAGCAGGAGAAGGGGCAGAGGGAGAGAATACCCAAGGAGATTCCCACTGAGCGCAGAGCCCAACATAAGACTCAATCCCAGACCCATGAGCTCAGGACCTGAGCTAAAACAAGAGTCAGATGTTCAATCAACTGAGCCACCCAGGCACCCCAGAGTTGTTAGAGATTCTAACAAACAAGTAAGACACACACACAAAGCATAGAGACTGAAACAAAGAAAGAAAATTGTCAACAATAGAGGATCCTATTATTTCAACATAGAAAATCTACAGGTAAACTAATATTAGAAATACAGAAAAGTGGGGATCGCTGGGTGGCTCAGTGATTTAGCGCCCAGGGCGCAATCCTGGAGTCCCGGGATCGAGTCCGCGGCGGGCTCCCAGCACGGAGCCTGCTTCTCCCTCTGCCTGTGTCTCTACCTCTCTCTCTCTCTATGTCTATCATGAATAAATAAATAAAATCTTAAAAAAAAAAAAAAAAGAAATACAGAAAAGTTTAGTAAGGCAATTAGATGAAAGAACAATATGGAAAGGTCTATCTTTAAAAATATATTTTTTATTTGTATTTATTTGAGAGAGAGAGAGAAAAAAAACACAAGCAGGGGGAGAGGCAGAAGGAGAGGGACAAGCCAACTCCCTCTGAACAGGGACCTCAATGCAGGGCTCAATCCCAGGGCTCCAGGAACATGACCTGAGCTGAAGGCAGACACGTAACCGACTGAGCCACCAAGGCACCTCAGATCTATCTTATTTCTATACGCAGTCAACACTCATTTAGAAAGTATAATGTTAAAAATAATACCTACAAGAGTAACAATGACCATAAATTATCTGGCAATAAATCTAGGGAAAGATATGTAAGACTTTTGTGGCAAAAAGTGTAATGCTTCACTTAAACAGACCTAAATAATCAGAAAGATTTGACATGTTCTAAGATGGACACTATTACAGAATGTCAACTTTCTCTAAAAACTCCACGCACTTCTAATCAAAATCCCAAGGCACAAAATATGTAATATAAAGGGAAAGATCAATAAATTTCACTACATCAAAAATGAAAATATAAACAAAGCAAAGATAAGCAACAGTCTGGGGGATATCTGCAAGCATAGGACCAGTAAAAGGATTAGTATCCACAATATACGAGAAACTCTTAAAAACCAATAAGAAAATAAAAGATACAACTAGGTAACTCTTAGAAGAGAAAACTCAAATGACCAAAAACCATTTCACACACATTTGAATAATTGGAAATATCTAGCAAGGTTAAAGATTCCCAGCCCTATGAATCATAAATTTTGCTCTTAAAAAATTCTAGAACAGGTATACAAGGAAATTTGCAATCTACATTGTATCATTGTAAGGATCAGTGGGCGGGGGGGGGAAGCAATCATTCATCATTCATTAATAAGAAAATGCACAATTGTTGTCCTCTCACCTAATGGAATATTATAACACAACTTAAAAATAAATGAACCAGAATATAACATAAATCAATATGGATAAACTTCAATAGCATAATATTAAGTGAAAAAGAAAGTTACAAAAAAAAAAAAAGAAAAGAAAGTTACAGAAAATTAAATACAAGATAATATCCATTTATATAAAGTTTTAAAATATACAAACATCTAATTGTTGTCAAGAAAACATACATGCAGTAAGAGAAGGAAAACATGCATGGGAATAATATATAATTCAGCAGAGTGTTACTTCTGGGGGTAAGGAAGTAAATGTGACTAAGAAGTCAAATATCTTCACTCTGGTTTGTTTTTTTAAGTATGAATATCTGAAACAGAATTATGATATAATATCGAGATATGACAAAGCTGGAGGGTCGTAAGTATTTTTTGTTATATTATTCTGATTACTTTTCTATATGTTTGAAATAAATGAAATGAACAATAATTAACCACCACCCAAAATAATAAATAAAAGTTCTGAGAGGCAGCCACCCCTAAAAGTCATTTTTCAGCATTAAAAATTAATTTCAAAAAAAGCAGTTCTGGGGCACCTGGGTGGCTCAGTCATTTGAGCAACAAACTTTGGCTCAGGTCATGATTTCAGAGTCATAGGATCAAACCTGAGTCGAGCTCTGTGCTCAGTGTGGAATCTGCTTCTCCCTCTCCCTCTGTTCCTCCCTACCCCCACCCCTTTCTCTCTAAAATAAATAATAAAAATAAAATCCTTTAAAAAATCAGTTTCAGCTCTTATGATGGAAACTTGGATAAGTGGAGGTTCATCACATCATTCCAGCTGGTAACCCAACCCTCAATCACCTTTGTCAGTGACTTGGGGACACACACTACTGGCAATATGATCTGCTGAGTTTCCTTCCACAGGCATGCTAAGTTTCACAAAATTCTCACATTAGTGCCAACTGTATTAATATGTATAGATTTTTTTTAAGTAATAAGAATCAACATTTGATTAACATAAACACACTGTGAAGGAAGACCACACTTGCCAATTAAACAGGAGAGCATCTAGGCTAGTTTCTTCAATAGGCTATCTCTGGTTTAGACAAGAAGCCAATATCCATGGTGTACTAAAACCTAAGAATATTAATTAGCCTCTTCTTTAGAGGGTTAAAGGAAAAGAAAACTCCACGTTTGTTTGTTAGTTTGTTTTTATTTTAAGTGGACTCCATGTCCAACATGGGGCTTGAATTCAATACCCTGAGATCAAGAGATACATGCTCATGCTCATGTTCTACCAACTGAGCCAGCCAGGTGCCTGAAAAAGGAAGACTCCAAGAGCACTCCTTATACTCCAAGAACACCCCTTATGCCTCATATCTAGCCATTTCTAACTCCTTGCTCTGTTTATATTTGGTTAGATGTCCTAGATAACAAACTTCACATCTTCATTTATATATAACGTAGGATTCAAAGTCTACTGTATTTTACTAACTGGCCCACTGTAGGCATGTGTTTTCCTATGTAAGGCAGAGAGACAAATTCCTTCATTCTTTGGAAAGGATGCTCCTGGACTAGATTTCCTGGGTCTTTACCAAGCCCTGGCAGCATCTTCAAAGACTTCAGAAGATTTATTATCTATACAACACATTAACACCAGGATAAAGACATTACCACCAGCTGACTCAAAACCCCGAAAAACACATCAGTAGCTGAATCAGTTATTTAGTCTGCTTTCCAAAAAGTGTTTCCTCTAGGCTGCCTCTAAACTTGACAGAAAGTAGAGTGATCTTTCCCTTATCTGAGATGGTCTTCCTTCTGATCTATCATCAGAAGATCACTGGTAACCTAACACTACGTCACGACGCCTAAGTCATCCACCTCACTTCATCTCATCACACAGGCATTTTATCATCTCACATCATCACATGAAGGGTGAGTACAATACAGAAAGATATTTTGAGAGAAAGTGACCACATTAACATAATTTTATTACAGTATATTGTTATAATTGCTCTATCATTTTTATTGTTAATCTCTTACCGTATCTAATTTATAAAATTCAACTTTATTGTAGGTATGTATGTAGAAGAAAACACAATATATACAGGGTTTGGTACTATCTGCAGCTTCAGGCCCCCACTGGGGCTCTTGAAACATATCTCCCACAGGTAAAGGTCGGGGGGGCTGTTGTAATCAATTTTTAAGGAAGATTCTAAAATAACCATAGTATAATTAGGGAACTGAGAGGAACATTAGTGAAAGGAAAGGGATTATGATCATGGAGGACAAGCTGATACTCTACCACCTAGTAACTAATCCTCCCATACCTGGGCGTTTTCCAGTGTCAGGGAAAGTCAATACTTCCATTATCTGCAGACTTAACAATCAGTTAAAACTCACTAAATGTACTACCAAATGCTTACACATGGAAAAGAGTTAAAAAGGAATAAACCGTTCTCAGCAAAATGATAAAGCAAATACTATGGTACTACTACATTCTAACTGGTGACCCTTGTGATTTTTGATAAACACACTGGGGCTGATGAGGGGTGGGTGGTAGAAGGTAGAAGGAAGGTATAGAGACCATGACTTTACAAACCAAGAGGTTCTTTTACTAAAATTCTCTGGGAGGTGCTTGGGTAGCTCAGTAGGTTTAGGCATCTGACTTTTGATTTCAGCTCAGGTCATGATGTTGGGGTCATTGGGTAGAGCCCCCCAACAGACTCTGCACTCAGCATGGAATCTGCTTGTCCCTCTCTTGCCACTTCTCCCCACGTGCACACATACATGTACACTCTCTCTCTAATAAATAAATAAAATCTTTTGAAAAATAATAAAAATAAAATAAAATAAAAATGCACCTTCTCTGTACTCTGACATAAAGAGGCTCTGCAATCTTGGATCAAGCTCTTCTATGAAGCTTCAGAGAATGAATAGAAGTGATGATGGAGAACCAGTACTTGAAAAGCTCAAATACCATATGAAACCAAAGCCAGTATTGGTTTGGCTCCTGGGGTTCTAGTCAACAAAGAATACTGAGTAGCAGTAGAGGTCCACTCAGCTCAGTATTTAGCATACTCTAAGTTCAAAACATGGCCTAGATCTATACTCTAAAAACTACAGAGCACTTATCAAAGAAATTGAGGAAGACACAAAAAGATGGGAAAATATTCCATATTTATGGATTGGAAGAATAAATATTATGAAAATGTCTATGCTACTTAGAGTAATTTACACATTCAATGCAATCCCTATCAAATTACCATGGACTTCCTTGACAGAGTTAGGACAAATAATCCTAAGATTTATATGGAACCAGAAGAGACCCAAATAGCCAGAGGAATGTTGAAAAACCAAAGCTGGGGGCATCACAATGCCTGACTTCAAGCTGTGTTATAAAGCTGTAATCATCAGGACAGCATGCTATTGGCACAAAAACAGACACACAGATCAATGGAACAGAATAGAGAATCCAGAAATGACCCTCAACTCTATGGTCAACTAATCCTCAACAAAGCAGGAAAAAATAACCAATGCAAATATAGTCTCAGGACGTCTGGGTGGCTCAGTGGTTGAGCATCTGCCTTTTGCTCAGGGCATGATCCCTGGGTCCTGGGACTGAGTCCCACATCGGGATCCTCTCGGGGAGCCTGCTTCTCCCTCTACCTATGTCTCTGCCTCTCTCTCTGTCTCTCTCATGAATAGATAAATAAAATCATTAAAAAAAAATAAACAAACAAACAAAAAAAAAACAGTCTCTTCAATAAATGGTGTTGGGAAAATTGGACAGCCACATGCAGAATGAAACTAGACCATTCTCTTACACAAAGCTAAACTCAAAATGGAGGAAAGATCTAAAAATGAGACAGGAATCCACCAAAATCCTAGGGCAAAACACAGGCAACAACCTTTTTGAACTTGCCCACAGCAACTTCTTGCAAGACACATCTATAAAAGCAAGGGAAACAAAAGCAATAATGAACTATTGGGACTTCATCAAGATAAAAACCTAGGATACCTAGGTGGCTTAGTGGCTGAGCATCTACCTTCAGCTCAGGGTGTGATCCCAGGATCCGGGATCAAGTTCTACATTGGGCTCCCTGTCAGGTGCCTGCTTCTTCTTCTGCCTATGTCTCTGCCTCTCTCTCTCTCTGTGCCTCTCGTGAATAAATAAATATTTTTTTAAAAAAGATAAAAACCTTCTGCACAGCAGAGGAAACCGTTGACAAAACTGAAAGGCAACATACAGAATGGGAGAAGATATTTGCAAATGACATATCAGATAAAGGGCTACTAACCAAGATCTATAAAGAACTTATCAAACTCAACACCCAAAAAGCCAAACAATCTAGTCAAGAAATGGGCAGAAGACATGAAGAGATATTTCTCCAAAGAAGACCAACACACAATAACCACATGAAAAAAATGCTCCACATCACTTGTTATCAAGGAAATACGAATAAAAACAGTGAGATACCACTTTACACCAGTGAGAATGGCTAAAATTAACAAAACAGAAACCAACAAATGTTGATGAGGATGTGGAGAAAGGGGAACCCTCTTACACTGTTGGTGGGAATGCAAACTGGTGCAGCAACTCTGGAAAACAGTGTGGAAGTTCCTCAAGAAGTTAAAAATAGAGCTACCCTACGACCCAGCAATTGCATAACTGGGTATTTATTTACCCCAAAGATACAGATGCAGTGAAATGACGGGACACCTGCACCCCAATGTTCATAGCAGCAATGTCCACAATCGCCAAACTGGAAAGAGCTGAGATGTCCTTCGACAGATGAATGGATAAAGAAGATATGGTGTGTTTATATACATATATACACAATGGAATATTACTCAGCCATCAGAGAGGACCTACCATTGACATGGATGGAATGGATGGAACTGGATGGTATTATGCTGAGTGAAGTAAGTCAACTGGAGAAAGACAATTATCATATGGTTTCACTCATATGTAGAATATAAGAAATAGTGAAAGTGACCATAAGGGAAAGAGGGGAAACTGAGTGGGAAAAAATTAGAGCGGAAGACAAATCATGAGAGTCCTAACTCTGGGAAAGAAACAAAGGGTTGCAGAGGGGGAGGTAGGTGGGGGGTAGGGTAACTGGGTGATGGGCATTAAGGAGGGCACATGATATAATGAGCCCTGGATGTTTTACTGTATGTTGGCAAATTGAATTTAAGTTAAAAAAATTTTTTTAATTAAAAAATAAACAAATACAAAAAACATGGCCTGGGAGAAAAATCTGCTAGAAGAAATGCAAAGATGGAGTAAACCAGGAAATAGAGCCAGTTAAAAAGAGGAAAGGCCAGAACTGAGAACTATTTAGGAGATAAACAGGTAATGGAAGAAGACTGTTCTTCAAGTCTCAGTGAAAGTGTAAAAGACACATGAGGCATCTCTTCCAGGTTTCTCTAACCAATGCCTAGGGTGCTGCTGTCACCTCCTCCTCAGACACCAGCCCAGGCTGGAGACCAGATGTCATGCATATGCCAGCTTTTACTATCAGCAATGTTGAAGAGGAAGTGGGTATATCACAGAGTGGTGTTAGAGAGACTCAGGTTAAAGGCACCACTTAACTGGAGCAAATTATTTACCTTCTCATCTGAGTAATGACACCTTACACATCAGGTGCAGTAAGGTTTCACAGAGCATATGACCCAGCAACATAAGTACTTAATAACCTAGCACAATGCAAACAAATACTACATCAATGTGAAACTTATTACACTTATTACAAACTTATAGCCTTATTGCAGCTCCAGCCCATTTGAAAACTCCAGTAGGTGAGACTGCCCAGTATACAGTAGTATGTTGGTTCTCATATATTCAACCAATGTTCCACTTAGGGAGAGACCTGTTTTTCTTTCCAGTGTAACATCTACCATAATACGTACTATCTGGTTTCTAAACAAATAAAACTGTTTTTGGAGAGCTCATCTCTGTGGACAGCAGCTGAGTTACTATACAGTTTTACCCAAAAGTTAAGTAAAAAATTGGTCCTATGCCCAGAAAATAGGCATTCCATCCAGACAAAACTGGATAAACCAAGTCTACAAACAATGAGTGAATAAAACAGCAGGGAAGAGAAGAATACACAGACAGTAAGAATAACCCACACCAAAAGGCCCACTCACAGAACCAAATAGGGCTCTGAAATGTATCAGTTCATATCTGTAGCAATCAGGTGAGGCAAAAGTTAACAAGTTAACTGTTAAGATACCACCAAAGTTACTAAATGAAAAATATCCAGGACAGAGATATTCTGCCTTTAGGCTAGAAATAAGATTTATGTAAGCAGTAAGAACCAAATGTTCTACCCACATTAAGATTCAAGATTCCTTGTAAGAGGCTAGATAGCTTGAGAGACATAACCTGGGAAAGGAAGAATATCAGCAGATACAAAATTTAAACATATTAAATGTGAAAGACAAAACAGTTTTCACTTCAATAGGCTATCTTACTGAGCTGCTACTATTGCACAGATTTGATTTCTTGCGAGTAATGCAATGATTTTATACTTCACAAGGCACTCTTTGCTACTTTCGCTTATGGAATAATAGTGCGAGAAGTGAATCTTCACGGGGGAAAAACTAGCCAAAATACCCTTGATGTGAAATTGTTAAAATGCTATCATAGTACATGGTTTCAATTTAATTTTAATTTAATAAAAGAAAAAAAATTCAAGCCTTCCTCTAAGCATCTAAAATGTTTTTTAAAACATTTAATATGAAATATCCACTCTAGTGTCAATAGATGAGAAACAAGTCTAGAAGGGAACATCTGATAGATGAGACCAGGTCACAAGTCTCTCTGATAGAGAAATTTAGGCTGAGAGCACTGGTTGGGTCAGTTGGGTGAATTCCAATTTGCCCTAATCAGAGTTTGCAAGACAGACCTGGTGAGGTTCATAAACAATTAAGTCTACCAATATATGAAACAGATGGCTCTATCAAAGAGGCTTCTAACCTTTACAGGAAGAATCTGAGAGCATAGACACAGTAGAACAAATTTCAGGAAAGAGTTTCAAGACCATTTTTATAATATACTTTTTTTTTTTTAAGATTTTACTTATCTATTCATGAGAGACACAAAAAGAGAGCGAGGCAGAGACACAGGCAGAGCGAGAAGCAGGCTCCATGCAGGGAGCCCGACCTGGGACTCGATCCCGGGTCTCCAAGATCACACCCTGGGCTGAAGGCGGCGCTAAACCGCTGAGCCACCCGGGCTGCCCTATAATATACTTTTGTATAAAAAGTACCCAAAAGGCTTATTAATATTTAAATCCCAATTTAAAAAATAAAGTAACACTCATGCAAGTATTTATATATGCACAGGAAACACACAAACACAAAGGAAGTGCACCCAAAGGTTAACTGTTTTTATCTCTGGGTGGTAGTTTTACCAAAAAAGTTATCTTCTTTATTCTTTTGTTTTATAATAGATATGACTTTATAGTTGTAAAATCAGCATTTTGCCTTTATACAAGTATTCTCTCTCTGTAAAGTCAAGCCATCAGAGAACAAATTCACCTTGGCCTCATCCCTATCCTTAGTAGTATCGTATTTTTCAGGCTGTGACTGCCCCTATTCATATTCACATCCAGTGACCACACTCTCATTCTGCCAACAAAAATTCACTAGGTACCTACTACACGGGCTCCATCTTAGCTAGGGCCCCCATGAAGGCCTAAAGCAGCATGTGAAAAAAAATCATCAATAAAGTCACCTTTGAAAAGCCTTTTCAGGACGCCTGGGTGGCTCAGCGGTTGAGTGTCTGCCTTTGATTCAGGGTGTGATCCCGGAGTCCCAGGACCGAGTCCCACATCGGGCTTCCTGCACGGAGCCTGCTTCTCACTCTGCCTATGTCTCTGCCTCTCTGTATGTCTCTCATGAATAAATAAATAAAATCTAAAAAAAAAAAAAAAAAAAAAAAGCCTTTTCAATTTTTCAATTGTCCACATAAATATAGTATATAGTTCCATGTATGTATTCCTGTAGAGATATATACACTGAAAATAATTCCAAAATGGTTATAGTATTCAGAAATTAATGTGTTTTGTTGCTTGAACCAGTCCAAAAATTTTATGAAGATTCCAGCTTGCAGACTTTCCCTATTTATCATCTTCCTTATCATTTCCAACAAATCTTTTTAAGTCAACAATTCTCTATGACTCCCCATTATCATTCTACTTCTCCTTTTTTTGGTAGAATATTATCAACTCATCATCACACCACCTAAATAATTTCTCTCCTACCAATGGTCAAGAATTCTTTAAATGTATAGATTTTGTCAACCATATTAATTATAACAACACTGCCTGTGGGTATTCATTCACTGAGTAAAGTGGTGAGTAGAAATTACCTCACTGTTTAAGTCATTATTTCTTGCTCTTTTTTTTTTTCCTTTTGCAAGGAATAGTTCAATTTAAGGTTAGATATAATTCCATTACATAATTAGAGTACCTTTTTATTGGGAGTACAAAAAAGGAATCAGTGTTGGTGGACCTACTGTCAATCCAGTTAAGGACAGAGTTAAGATTATATTTATTAAGTGCCTAATGAATGATAGAAACCCCAAATGCACCAGAGTTCAGACTAGGAAGCAACAGCATCTTCTACAGAGGCTACAGGTTTGAATACTCTTGGAAGGCTTTCTAGAGAAGGCTGACCTTGACACAACCCTGAAGCACAGCAGAATTAGACAAGTGAGGAGGGAAGGAGAAGACATTATCCACACAGGAATCAGAGCTTGGATCTGAGGGATGCTGAAAAGGCAGAAAAGTGTCAGGTTTTCTAGGAAAGGAGATAGAGGGGCAGCCTGGGTGGCTCAGTGGTTTAGCGCCGCCGTTGGCCCAGGGTGTGATCCTGGAGACCAGGGATCGAGTCCCACATCAGGTTCCCTGCATGGAGCCTGCTTCTCCCTCTGCCTGTGTCTCTGCTTCTCTCTTTCTCTTTCTCTGTCTCTCATGAATAAATAAATAAAATATTAAAAAAAAAAAAGGGAGATAGAACAATTCATCACTGAATAATGATTAAACATCTACTGACCAGTACTTGTAGGCACTAAAGATATGCAGAATCCTGGTCAAAGAGTGATAAATGGGAGCCCTTTAGGGATCATCCCATCAACTGACACAGATATGTAAGCATACACTGTAAGCAATTTGGTAAGTACAACATATGACTAAGGTTCAACTGATGAGGGCAGCCCTGGTGGCACAGCAGTTTAGCACCGCCTGCAGCCCAGGGCGTGATCCTAGAGACCCGGGATCGAGTGTCATGTCAGGCTACTGCATGGAGCCTGCTTCTCCCTCTGCCTGTGTCTCTGCCTCTCTCTCTCTCTCTCTCTCTCTCTCTGCGTGTGTGTCTCTCATGAATAAATAAATAAAATAAAAATCTTTAAAAAATAAAAACAGTATTTCTTAAAAAAAAAAAAAAAAAAGGTTGGGATCCCTGGGTGGCGCAGCAGTTTGGTGCCTGCCTTTGGCCCAGGGCGCGATCCTGGAGACCCGGGATTGAATCCCACGTCGGGCTCCCGGTGCATGGAGCCTGCTTCTCCCTCTGCCTGTGTCTCTGCCTCTCTCTCTCTCTCTCTCTCTGTCTCTCTCTCTCTCTGTGGGACTATCATAAATAAATTAAAAAAATTAAAAAAAAAGGTTTAACTGATGAATGGATTAACAAAACGTAGTATATCCACAGAATGGAATATTATTTAGCAATAAAAGGGAATGAAGTACTGACACACATGCTGATGAACCTTGAAAACATCACACTAAGTGAAACAACCCAGTCACAGAAGGCCACATACTGACTGATTCCATTTATGTGAAATGAGAATAGGCAAATCCATAGAAATAGAAAGTAGATTAGCAGTTACCAGGAGATAGGGGGAAGGGAGAATAGGGAGTGATGACTTAATACCTATGGGTTTCTTTTTGTAGTAATGAAATGCCCTGGAATTAGATGGTGGTAATGGTTGTATAATCTTGCAAATGTACTAAGAGCCACTGAATTGACTTAAAAATAATGACATTTATGATATATGAATTATATTTCAGAAGGAAGGAAGGAAACAGGGGCACCTGGATGGCTCAGTTAAGCATCAGTCTTGCTTTCTTTCAGCTCAGGTCATGATCTCAGGGTTGTGAGATCGAGACTCATCGGGCTCCGTGCTGGGTGTGAAGCCTGCTTAAGATTCTCCTCTGTCCAGAACACCTGGGTGGCTCAGTGGTTGAGCATCTGCCTTCAGCTCATGGTGTGATCCCAGGATTCAGGATCGAGTCCCACATCGGGCTCCCTGCGAGAAGCCTGCTTACCTCTTCTGCCTATGTCTCTGCCTCTCTCTCTGTGTCTCTCATGAATAAAAAAATAAATAAATCTTAAAAAAAAAAAATTCTCCTCTGTCCTTCTCCCCCTATCCCCTACTTGCATACATGAGCGGGCTCTAGCTTTCTCTCTCTCTTTCCCTCAAAAAATAAATAAGTAAAAAATAAAAACACAAATAACACTCTGGTGACTGCATGGAAGCAAGATTAAGTAGGAAGCTGCCATAACACCGGGCAAAAGGTGGTGACACCATGAACCACAGCAGGGACAGTGAGAAAGGAGAAAAGTGGAAACATTAAAGACTGAGGACACAAAACCTGTAAGGCTTCAGGAGCCAACTGGAGCTCCATTAGGGCAGCCTTGCTCACCAATATCTCCCCAGCATCCATCACAGTCCTTGGTACATAGGGACGGCTCCATAAAATTTTTTTAAGATTTATTTATTTATTTATTCATGAGAGACCTAGAGAGAGAGAGGCAGAGACACAGGCAGAGGGAGAAGCAGGATCCATGCAGGAGCCCGATGTGGGACTCAATCCCAGGACTCCCGATCATGCCCTGAGCCGAAGGCAGACACTCAACCACTGAGCCACCCAGGCATCCTGGGCTCCATAAATATTAATGAGATTGTTATTTAATTTTTTTTTTTTTTGAGATTGTTATTTTATTGACATTCTCTCATTATATCTTCAAAATAATACCATGAGGAAAGTAATGTTATCCCCATTCACAAAGAAGAAACCTAAAGTTTATTAGAGAGGTTAAGTGACCTATCCCAATTATACCCAGCTATATAGTGGTAGTTCAACTCAGACTTCTAACTCTAAGTTCTTATCAATGGCCCAGGTTTCCAGCTTGAACAATGGTGTAGGTAATACTGTTGTTAAATAATAAAATGCCAGAAACAGCTGGAAAATGAAATGGGGTCAGAGATACAGATTTGAGTGTCCCTGCCATACTCTGGTAGCTGAAGTCCCAAATATGTAAGAGACTCAGGGAGTATGTGTAAAGGGGGAAGGAGAGTAAAGGAAGGTCAAACCATGAGGGAGTGGAGAAGAAAGCCTGCAGAGAAAGTCGTAGAGGCAGAGGAAGAACCAGCCAGGGGAGTATGCTATTCAGGAAAGACATCAGCAAGATGGGCATAATCAAGAGTCAAAAACTACAGAAATTTCACATATGGAGGGATCATGGAACCACAAAGACATTTTAGAAGGAATTCTAAAAGGAATTGAAGGCTGCCTGGTGTTTCCAAAACCTGGTGCTTTTCAGGGCATCAGAATCTGAAGACCTTATTAAAATACATAGTTCCCGAGTTCGTACCAATAGTGATCTAGTATAAGTGCCTCGGTCTCATGAAGCCTCTGTTTTCTCATCTCTAAACTGCAAATAATAGCATCAAAGTCATACTGTTATTCTAAAGACTTTATATGCATTAAAGAAGCCCCACAGATAATTATGACACTATTTGAAAACTGGTTTTTAGAAATCACAGCTACAGGAACCACAGGACTTTTAACTGGAGGTAGATGGGGGAAGACAATCCTTTTGTGAAGAACTGCAAAGATTGAAGAATGGAGGAAGGAAAATCAGCTGTCACAACCCTGGACTAGACTTAAAGGGCTTGAGTTAAGGGAAATGCAAAGAAACCAGAAAAAAATTAAGAAAGGGTAAGGCATTATCAAGGAAAACTCAACAGAATTTTCTGCCCAGGAAGGAATAAGAGGAATTAAATAGGACTCTGGGTGGGATCCCTGGGTGGCTCAGCGGTTTGGCACCTGCCTTCGGCCCAGGGCGTGATCCTGGGATTGAGTCCCGCATTGGGCTCCCTGCATGGAGAAATAAATAAAGAAAGAAAATAAAATCTTTAAAGAAAAATAAAATCATAAATAAAATAAAATCTTAATAATACTTGTAATAATAAGTAATAATACTTGTGCCTCAAGTAAAGAAATAAAATCTTTAAGATAGATAGGATAGATAGGATAGATAGATAGATAGATAGATAGATAGATAGATAGGACTCTGGGGCTTAAAATCTAGATGATTCCAAGAACAATGGCATACCTTCACCAAAATCAGGAAGAACAGAAGGGTACTTGGTTTGGGAAGGAAAAAATAAATTCACACAAGGTATTCAATAAGGAATGAGTGAAAATAAACATCAAAGAGTTAACTGGCAGTAAATGTGTTCTGAATAGGAAAGCAGTAAATCAATTAAGAATATGGGCTCTGAAAAAATAAATAAATAAAAAATAAAAAAAGAATATGGGCTCTGAGATAAGATGGTCTGGGTCAGAGTCCTAGCACTGCCACTTCCTATCTAAAGAACATTAAAGAAGTTCCCTAATTTTGCTAAGCCCACATTTAATTTATAAAATGAGAATAATGAAGTGTATACTTCATATAAGATTTTTTTTAATTAAATGAAAAAATAATTAACACATTGCCTAGCACACGGTAAGTTAAATTTCTTTTTTTTTTTTTTAAGATTTTATTTATTTATTCATGAAAAACACAGAGAGAGAGACAGAGACAGAGACATAGGCAGAGGGAGAAGCAGGGTCCATGCAGGGAGCTCAATGTGGGACTTGATCCCAGGATTCCAGGATCACGCCCTGAGCCGAAGGCAGACACCCAACCGCTGAGCCACCCAGACACCCCAGTTAAATTTCAATAAATGTGATTACCTTTAGTTATCCCATAATGACACAGTGTTAACAAAGATTCTTCAGAGAAGCTAAGTCATATTATTCAAGAGTTAGAAAAATCTCACAACTCTGAGACAGGACAGGAAAGGAGAGGATTCTTTGAATTTTGGAATCAAGGAATTAGTACCCATCTGTACCATTTCACAATCCAGGCCTTCTTTATTCTTGACTATGTAATTATCACATCTTTTGAACACTCAGGTTTAAAAACATTTCTGTAAATGTTCTTACCTTGAAGCAAAGTCCACTTTATTTTTTTTTAAAGTTTTTATTTATTTATTCATGAGAGACACAGAGAGAGAGAGAGAGAAAGGCAGAGACACTGGCAGAGGGAGAAGCAGGCCCCATGCAGGGAGCTTGACATGAGACTCAATTCCGGGACTCCAAGACCACGCCCTGGGCTGAAGGCGGTGCTAAACCGCTCAGTCACCTGGGCTGCCGGCAAAGTCCACTTTAGTTCAGGCACTTATTCCACCACTATTTATTGCAAAACTATAAGCACAACAAATTGTATTAGACACTGTATGATGCAAAACTATACATAATGTACCTGTACTAAAGGGGATTACAAACTAGAAGGTAAAAAAACAAAAAAACTTATGCAAATATATGAAACCAGGCATACTGTGAAATGTCACTGAAATAACACCAGTCATGAAGAGTCGGAAGAGGGAGGACTCAATTCCACAATGTGGATGAAGTGTCACCTGAACTAAGCCTACAAAGATGGTCATAATTTCAATGGCCCAAATACAGGTTTGAGGAAACAACATGAATACCACCAAAGGATACAATGTGAATACAGATACAAAGCTGAAAAGGCCCAAAGATGTGTTCCAGGAAGAGCCAGGAATCAAGATTACCTGAAGATCTATCCATGAGGTAACTAGCCCTATGCTGATGACAAATGAGAGCAAAGAGTCACAGGGTAAAGCCTGGATTTCCCAGACGAGGCCCTGTGGGGAAAATCAGAAACTTGTTTGGGGAGCAGAATGGTGGCTCTGGTTCCATCTATGCTGAGGACATTTCTAAAACTACCTTTTCACAGCTGATAGGCCTTTAAAGCTACAGAAGACTTCAGACTCTAATCCAGCCCTTCCGTCCTTCTGCCTAAGGACATCAAGACCAAGAGAGATGACTAACTGCCTAAGCCATGACATTAGTGGCCAAGATGGAGTTGCAACCCTAGTTTGCAGACTCAATTCAGTGCACTTTACACTCATCCCACTGGCCAGACAGAAATGTCCAAAAGTCAAGATGAAATATAGGTTATAGAATTGAGTCACCTGGACACACTGAAGTGGTGGGAGTGAAAAAGCAAGGTCTCTGAGGGCCAGGAATGGAAGAGAAAAACAACAAATCTGGGTTACATCCATATCCAGGGGGATAAAAGGAAGGGCTTCTACAAAAGCACATCTGAGAGACAGGCAGAGAATCAAGACAATGTAGAACCCTAGAAGTCAAGGTCAGTGTTTCCTCTTCAACTAAAACATACATGTTCAAAAAATATCTGCTGAATGAATGAATGGATAAAGACAAGAGTGAGACAAAAAAATGTTTGTGCCTCACATAGGTGAAGCACTGTGCTAAATACTTTATGTAGGAGTATATATGATAATCTCACAATAATCCTATGAGATAGAATTATCATGATTATCCTCACTACCATTCAAGAGGAAAAAAACATGCTTATAAATTACCCAAATTAAACAGCAAGTATCAGAGCCAGGATTAAAAATCAAGTCCAGCAGTGCCTGGGTGGCTCAGGCAGGTAAGTGTCTGTCTTCAGTTCAGGTCATCATCTTACCTGGGATTATGCCCCACATTGGGTTCCCTGTTCAGCAGGTAGTCTGCTTCTCCCTCTCCCTCTGCCCCTTCTCCCACTTGTGCTTTCTCTCTCTCATTCTCTCTCAAATAAATAAATCTTTTAAAAAACAATAAAATAAAAAATCAAGTCCTCACAAGTCAGGAAATAGTGTTAATTTTTATTAGGGTAGAAAATGGCAAGGTAATGTTTAAAAAATAGAATGTTCTTATTAGTAAGGCATAGTGACAACGTCTGAGATTTCGCTTTGAAATATGTCAAAAAGAACAAAAAAGTGGGGAGGACAATTGAGAGAAAAAATTGGGGAAATGTTGATAATTGTTGAAATTGGGTAACAGGTACATGGTATTCATATACTATATTCCCTGTTGTTGTTGTATATGTTTGAAATTTTCCATAATAAAAACTCCACTCCTGCATGGCTTCCCTCCCTGCAAAGATGGTGGAAAGTGAGTTGGTCAAAAGAAGAAACAAACATCAAGAAAAAAAATCACTGTCCCAGCAGTACGGAATTCACCTCAGATAGTGTTCAGAAGAAATGCAAGACCAGAAGCCAGACTACAAAGCATTAAGAGACATAGATAAAACAGGTGGTAAGGAAATGGCAGTAAAATTGCACTTTAGATAAGAAACAGGGATAAGGGGCGCCTGGGTGGCTCAGTCAGTTACACATCTGCCTTCACCTCAGGTCATGCCCTGGGATCAAGCCCGGAATTGGGCTCCCTGGAGCCTGCCTCTCCCTCCTCCTCTTCCTCCCCCCTGCTTGTGCTCATGTTCTCTCTCCCTCTGTCAAATAAAATGTTAGAAGAAAGAAGAAAGAAAGAAAGAAAGAAAGAAAGAAAGAAAGAAAGAAAGAAAGAAAGAAAGAAAGAAAGAAAAAGAAAAAGAAAGAAAAGAAAAGAAAAGAAAAGAAGAGAGAGAAGAGAAGAGAAGAGAAAAAACAAAACGAAACAGGGATAAGAAAGAGAAGACTAGGGATCCCTGGGTGGCGAAGCGATTTGGCGCCTGCCTTTGGCCCAGGGCGCGATCCTGGAGACCCGGGATCGAATCCCATGTCGGGCTCCCGGTGCATGGAGCCTGCTTCTCCCTCTGCCTGTGTCTCTGCCTCTCTCTCTCTCTCTCTCTCTCTCTCTGTGACTATCATAAATAATAAATAAAAATAAAAATAAAAAAAAGAAAGAAAGAAAGAATGAGAAGACTAGGGTAACATGAGAGGCCCAGAACTAAGTAAAGTTACTATGGTTCTACCTTACATGTACGTAAAAAACAAAAGGGGAGAGGAGGATAGGAAGATGCTGGAAAGGAGACACTGATTAATCAACTAATTAATCAATCAATTAATATATACAAACACATGGAAAGACGCTCATCCTCCTCAATAAGAAAATGTTACCCAGGCTTCAAAAAAAAATTAGTTCAAAATTAGGCTTCAAATTGGCAGAGATTAAAAATATTGATAATGTTCCGTGATAAAGGAGAACGATAAATACAATCTTTTCAGTTATTTGGTATTATCTAGAAAAATTTGAAACATGCATATCCTTTTTTTTTAAGGTCTTATTTATTTGAGAGAGAGTCAGCACACACAAACAGGGGTGAGGAGTAGAGGGAGAGGGAGAAGCAGACTCCTCACTCAGCAGGGAGCTGATGTAATGGGATCAAGACTGGAGCCAAAGGCAGAAGCTCAATTGACTGAGCCACCCAGGCACCCCAACATGCATATGTTTGGCACAGAAATTCCACTTGTAAGACAGTACAAAGAACTATACAAAGTATAGAAATATGTATACAATGTATACAAAGAATACAAAGATACATATACACAAGGATCCTTGTAGCTACAAAGACAGAAACAAATGTCTATCACCAGGGGACTAGAAAAACTGAGACAAATATATAATATAATATGTAACTATTAAATATATGATAGATAGGTGTATTAAACATGGGAAAATGCCCAAGATAAAAGCATTAAATGGAAAAAAGTCACAGAAGAGTAGATACATTGTAATCCCTTTTCTGTAAAAAGGAATTACTTTACCTCTCTTCCTCTCACACACATATACATATACCCTTACACACATTAGCATAGACAGTGGGAAAAAATGTGGATATAGGTCAAAAAAATTTTTTTAAGATTTATTTATTTATTTGAGAAAGAGAATGAGCACACAGACCCACACAGAGGACGGGCAGAGGGAAAGGGAGAGTCTTAAGCACACTCTGTGCCCCATGCAGAGTTCTATCTCAACCACCCCAAGATCATGACCCCAGTCAAAACAGAGCAATTTTTAATGGTATTTTATACTGAGACACAGGATTATGGGTTTCTTTCCTTATTTAAAAAGGCCTAATTTTGCTGTACTCAAATACGACTAGTATAATCGGGGGGGAGGGGGGTTAAAAAGCCAAGGATTTTCCAAAAGCAAAAGACTGAGCGATGAAAGTGTCATGATAGAAAGGTTAGGGTTGAAAAAATAGGGAGCAGGAGCCTTAAAGTGAGGTCACAGTCAAGAAAGAGGAAGATGGAGAGTAGGTAGATCTACGGCCTACGGTAAAAATGAGCCTTGAGGTACCTGGCCAGCTCAGCTGGTGAAGCTGCAACTCTTGATCTCAGGGTTGTGGGTTTGAACCCAAGTTAGGTATAGAGAATACTTAAAAATTTTAAAAAGAAAAAACGAGCCTTGGGAAACATACAAGCAGTTGCTATGGGAAATGCCCTGAGAAGGCAAAGGAGTACCATGAGGGACAGACAGAGCTCAACTCAGGGGGGAAGTGGGAACTGCTGTCAATCAAGACATCCCATTTTCTTGACTCCTCCAAAACACTTAGCAGCCTAGGATTGGTTAGCAAAAGAAGCCCTGGGATCAAATCCCGCATCAGGTTCCCCGCAGAGAGCCTGCTTCTCCATCTGCCTATGTCTCTGCCTCTCCATGTCTCTCATGAATAAATAAATGAAATCTTAAAAAAAAAAAAAAAAAGAGGGCAGCCCGGGTGACTCAGTGGTTTAGCACCGCCTTCAGCCTAGGATCGAGTCCCATGTTGGGCTCTCTGCATGGAGCCTGGTTCTCTCCTTTTGCCTGTGTCTCTGCCTCCTCTCTCTCTCTCTCTGCGTGTCTCATGAATAAATAAATAAAATCTTAAAAAAAAAAAAAAAAAGAATTTTTTCCCAAACTTTATTTTGGTCCAATTGCTATACATCATCACATTAGGAGGAAGATCACTACTAGCGTCAACTGTTGCAAAAACATCTCGACCTGGGCAGCCCAGGTGGCTCAGCAGTCTAGCGTCGCCTTTAGCCCAAGGCCTGATCCTGGAGACCTGGGATTGAGTCCCACATCAGACTCCCTGCATGGAGCCTGCTTCTCCCTCTGCCTGTGTCCCTGCCTCTCTCTCTCTCTCTCTCTCTCATGAATAAATAAAAAAAAAAAAAAAAAAAAAAAATCTCCACCTGGCTCTAGTTTTTCTCTTGAGCACTAAGTGATCTGTGAGGAAGGTGGGGCTTCCTCTAGGTTCCTCCCCCATCCAGCTCTTTCAAAGTTTCCTGGCTGTTGTTAACAGAACAGGTGGTCTACGCCCTGTGTGGCACTAACTTCTTTGTGTGTACCTTGTACTGGCCAGAAGCCTGAAATAAGGAATAACTGTAACCCAGAGTGAAGCCCAAACGATATCCTATAAAGACATAAATGGGGTCCTAAACTTAGAATCAGAAAATCTGGCATCAAGTCCCAGCTTTTCTTCTTATTGGCTTTATGCACTTGAAAGCAAGCCACTTCATCTCTTTGTTTTGCTTCCCCATCTGTAAAATGGCACTACCTGCTTCATAGGGTTGTTGGGAGGGCAAAGTAAAGGAAATGTATATTAAAGTATTTTATGAACTATATCATTCATATGCAAGGTATAATTATCATAAAGCAAACATTTTCATTTCTGCCTATGTACAACTTTCACTGATGGTATCTTAAGACCATTAAGTGGGCACGGGTACTCCCAATGTGTCTATCCTGGCTGAAATGATCCTTGTTTTTATTGCTTCTAACCTATAATATAACAATTTCCTTCTCAAAATCTCAACACTCTTCACAAAATATCTTCAACTTAACTGCTTGCCATAGTTAACACGTCTTAAACTTTGCTTCAGTTTTCCTTATATCAATTTTTTTTATCTTTAACTACAGTTACTTTTCATGCTTTCCTTTTCTGCAGTCTGTTATGTTCGTTACCTGCATGAAACAACTGCATTAAATAGGCTTTAAAAAGGTTCCTCATACCTAGCCCTTCAGTGGGATTCCTATGTGGTCTGATCAACCATGAAAACTAAGTCAAAGTAATTTAGATAGTACACTCCCAAGTTAATTTACCAAGAAGAACCAAGAGGGTGACTTAATGAATCAGCACAATTCCATAATTTCTAGGTTAGTAACTCAGAACACTTAGCCTCCTACCAAAGAATTAATTCATTAGTTTCAGTGTTAGTCCGGTATTAAGCTGAGCAAAGAACTAGTGTTACAGATAATTTCATAGTCACTGAACTCAAATTCCTGAATAAAGTTTGGGCAAATAATCCTTTATCCCTGAAAATGCTGATATTGAGCTCAACTTCCAAAAGAAAAAGTCACAACATACTGGTGTTAAATCCATTACCCACTCCCAGGCTGGCTGGCCACTAGTGTCTGGAGACCTTGTGACCCAAACTGACTAATCACTCTTCTTCACACATGAGAACAAAGTCCTCAGAGCAGTAAATGGCCAAATGAACATCTAGATAATACCAATGAAAAACTTTTATTTCTTCCAAAGCAAACTGTTCCAAGACCCACAGAAAGCAAGGAATAGCCCCCCAGCCTGAAACCAAAAACATATGGAATAAGCAATACATTTTCAAGCAAAATACTGCTTTTAACAACATGGAAGTACAAAGGCAGAAGCACTATTTCAGCTAGGATGAGATGCAGCCATAAAATCAGAATTCTCATCACACCACCAGCTCCATAAGGAATGACTTCCTTCAGTCATTTTGCATTCAACCAACATTTACTGAGTACCTTTTCTGTGCCAGAGATGGTTAAGTATTAGGATATAAGGATAAACAAGACAAGGTCCTGCTCTCAAGTAGGGCACAACCTACCACGGAAAACACACAAATATACCAAAAGTTAAGAGTACAGTCTAATTATGAAAGAAGCTTAAGCAGATTGCAAAGGCCACACAAAGAAGCATTCAGCTTAATCTAGAAAGAATCAAAGAATCTTTTAAGAGATAGTGGTGCCTTAATTCCTGGTAAATGCAAGCCTAGGAGTCAGAAAATCACTAGAATGGAGAGGAAAATTAGCAGGAGAAATATCCTACGCATGCCAGGACCCTTAAGGAGTTTACTATCACTAGGGCCTCAAGTGCCAGAGAAATTGTGGCAGAGGAGGGACTAGAAAGGAAGATACAGAAGAGGCTAGGTCATAAAGGTCCTTCTGAGATGTTGGAGTAGAGACATACCAGGATCTAGATGTTCATCATATTTTAAGGTCAAAGGAATACTATTTACTTTTTTTTTTTTTTTTTTTTTTTTAGGATTTTATTTATTCACAGAGACAGAGAGAAAGAGGGAGGCAGAGACACAGGCAGAGGGAGAAGCAGGCATCATACAGAGAGCCTGACGTGGGACTTGATCCAGGGGCCCAGGATCACGCCCTGGGCTGCAGGCGGCGTTAAACCACTGCGCCACCGCGGCTGCCCTATTTACTTTTAACTGGAGTTAAAGACCAGCCAGAATGGAGGGGGAATTTGACTGAGGAAGACTAGAAGAGATTTGGGGCCAGTTATTTCTAATCAGTTCTATCAGGCTCATATTTATTTTTCTCTTGACTTTTTTCCTCTCACAGGGGAAAAAAATAAAACTGAACAATTCTGTAACAAAGGCTGTGAACCTTCTGTTCGTCAAAAACATTTCTGAACAGAGTGCTATATTCTATCAAAATAGACCAAATTAGAGAGAGATGACAAATCCCTCCAGCATCTGGAGTCTTCCTAGCAGAAAGACAAAACCAGGTCTCTGATAAGACGAAAACTATAGAAACATCCTGACCATGGCCTACACAGAACATCATGCTGCCTGGCATGGGAATGCTTACAGTTCTCAAAACAAGGACATACCAAACAGTTACCTCCTGGCTTCTCCACAGAAACTGCCAGGAAAAAAACCTACCAGTGCCAGGAATGACCTTGGACTTTATAGTATGATCTCCTGCCCACCAGTACTAGATAAAGACTACCTCGACAATTCTCTCACCTGTCCAGAGTTCAAACAGGTATAGGCAGCAGGCTGCCTTCCTCAACAAGAAACTGAGCCCCTCATCCACGCATGGCACCCAGCTATATTCCTAATTAATACTACTGAGAATAGTGCCACCATTACTACTTCTAACTACACTAACAGCTACTAACAACAACACACTACTACTAACACCAAGTACTGACCACCCACAAAACACTAGGCCCTCATCTCCAGTCCTCAATACAATCTGCAGAGAAGGTTATAGTAACCCTATTTTACAGATGAAAAAAATAAAATAAAAAACAAGGCTCAGAGAGGCTAACAGCTTACCCAGGTCAAAAAGCAAGCAAGAGGTGGAGGTGGGGTGACTCTAAAGATATGCCCTCCCTATTGTACTAGGTATCTCAGAACTTTCCTAACTAAAAAAAGCAAAAACTCTGAGCTTTCTTTCCAAGAGTTCCTGAAGTTGATCCATTTGACTAAAAGGTAGTCAAATCAAAACAACATATGTAAGCTAGTTTTTATTTTCTTTGGTCAAGTGAATATTCTAGATAGAGAATAAAAGGTATTTCAAAGAATTTGTTATGTGAATGCCTTGCTTTTAAATTTCTTCATTTATTTTTGGCCAAAATATAAACACAGAGAAGACAGCAAAGGATAGAATTTCATTCTACTAGATCAGAATGGAGATTAGCAATTAAGGCAAAAAAAATTTTTTTTCAAATAAAATTTACATTATATTTTACGCAATGAATAACAAAGGGCAAGCAATTTCAAAGAGACTGAGCCTTACCTCAATCTTATTCCTCCTGTTCTAGGGGACAGCACTCCAAGTGATCAGCAGATATTCCCAGCCTACATACAGTGAACCAGACAAAGGGGATAAGCAACGCCTTCATGCTCCCAAACCACAGTGGAAAGGAAAGTGTGACGGCTTCCTGGGGAACCCAAGCACATATACAGTATTCATAAATCACTTTTCATCCCGACACACAGAAACAAAATGTTACCTGTGGTTTGTCTACAGAAATACTTAGTTAAGGGGTGTATTTAAATGAAATCATGCAAAAACAATCCCATACTAATGTAGCTAACCTTTTTCATGGAAATATATAACCAACTGTCAATAGTCAAAATTAATACTGTATAAAAACTTCATTCAACAGTTTTACCAATTAAGAGCTTCATATACTTGAATCACTTCTTCCTTCACAGGCCTATAGCCACTTCTGAACTAAGAGCTACTATTAAAATGTCAAAAATGGGATCCCTGGGTGGCGCAGCGGTTTGGCGCCTGCCTTTGGCCCAGGGCGCGATCCTGGAGACCCGGGATCGAATCCCACGTCAGGCTCCCGGTGCATGGAGCCTGCTTCTCCCTCTGCCTGTGTCTCTGCCAATCTCTCTCTCTCTCTCTCTCTCTCTCTGTGACTATCATAAATAAAATTTTTTTAAAAAATGTCAAAAATATCAGATGCCCTACACGGTATCTTGCACAATTCAACAGATATTGGTTTATGAAAAAATTAATGATTTAAAACAGAAAATTTTTAAAGGAAAAAAGAAATGAAGGGAAATAAATGATTTTTTAAAGATTAAGGGGAAAAAAACAATCCCAGAACTATTAGTACAACTACAGATAGAATTACCTCACATTCCACCTGAAAATTTATAGTATACTCCAGTACCTCTTAACACTAAATAAACTCAGAAGGTGCAATGACTCTGACACTGTTTTTTCCATCTAGGATTTGATACCTCATCTACAGACAACACACCAACTTTTGTCTGAATACTACAAACAGAGCTCTGGTGCACAGCTGCAGGCCTCAGAGCTGGAGTTTGCACACTGCCTTTGAAGAATAGAGACGAGACACAGTGTACAGACCAAACTCATTGAAGGCGGATAACACTTCTAGTGAAGATAACGTCCTGTGAGAGCTCAAATAGCAGTCACTAAGATTTAACAGATTTAACATAATGACTTCATGGCAGTAGGAGAAAACGAAGTTTCGTGAATTTGGGGATACAAAAAACTTCTAACAACATAAACAGTTAGGGTCTTCACATCCCCCTCTAGAGTTGCACACATTAAACAATGACACAAAAGTCAGTGAAAAAGGGATCTTAAATTAATCTAGATTTATAAGAATTGGACTGAAAACCCCTATAATTTACATATATCACAGTGTCTAAGTTTGTCTAGCATTACAAACAATAGCCCCAGTGCTGAAAAGAAAGTATGAGTCACAATTCAAAAACAGGAGGAAAAAAAAAAAAAAACTGAACAGAAGAAAGCTTTGGATCCAAATAACCACACACACACACACACAAAAAAAAATTTCTTTACTTAAAATATTGTCAATGACAGCCACCATTCTGACTCGGGAGTGAGAAGGAATGATTTCACACTACCTTCTACTCAGGAACAAGCTCCTTCAAACCCCCAGAAGCCCTTCCCATTCCCATCCACCTTGGTGTCCTGCCACTGAGAGAGTCAGCCACATCCACTAGCAAGCACTGGAATTCAAACAGATCTGAGTCACCCACTCCCCCGCAGGAAGAGGTCATTCTCTATCGGGAAGCCCACTCTGCGAAGTTCTTGATCATCTCCCCAGGCTGCCACCACCATGGCCCACATAAAGCAGCCTACCAAACTCGGCAGCCTACCCACACACTCCTCTACACTCTCGAAATCACAACTCCGGCCTCATCCTATCGCCCAGGTGGCCAACGCTACTCACCGTAGCACTCTTGTGACACTCGGTCCCCCTGCCCGAGAATCTCTCAACGCCAGGATGCACCTGGGCCCCGGAGAATCAACTCCCCCGTGCGGGGCTGAGCTCCTGCCTTTCCAGGAACTAATCCTTGGACACCCACCCCCACCCCCACCCCCACCCACCCACCCCGCCCGCAGAGAAGCTAAACTCTCAGTGCCTCTTCTCCCCAGCCAGACTCCATCTAGTCCGCCAAGTTCACAGACCTCGGGCGGCGGCGGCGGGGAGGGAGAAGAGCCATCCGATGCGCCTTAGGGATCAGGCACAGTGAGTGAGGCCCCTAGAATTCCAAACGCAAGCACCACCACCACCCCCACCCCCACCCCACCCCCCACCCCCAGCCACCCCACTACGGTCAGCCTCCAGGGCGTCCGCATCCAGCGTCAAGAGCGCACGCCGCTGGAGTTCGTCTCCGTGCCCCCGTGACTCCCTTTCCTGGCTACCACGATACAAAATAGAAGCCACCGAGGCCCCAGGTCGAGGCCAAGACCGCCCCCCTCCCCCCCACCAGGCTCCGGCCACTGGAGTTTCCCAGTGAGGACCCAGCTCCCCAAGGCCCGGGCCGCGGGGACCGGCTTGCTGCCCCAGGCCGCTCAGCGCCATGGGCCGGGCGGGCCGCGTCCCCACTCGGTCCCCATTGTTGCGGGTCCCGGCGGCCCGAGCCGGGGGCCGGGGGCCGGCACCGGCACTCACCTCCCGCGCCGCGGCTCTGGGCCGCGCAGGGCCGGCAGGGCCAAGTGGCCGCGCGTCCCGCGGCTCCGGCCTCGGCGGCGTCGGCGCCCGGCGGAGGCGGGGGTGGCGGCGGAGGCGGGAAGCGGCCGGCCAGGCCCGGGCGCCGCGGGCTGGCTCCGGCCGAGCGTCGGTCTTCTCCGGCGGCGGCGCTCGCAGGCTCCGCTCGCGGTCCGCGCCAGAAAGCGTCCCCCTCCCGGCCCGCGCGCCCGGCCGCCCGGACGGGAACACGCGCCGCCGACAGTAAAGTTCCGCTGAGAGCCGCCCGGAGGCCGTTCTCCCCCAGCGCCGGGTGAACCGTGATTCTTCCCTCCCGGATAGAGCCATCTCTGCCACAGATGACCGTTTCAGGAGTGAAAGCTCTACGAAAATACCAGGCCTGAATCCACCTGGGAACGGTTCCGGGGTGGGATCGACAGAATGGGTCTGCACCCCGCCAGCTACCTGGCTACTAAGTGCTTCGACTGAACCTGGTTCCTCTTCGCTCTTCACTTAGGGGAGGCTTGTTAGGATTGAATGAGATGATGCAAGTGCCTGGCACGGAGATGTGGGGCCCAACATTGGGGCCCGATCATTGGTGATGCTGCTAATGATGATTGCTGCTATTACTACCATCTCATACAGAGGTTGTGCACAGCCCTCAAGGACCCTTGAAATTGATGCGCACCCTGTAACTCTGGGTTCACACACACACACACACACACACACACTCACACACACCTCCTTTCTTTTCCTATTGACTGAAGCTATCTTCAGAACCCCCTAAAAGAAAAGCAGGGAAAAGAAAGGGCTTTTTTAATCACTGACACGGGGACAACAGGTAAGGATGCAGATTCTCCTCCCTTGAGTTGGGAATTGCTGCCTTGTGGGCTCTAGTTAATGAGAATAGTGTACTGTGTCAGCTCTCTCCCTACAATCTCAGGTTTTCCTCCTCCCTGCTCCTCCTCCTCCTCCTCCTCCTCCTCCTCCTCCTCCTCCACCACCTCCTCCTCCTCAGCCTCAGGTCCTCCTCCTCCTCCTCCAAGGAAGTGAACATCGGCAAGATGATTTAAAAAAAAAAATCTAAAGACGGATCTTTTTTTGGAAGGTTTGTTTTGTTTTCTTTATAAAATCAAGAGGATAAAAAAATCTTTTCTCTTTCCCACTTCCTTTTCCTTCTAGGCCTTCACACCTCTGGATATCAGACATAGTTATTTTTGGAACAAATTAGGTTATAAAAATCCAAGTGTGTGTTCCAAGCTATTGATGGGAATTTAGATCTGCAGAGGTCCTCCAAAAAATATTATTGCTTTTCCATGTTCTCAAATGTCCCATTCTCAGTCCTGTGGCTACTGAGACTCAGGACATTTTGCCTTGATACCCTTCTCCCTTGTCTGAAGGGACTTTCCAGAAAGGCTCTGATATCAGTCATTTGCACCTGAATAAAATTTTGTCACTGTGTCACACACTTATACATTTCCTTTTAGATTATCCCCTGGGAATAGGGAAAGGGCTCTGTCTAAAGGCATTTTGATAACCAGCTGGAAACGCAGGCTCGTGGATTAGAAAGCAGCCCTCTCAAAGCCTCTGGAGGCTCTCTGCTCCCTCAAGTAAAAGGACTTCATCCTATGCTCTTAAAAGACAAAGGATCCCTCAAAAGCTCATTCACTTTTCTTAGCATCCTGAGGTCAGATCAAAACTCTGATGCCTCCTTGCTCCAGGTCTTGAATTTTCCTAATTGGCCTCTTAGTTTGGACTCCTTGTGTGACACATAAAGCAGATTTGGTCTCAAGAATTGAAGCAGGTTTAGATAAGAACCCTTAAGATAACCAAAGTGAGAAAAAAGAAGCCAGTGAAGCTAGGCAGATGCTTGGAAAAGGAATCATATTGTTTATCTCCCCTCTAAAAGACCAAATACACAACCATCAAAGACTTACACTTATCTTCCTCCTTTGTTACTGAGATTGGAGCAACAAGGGCCAGCACTTGCTCCCCTTCTATTCCCTCTTCCCAAGATGCCATTGTCCTTCTGTGACATCACTATTTCCTTTCCTTCCAGGAGCTTCCTTGACTACTTGGATAATATTATGCCCTCATGATCACCTCTAGGGATCATAGTATCCCCAATTCACCTATAGGAAATGGATTCTATTAGGAGGAGTCCCTAGAGTGAGTTAAATGCATACCTTCTTGTTGATGGCCCTATGTTCAAGAGAGGTTTAAAAATCTGGATCTTCCTGCTAAAATTAGGGAATTCACCAGCAATTTGCTAATCAATCAGAAGCTAGATCTAGGCCTCCTCCATCACTGTGAACTCACACTTGGAAAAAACACCCCCTACCTTTTCCCTGTTTCACCAGCTCCTCATTCCATAGGAGCCAGCTTAATCCTTCCTCCACCAGCCAGACTTCCATCCCATCCCCACTTCTGGATGCCAAAGATCCCAGATGCCATGATCACTCTGAACCAGGTTCCAAAATGGCAGATGATTGTATTTCTTTCTTCAACAGCCGTCTTATTCTTGGAATGTTTTTTTAAACTATCTGCTTACACACCACTTCCTTCATACTAGATTATAATCTCTAGGAGGCTTTTTTTTTTCTTTCTAGGAGGCTTTTTAAAAAAAATCCACCAAAGTCTAATGAAAGCCTGGCAAAAATTGCTATACCATAAAATTCCACGTTCAGCAATTATTTATTGAGTACCAGGCACTGCTGGATGCTAGAGAATAGTAATAAGACATGCCAAACATAACTATAAGCATTTTATAGGTATTAACTCACTTAATCCTTACATTGACATTGTGAAGTATATACAATTAGCATCCCTCCAAAGTTAGAAAAACTAAACCTGAGAAAAAGGAGGTTGGGGTTTGAGTACAGAACACTTAGGGCCAGAGTCCACTCATAATCACACACTAAAGTGAATGAAGAATTGAGCTTGGAGGACTCTTCTCTGTAGAGTGTGAACTAATAAAATCCTGTTCCATGTGGATGTTCATTCAGCAGATATTTATTGTCCTGTCCCGAAACTGTATTTCAGATGCTGATCTAGGCCCTGAGGGGCACAGCACTGAACAAGAGAAAACATATCTCTGCTCTGAAGTAGCTCTTCTAAACAGGAAAGATAAACACTACAAAATCAAATTCTAATGATTGCTGAAAAGAACATACAACAGAGATCCGTATGGGAGAGGCAGTCAGGACAGGGGAGACATTGGATAAGACCCTGATGAGGTAAGACCCTGAATGCCAAGAATGCTAGAAAGACACACATAAAGGCTCAGGGAAGAAGAATTCTAGGCAGAGGGACCAGAGAGCAGGGCAGCACAGTGTGTAGTGAGAGTCCCAGACGATTATCCTAGAGAGAAGTGGCCTGTAAGTCTGCTCCCAGATTGCATGGTTTTGAGACATCACTTTTAGGGTTCGCCCTGGAAAGGGTGTGAAAGATGCTGTTGATCAACTGTCCTAGGGAAGCAGCACAGATTACTGTACCTGATAATTGACCATGTATATCTGTTAAGTCCATACACAGTTGTCATGGAAACAGTTGCTTTTAAGAAAGAATATTTCCATTCAGTTCCATCAACTCTATCCGCTTCCTCAGAGAAGCCCTCCATGACTACCTACCCAGTCTAAGTAGCTGCCCAGGCACCATTTTACCACCCTATTTTCTCTATCTGCAGAGAATTTAATGCTATCTGATATTCTTCTTCATTGGCTTATCATCTCTCTCCCCTAATTAGATTGTGAAGTCCATGGAACAAAGAACTTTGTCAATCCTATCAAGATCCCCAAGACCTAGAAGAGGTACAGAAAAACTCAATAAATATGCTTACCAAGCATGAATATGTGTTGGGCCCATCCTTGAAGCAGGCCTATGAGGCACTGGAGATGAAAGGGGAGGAAATAAAGAGCCCTTGGACTTTCTGGCATACCTGGTGGAACTTACCTGAATCCTGATACCCTACAGAATGAGGTCATTTCTCCAAATCATGGGCTATGGGAAAGTAAAAGGGGTGCAAAGAGATCCCCTGCACTGGGTGGGGATGTAATGAAATGGAAGACTTTCCAAAAAGAACCCTTAAGGATAAGGCCTTGGGGAACAGCATGGGGAAAATCGGGGAAATAGATAAGAAAAAAGTCATCTTACCTCTTAACTGTAGAGAATCAACCAATGGGTACCAGAGGGGAAGTGGGTGAAATAGGGATGGGGATTAAGGAGTGTACTTGTTGTGATGAACACCAGCGATTAAAATAGAAACCTCAAGGGCAGCCCCAGTGCCTTAGCAGTTTAGTGCTGCCTTCAGCCCAGGGCCTGATCCTGGGGTCCCAGGATCGAGTCCCATGTTGGGCTCCCAGTATGGAGCCTGCTTCTCCCTCTGCCTGTGTCTCTGCCTCTCTCTCTCTCTCTCTCTCTCTCTCTGTGTGTGTGTCTCTAATAAATAAATAAAATCTTTAAAAAAAATAGAAACCTCAAAAAATAAAAATAAAAGATGCATGGCTCAGTCAGTTGAGTATCCAACCCCCGATTTTGGCTCAGGTCATGATCTCGGGGTCATGGGATGGAGCCCCATGTTGGGAATCCACGCTCAGCAGGGAGTCTGCTTGAAGTTCTCTCTCTCCCTCTCCTTTTACCCCTCCTTTTTAATCATGAAAAGGCCAATTTGGATGCTTTTTCACTTTTCTCACCTAATTGCTCTGACTAGAACTATAATTGACCATGTATATCTGTTAAAATAAATAATTCTTTAAAAAAAACAAAAATAAATCATCCTAGCTGGACTTCGGGATTTGGCTTGATAGGTTGGGATGTATAACTTCTGACAGCTCTTTAGTGGCCACTCCTAGATCACCTCAGAGCCAGAGGTTTGGTGGGCTGGGTGGGAAATGCAAAGGAGTCTTGACTTAAGAGTCATGAGGATTTGCCTACCCTCACTACACATGGATCCTCCCAGAGGCAGGGTTCACCTTCATGATAAAAACACTCAGAAAACTAGGAAAGTGGGATGCCTAGATGGCTCAGCGGTTTAGCGTCTGCCTTTGGCTCAGGGCGTGATCCCGAGTCCCACATCAGGCTTCCTGCATGAAGCCTGCTTCTCCCTCTATCTATGTCTCTGCCCCTCTCATGAATAAATAAATAAAATCTTTTTAAAAAAGACAAATAAGTTTTTAAAAAAAGAGAACTAGGAAAGCAAGGACCTTCATTAACATGATAAACGGCATTTATAACAAATCCACAGCTAATACCATACTCAAAGGTGAAGTACTGAAAACTCTGAAAGCTTTCTCCAGACCAGGAACAAGATCAGGATGTCTGTTTCACCACTGCTATTTAACATTGTACTGGAAGTTCTAGTCAGAGTAATTAGGTGAGAAAAATGAAAAGCATCCAAATTGGCCTTTTAATGATTAAAACAAAAACAAAAAGATAAATACTCAACATCTAGAAATAGAAAGAACTTACCTCAACATAATAAAGGCCTTATAAGAAAAGTCCACAGCTTATATCATATAGTCAATAGTGAAAAACTTAAATTTTTCCCTCCAAGATCAGGAACAAGACAAGGTTGTCCACTCTCACCACTTCTTTTTTTTTTTTTTCAAAGGATTTTTATTTATTCATGAGAGAGAGAGAGGGACAGAGACACAGGCAGAGGGAGAGAGAGAAGCAGGCTCCATGCAGGAAGCCCGACATGGGACTCAATCCCGGGTCTCCAGGATCACACCCTGGGCTGAAGGCAGCGCTAAACCGCTGAGCCACCCAGGCTGCCCCACTCTCACCACTTCTATTCAACACAGTACTGGTGGCCCTAACCAGAGCAATTAGACAAGAAAAGGAAATAAAAGGCATCCACATTGGAAAAGAAGTAAAATTATCTGTTCACAGATGTCATGATTTTATATGTAGAAAACTCTAAAGATTCTCCACCCCCACAAATGGACTAATAAATATTCAGCAAAGTTGTGGAATACAAAACCAAAATATGAAAATCAGCTGCAATTCTATATGTGAACAATGAATAATCTGAAAAAGAAATTAGGAAAACAATTCCACTTACATTAGTATCAAAAGAAATAAAATACTTTGGAATAAACTGAAGACCAAAGACTTATACTCTGAAAACTATAAAATATTGGTATAAGAGATTAAAGAAGATACAAAGAGGGGATCCCTGGGTGGCGCAGCGGTTTAGCGCCTGCCTTTGGCCCAGGGTGCGATCCTGGAGACCCGGGATCGAATCCCACGTCGGGCTCCCGGTGCATGGAGCCTGCTTCTCCCTCTGCCTATGTCTCTGCCTCTCTCTCTCTCTCTCTGTGACTATCATAAATAAATAAAAATATTTAAAAAAAAAAAATAAAGAAGATACAAAGAAATAGACATTCTGTGTTCATGGACTAGAAGACTTAATATTGTTAAAATGTCAATGCTACCCAAAGCAATCTACAAATTTGATGCAATCCCTATCAAATTGCAATGTTTTTGTTTTGTTTTTGTTTTCTGCAGAAGTAGAAAAATCCATCCTGAAATTCATGTGGAGTCTCAAGGGATCCCAAAGGGCCAAAACAAAACAATCTTGTAAAAAGAACAAAGCTGAAGATTATCTGATTTGAAAACTTACTACAAAGTTACAGTAATCAAAAGAGTGTGGTACTGGCATAAAGACAGGCATATAGGCCAATGGAATAGCAGAGAACCCAGAAATAAACCCTCACAAATATGGTCAAATGATTTTCTACAAGGATGCCAAGACCATTAAGTGGGGGGGGGGGGGGGAGGAGAATCTTTTCAACAAATGGTGATAGTCACATGCAAAAGAAGGAAATTGGACCTTACACCATACACAAAAATTAACTCAAATAGATCAAATACCTAAATGTAAAACCTAAATCTATAAAACGCTTAGAATAAAACATTGGGCAATAGCTTTATGACATTGAATTTGGCAATGATTTCTTGGACATGACAACAAAGGCACAGGCAACAAAAGAATAGTCAAATTTGACTTCATGAAAATTAAATACCAGTATGCATCAAAAGACACTATCAACAGAGTGGAAAATGCAAACCATGGGATGGAAGAAAGATTTCAAATCATATATCTGATAAAGGATTGATATCCACAATATATAAAGAACTCCTACAATTCAATAACAAAAGACAAGTAACCAGATTCAAAAATGAGTGAAGGACTTAAGCAGACATTTATTTCTCTAAAAAAGATATGCAAATAGTAGGTATGTGAAAAGATGCTTAAAATCACTGATCATTAGGGAAATGCAAAGAAAAACCACAATGAGATACCACTTCATACCCATTAGGATGCCTTTTATACAATAATGCAAAAAAAAAAAAAAAAAAAAAAAAAGAAGAAGAAGAAGAAGAAAAGAAAACCCAGGAAATAACAAGTGTTAGTGAGGATGTAGAGAAATTGAAATACATATTGTCGCTGATAGGAATGTAAAATGGTGCAATCACTGTGGAAAACTGTTTGGCAGTTCCTCAAAAAGTTAAGCATAGAGGTGCCTACATGGCTCAGTTGGTCCAGCATCTGCCTTTAGCTCAGGCCATGATCCCAGAGTACCAACTCTGGGCTTCTGGTCAGGCTCCCTGCTCAGCGGGGAGTCTGTTTCTTCCTTGCCTTCTGCCCCTCCCCCTCTCCCTGCTCTTTCTCTCACTCTCTCTCAAATATTTTTTTAAAAAAGTTAAGCATAGGGCAGCCCCGGTGGCGCGGCGGTTTAGCGCCGCCTGCAGCCTGGGGTGTGATCCTGGAGACCTGGGATCGAGTCCCACGTCGGGCTTCCTGTAGGGGGCGTGCTTCTCCCTCTGCCTGTGTCTCTGCCCCTCTCTCTCTGTGTCTCTCTTAATAAATAAACAAAAATCTTAAAAAAAAAAAAAAGTTAGGCATAGAATTATTACTATTAACCTAACAATTTTACTCCTAGGTACATATCTCAAAGAATTGAGAAGAAAAAAAAAAGAATTGAGAAGGAAGACTCAAACAGATACTTGTATGCCTATGTCCGTTGCAACATTATTCACAATATCCAAAAGGTGGAAACAATCCAAGTGTTTATCAGCAGACAAATGGATAAACAAAAGCAGTATATTCATACAATGGAATGGAATGTAGCCATGGAAGGAAAGAGGTACTGTGATATGCTACACATAGTACCATATTGAAAATATGCTGAATAAACCGATCTAGACACAAAAGCCTACATATCGTATGATTTCATTTACATGAAATATCCAGAATAGGTAACTCCATAGACACAGAAAGCAGATTGGTAGTTGCCAGGGCTGAGGGGTAGGAGCCAGCAGAGGAGACAGTGAGTGGAATGGAGAGTAACTGCTTCATGGGTAGAGTTTTATTTTGGGGTGGTGAAAATATTTTGGAAGTAGAAATGGTGATTGTATAACATTGTGAATGTACTAAATGCTACTGAACTGTTCACTCAAAGTGGTTAACTTTATGTTATGTGAATTTTACCTCAATTTTTTAAAAAAGAAACTAAAGCTCAGAAGTTGAGCCAGCAACTGGTAGAGCCGGCAACTGGTGGAGTCAGGATTTGAACCTAGTTTAAAATTTTTTTAAATATTTATATTTTTATGTATGTTACACAGTGAGAAAGTAGGAGAATTTATTTACTTCAGGGGTAAATGACTTAACACTAGGTATTTTTCTGAGAGCAGGTTTATTATTTACAAGGGAAAAGAAACGATGCCTTCTACACCATAGGTGTTCAATAGTTCTTTTTTCTGAGCAGAGGAGGAAGAATGGTCACCATTTACAGGCTTCAAGGTTTGGCGAGAACTTGAGATTATCTGGAAGGAGCTGTAACTCCCTCCACGCAGTGGGAAAGAGGGGTGTCTTCCTCAAGGATGGGGTTTGGGGGAGGGACCAGCTCCTCCCACATGTTCTATGACCTTGGGCAAATCATTTAACCTCCCTGAGATGGGTTCTTCATCTGTAAAGTGGGAATAGCATGCTTGCAATGGTGAGAAAGAATTGAGAAAATGCCTAAAAACATTCTTTGAAGGCGCTAAATGTATGCGCAGGTTTATTTAGTTCAGAAGAAAATTAGGCTAACATCTTTACTGTTAAGTCAATCCCACTATCTTCTTCTAGGGAAGATTATAGGCTCGTATTCACCTCTACAAGAGATTGGCTGGGATTCCCAGACTCAGCTACATTTTTGCAATTATCTCAGGCATCTATTTCGTTCTTATTGGAAATTGTATTTGACTCTTTCAGATAGAACTAGATTGGCCCATCTCAGTAGCTCCAAAGTCTAGTACAGGATTGGGTTCCATGAACATGTATTGGACAGAATATTAGGGGTGTCCATGGTCCCTCTTTGCCATAAGGGGATTTAGTTGCATTCAAAAGACCCTGGGGATTTGTTATACAAATATGAAAAGCACACAGCCCCTGAGGCTCCTGGGAATACAGGCACACAAACATAATTATGATACAGTCTTAACTCCTGTGAGAACAAACTATCAGTGGGGGTTCAAAGGAGGAAATATTTGGTTTGGACACTCTAAGAATCTAATCTCCCCTTTGGCTCCTCCACACCCCTTTCAAGGCCTTACTCTGCTCCCATATGTGTTTTTAATTGTTGGGTGCCCAGTAATGTGTGATTGGACCAATTCAGGCCACAGGGCCACCATCCTTCCTGCTAAACCTCTACTCCCAGTTAGTAAACTCACTCTGCTTTAATGCCTGGGCCAAATGTCATCTCATTTAGATGGCCTACATGAATGTGAAGGCCAGTCCTTTCTCTGGGCTTTCTTGGCACCCACAAATATTTATTAGTCACATTCTGTTTCAGCCCTGAAGACAGTTATACAAATTGTCCTAAGAACTTATGTCCACTGGGGGAAGCAGACCAGTAGCAGACAGACCACTCAAGAGAGAAGCACAAATTAAATACCATAGGAGTTGCAGGAGATACCTTTGGGGACTACTTAGCACATACTCCCCTTTCCAAACTTCCCACCCACTCAGAAGTGAGTCCAGAGGAGTATGTTTGTGTTGTGTGACTCTAATTACAGATGGGTCAATTGGACTCTGTACTCCAAAAATTTGGAATTAAGTTTCAATGATACAGAAAGCTAGGAAGCAATCAGTCAGAGGGCACTGGGCTGAGAGGCTCAGAAAAGGGGAGGGAGAGGATCCCTGGGTGGCTCAGCGGTTTGGCACCTGCCTTTGGCCCAGGGCGCAATCCTGGAGTCTCCGGAGCGAGTCCCACGTCGGGCTCCCGGCATGGAGCCTGCTTCTCCCTCCTCCTGTGTCTCTGCCTCTCTCTCTCTCTCTCTATGTCTATCATAAATAAATAAATAAATCTTAAAAAAAGGGGGGGGAGGGAAGGAAGCACAAGGGCTCCCACCTGAGGAGTCCAAAAAGTACCCCCTTCTCTTACAGTCAGTACCTTGTTTACCTTACAGGAGTTTCAGGGTTTTTGAACATCATCACAATGGCCCCAACTGAGCCAGGCAGGCTCCCAACCTAGACTGGGGTAAAAGGAGAGGAGGAGACAGGTAGGTCAGCTCAGAAAAAGGAGTGAGAGTTGATTGAAAGACAGAAGAGGATTCTGAGCAGGTGCTGAGTCATGAGAGCCTCTTGAACTTTATTGCGGGCGTTTGGGTTGGGTCCTTAGCATCTGTGTTTCTATTAAGCTTTCAAGTGAAGCCAGGGCTGTTGTTTCTGGTCCCCCTGCTTTGAGCAATGAGGCTCTAAGCAATCATACCCTCTCTAGCTTCTTTGCCTCTCAGGCAAGCTCCTCTCTCTACAAAAAGTATCTTCAGGTAGGTAGGTGTCACCCTGTCTCCTCCCTTGCCTTAACCCCACTTTGAGTTATGAAGACCTAGCCATGCCATTTCCTAAACAGCTTTGACTTCAATTTGTCCATTTGTGCCCTCTTTTCCCCTCCAGTTTAGTACAGCAATAGCTCCTGCTCAGACGATCATAAAGTTCTTACTCCTCCCCCTGATATGATCCCCTGCCTTCATTCCTATTGCAATTTAAATTGCAAGTTGTCTTAGGCTTTCTTTTCTTTTCTTTTCTTTTTTAAGATTTTATTTATTTATTCATGAGAGACACACAGAGAGTCATCAGTGTCAGCCCCATTCTTTTTCCCTTGTCTTGCTCTCTACCCAGTTTAATCTATCAGGGACCATAGAGAATTTTCAGCTCTTCACCAAAATTTTTACGTAGAGATCCCTCCCTGGGTTTCAGGGATCTGTGAAGATCCTGAATATGTATGTAGACTTTGAGGTGTATGGGCAGTTCTCTGAGGAGATGATCCATAGCAAGGTAAAGACCTATAAGCTAAATTAAATAGACAATAGGAAAATAGAGAAAATTCATGAAATCAAAAGTTGGTTCTTGGGCAGCCCAGATGGCTCAGCAGTTTAGCGCTGCCTTTGGCCTGGGGCCTGATCCTGGGGTCCCAGGATGGAGTCCCACGTTGGGCTCCCTGCATGGAGCCTGCTTCTCTGCCTCTCTCTCTCTTGCTCTCTCATTCTCTGTCTCTCATGAATAAATGAATAAAATCTTTAAAAAAATACTAGCAAATCAAATTTAGCAGCATAATAAAGGAATATATACCACATCCAATTGTGATTTATTCCTGGAATGCAAGGATTGTTCATCATACTTCAATCAATCAAGGTAACCCACTACATTAACAAATTGAAGAGGGGGAATCCACATGATCTCAACTGATACAGAAAAAACATTTCACAAAATTAAACACCTTAATATGATAAAATCACTAAAAAATTAGTAATAGAAAATACTTTAACATGTAATATTATATTACATGTCATATGTAAAAGCCCACAGCAAAAAAACCAAAAAACTTGCAGAAAAAATCACAAAAGCTTTTTTTAAAAGATATTTATTTTTTATAAATTTATTTTTTATTGGTGTTCAATTTGCCAACATATAGAATAACACCCAGTGCTCATCCCATCAAGTGCCCGTCACCCAGTCACCCCCACCCTCCGCCCATCTCCTCCCCCCACCTCCCCCTCCACCACCCCTGGTTCGTTTCCCAGAGTTAGGAGTCTTTCATGTTCTGTCTCCCTTTCTGATATTTCCCACTCATTTTTTCTCCTTTCCCCTTTACTCCCTTTCACTATTTTTTATATTCCCCAAATGAATGAGACCATATAATGTTTGTCCTTCGATTGACTTATTTCACTCAGCATAATACCTTCCAGGTCCATCCACGTGGAAGCAAATGGTGGGTATTTGTCGTTTCTAATGCCTGAGTAATATCCCATTGTATACATAAACCACATCTTCTCTATCCATTCATCTTTTGATGGACACTGAGGCTCCTTCCACAGTTTGGCTATTGTGGACATTGCTGCTATAAACATCGGGGTGCAGGTGTCCCGGTATTTCACTGCATCTGTATCTTTGGGGTAAATCCCCAGCAGTGCAATTGCTGGGTTGTAGGGCAGATCTATTTTTAACTCTTTGAGGAACCTCCACACAATTTTCCAGAGTGGCTATACCAGTTCACATTCCCACCAACAGTGCAGGAGGGTTCCCTTTTCTCCACATCCTCTCCAACATTTGTGGTCTCCTGCTTTGTTGATTTTCCCCATTCCCACTGGTGTGAGGTGGTATCTCATTGTGGTTTTGATTTGTATTTCCCTGATGGCCAGTGATGCAGAGCATTTTCTCATGTGCTTGTTGGCCATGTCTGTGTCTTCCTCTGTGAGATTTCTGTTCATGTCTTTTGCCCATCTCATGATTGGATTGTTTGTTTCTTTGCTGTTGAGTTTAATAAGTTCTTTATAGATCTTGGATACTAGCCCTTTATCTGATATGTCATTTGCAAATGTCTTCTCTCATTCTGTAGGTTGTCTTTGAGTTTTGTTGATGGTATCCTTTGCTGTACAAAAGCTTCTTATCTTGATGAAGTCCCAATAGTTCATTTTTGCTTTTGTTTCTTTTCCCTTCATGGATGAATCTTGCAAGAAGTTATTGTGGCCAAGTTCAAAAAGGGTGTTGCCTGTGTTCTCCTCTAGGATTTTGATGGAATCTTGTCTCACATTAAGATCTTTCATCCATTTTGAGTTTATCTTTGTGTATGGTGAAAGAGAGTGGTCTAGTTTCATTCTTCTGCATGTGGATGTCCAATTTTCCCAGCACCATTTATTGAAGAGACTGTCTTTCTTCCAGTGGATAGTCTTTCCTCCTTTATCGAATATTAGTTGACCATAAAGTTGAGGGTCCACTTCTGGATTCTCTATTCTGTTCCATTGATCTATGTGTCTGTTTTTGTGCCAGTACCACACTGTCTTGATGATCACAGCTTTGTAGTACAACCTGAAATCTGGCATTGTGATGCCCCCAGCTATGGTTTTCTTTTTTAATACTCCCCTGGCTATTCGGGGTCTTTTCTGATTCCACACAAATCTTAAAATAATTTGTTCCAACTCTCTGAAGAAAGTCTATGGTATTTTGATAGAGATTGCATTAAACATGTAAATTGCCCTGGGTAACATTGACATTTTCACAATATTAATTCTTCCAATGGCTTCCCTGGGGAATTCTGAAAAAGTCAGTAACTGCCACCAGAGGCCTGACTGCAGCATCACCAGTTAAACCATGTGACTGAGCTAGTGACAAAGCCTCTGGTGCCTCAGCATCCTGAGATAAAGGGTGGGAAAGATCTGTTCCCACCATCTCTCTCCCATGAGTGGCAGCTGAGAGGAAACCATGGGACAGGGACAGCTTTAGAAAAAACAACAATAACAACAACAACAACACAAAAGCCAACCCATATTGAGCAATTACCTGGGTCAGACTAAGTCTTTTACGCCCATTAGCTCATATAATCCTTGCAAACACTATAAGAAGGACACTATTCTCTGTATATATCAGTTTATTTCTGTCTACTTACTATTTTTAGAGCAGTTTTAGGTTCATGGCAAAATTAAGCAACAAGTACAGAGATTCCGAAACCCCCCTGCTCTCCCACCCCCCAGCCTCTTCAACTATCATCATCCTCCACCATAGTGGTATATTTATCAGAGTCAATGAGCTACAATGAAGTGTGGACTAACACATCATCATCTCCCAAAGTCTATAGTTTACATTAGGGTTCATTCTTGGTGTTTGTACATTCTATGGGTTTGGAAAAATGTATGGTGACAAGTATAGTTTTAATTTCAATACAACTTATTTTTACAAAAGCAGTACATGCTTAGTGGCTTCAAAGCTAGAATACAAAAAAAAGCTTATATGAAAAACCAACCCTGGGATGTCTGGTGGCTCAGTGGTTGAGCGTCTGCCTTTGGCTCAGAGTGTGATCCCGGGGTCCTGGGATCAAGTCCCGCATTGGGTTCCTGGTGGAGAGCCTGTTTCTCCTTCTGCCTGTGTCTCTACCTCTCTCTGTGTATCTCTCATGAATAAAAAAATAAAATCTTAAAAAAAAAAAAACCAACCCTGCCCTGATCACTCTTCCTTTCTAATCCTGGGCCCAGACCCCAGTGGCAGAATGGCATCCTTATTACGTGGTCCTCAGCCTCAGGAGGTTGCACCCTTAGTACTGAGGTAATGAACCTTCTTTCCTGGGTCAGGAATATCAAAAGGGACTGGGGACAAATAGACCATTGGGGCCAAATGGTCAGAATGGCTGAATATACCCTCTACCCCAAGGTCAGCCAGGCATCTCCAATAAGACATCCTAGAGGTTACTATAAAATCCCCACTCGCTTCTTTAGAAGCTCCAGCAATCAAGTTTGGACTTTTGCCAGATGAGGAGAGCTAAAGCCCAGCACAGGAAGGCTGCCTTTGTGAAGCTGCTGGGGTGGAGGAAGATTGGGTTGTGGCTGTCTTTGTATCCTGGGCAAATTTCTCCCCTCTGGACCTTGAGATCTTCATGTAAAAAATCAGAGGGTTGGACAACTGATCACTAGGACATTGCCTCTGCTGAAAGAGGGAGTCTGAGGGTTGGCTGCTTAGCAGCCCAATCTCTGGTGCTCTTCTTGTGAGCTGGGTACTTCCTCTTAACCACCCTCAAAGTAGGCGCTCATTTTAACAGATGAGGAATTAAGACCTAGAAGGGTGTCAGGGTCACATAGCTAAAGAGGGACAGGGTTCTAAACCAGGGTGCAGGGGCACATGGGTGGCTCAGTGGTTGAGCGTCTGCCTTTGGCTCAGGTCATGATCCTGGGTCCTGGGATTGAGTCCCACATCAGGCTCCCCTTGGGAGCCTGCTGCTCCCTCTGCCTTTGTCTCTACCTCTCTATCTCTGTGTCTCTCATAAATAAATAAATAAATAAATAAATAAATAAATAAATAAATAATCCCCCCTAAAATAAATAAACCAGGGTGCATGTTCTCCTTCTCTGGAGCTGGATCACTGACCCTTCTGTCTTGTCTGGCTTTCACTAGAATAGGTGTTCTGGTGTATGTGTGGCAGGTGAGTGGGTGTGTAGGTAGGTGGGAAACAGGGGATCCCATGGCTTCCAGTAGCAGCAGGGTCCATCTCGGCCCCCAGGATTTCAAGCCTCTAGGCTCCATGTCAGGGTGAAGAACATCACACTCATGTCCTATTTGATGCCAGTCTCTACTCCCAGACCAGTATTTCTCTGCCTTGGCTGTAATGGATCACCTGTGGAACTTTGGGAACCAATGATGCCTATGACCCATCTGTAGAGATACTGATCTAGAGTTGGCACTCCACAGGTGATTCCAACGTGTAGCCAGTGTTGAGAACCCAGCCTGTCAGCTTACTGAAGGGCCTGGTTTGTTGGCTCATCATGCCTGGCCATAGGGAATGTCTGCTTTTCTTTGTTTGCCTCCCTAGCCATAAGGGCAGAACAACCTTTGCTTTAAGATACAATGTAACTATCTCTCCCTGTAACAAGGTCCACAGAACCATTATTCTGGCCTCTTGAATTTGCTGTCCTTAGAGTAGTCAAGGCCAGGATGCTTTTTATAGATTCTTTCCAAGGAAAGCCCCTGGAATCCAGTTTTGCCTGCTTTGGGGGCAAGGAGCTCATCTTACTTGAATCCCCTCTACTCTACATCTTTGAGGAAAAGAAATGGCGAGGGCAAGGCTTGCTCTCTACCCAGGCTGCCTTAGGTATCTTCTGGCTCCTAGGTAAGGCTTGCTGGCCCCATGAAATCAAATATGTCCTGCATTCAAAAAGGACAAGAACAATTCTGGAGGCTACAAGAATTTCAGGAGAGAGTCAGACAAATTTGAATGCTACCCAGAGAATGAGAATCTCCCATCTCCTGCTTAACTGAACTCAGGTACAGAAAGGTGCCTGTTTTAGGGTATCTATGTGGCATTGGGCCACAGGGGCCTGGATGCTGATTTCAGAACCCATAAGTCTAAGTTAGGAGCAGATGGCCAGATGAGAGGTGAGTTGGGGATGCTGTGGCAGTTATAAATAAGCTGGACCAGAACCAGGAAACAGAAGTGGTAGTGGGGAGAAGATTCTCAGGACAGGACCCTGAGGTGGCTACTAAATATGGCATTTGTTGGCTTGTTTTCTTTCTTTGTAAAGCCTGGAGTGTGAAGTCACAGATTAATGGCAGGTCAAGCTTAGACGGGGCTGGAAGCCACATGACAGTTTTCTTTCTTTCTTTTTTTTTTTAATGTTCAAATGTAATTTTATTTTTTTATATAATAAATTTATTTTTATTGGTGTTCAATTTACCAACATACAGAATAGCACCCAGTGCTCATCCCATCAAGTGCCCCCCTCAGTGCCCATCACCCATTCACCCCCACCACTCCCCTCCCCGCCCTCCTCCCCTTCCACCACCCCTAGTTCGTTTCCCAGAGTTAGGAGTCTTTTTTTTTTTAATTTTTTTTACATTTTTATTTATTTATGATAGTCACAGAGAGAGAGAGAGAGAGAGGCAGAGACACAGGCAGAGGGAGAAGCAGGCTCCATGTACCGGGAGCCTGACGTGGGATTCGATCCCGGATCTCCAGGATCGCGCCCTGGGCCAAAGGCAGGCGCCAAACCGCTGCGCCACCCAGGGATCCCCAGAGTTAGGAGTCTTTATGTTCTGTCTCCCTTTTTGATATTTCCCACACATTTCTTCTCCCTTCCCTTATATTCCCTTTCACTATTATTTATATTCCCATATTCCCTTTCACTATTATTTATATTCCCTAAATGAATGAGAACATACAATGTTTGTCCTTCTCCGATTGACTTATTTCACTCAGCATAATACCCTCCAGGTCCATCCACGTTGAAGCAAATGGTGGGTATTTGTCGTTTCTAATGGCTGAGTAATATTCCATTGTATACATAAACGACAGTTTTCAAACTGAGTTCCTTTGAATCCTCGGGAGTTCCTCAGAATTGGTAGTAACTCTGCCACACCGTGTCTTGCAACACCTAACATAGCTTCTTTTATCTACTTAATGAATAGCTGTATAAGATTTCACTGGGAAAAACAGGATTCTACAGTAAATTAATACTAACAAAATTTGAAAACCACAGATCTAGTAAACTTCTGATGGGGAAACTCGCCCAGGATCATCCTCTATTCTTTTGCTTAGGCTAAGCCTGTCCCAACAGTTCACTCACAAGCTCCACAGAGTAGACAACAAAAGGCCCTCTGGGAGGCATGGCTTGAATGCTGCAACAATAATGGCAATGAGAGGAGCCACAAAGGGAATGGCTGCTCTCAACAAATTGAAGGACACAAAACCCAGAACTGCAGTGCCTGAGAAGCAGGGCGAAGCTGCCCTGGCTCTAATGTCCAAAAGCCCTCAAGATTCCAGTGTGTTCTTACCCTCAGGGAAATGTGGGGGCCTGGCCTCAGAGGCAGGGCTCTAGGGTTCCAGGCTGCCCCACTACTTCCTGGGAGATTAGCCTTCTCCTTGAGAGAGGCAGCTGGGCACAGCCACTGAATCCCTAGACTATGGGCCCTTGCGGGCAGGACATGAAATCTCTACCTTGTGCTGCATTCTCCTCAGCCCAAGAGACACAGGGCACAAGGCTAGGCATAGAGACAGAACTCAGGGATCCTCAAGACTGAACATATTTTTTTGTTGATTTGTTTTTGAAACAAGGCTTCGCTCAAATAGCTCTCCCTATCCCTCACAAACAAACAGTGGCTTTCTACCCTACATGTAGTGAAACTTTCTTCTTCCTTCTTTTTTTTTTTTTTAAGATTTATTTATTTATTTATTTACTTACTTATTTATTCTGAGAGAGAGAGAGAGGCAGGCAGAGACATAAACACAGGCAGAGGGAGAAGCAGGCTCCATGCAGGGAGCCTGATGTGGGACTCGATCCCCGGTCTCCAGGATCACACCCTGGGCTGAAGGCGGCACTAAACCCCTGAGCCACCCAGGCTGCCCCTCCCTTCTGTCTTCTTTCCTGGCTTGGCTCATATGGTGGTGAAAATCTCTACTTTGGGGAGAGTGGGCTCCAGGCACTCCCATTTCTTTTTTTTTTTTTTTTTTCTAAATTTATTTACGATAGTCACACAGAGAGAGAGAGGCAGAGACACAGGCAGAGGGAGAAGCAGGTTCCATGCACTGGGAGCCCGACGTGGGATTCGATCCCAGGTCTCCAGGATCGCGCCCTGGGCCAAAGGCAGGCGCCAAACCGCTGAGCCACCCAGGGATCCCAGGCACTCCCATTTCTTATCCCAACTTTCTTCCTCTGAGCAGTCCGATGGGTATCAGGGCTATTTATCAATGCAGGAGAATTTGAGATCATGTGCTTGCCCAGGAAACAGGTGGAATATTCAGCTACAAGTGAATCATTGATGTATTGCACTGAGGAGAAGATTGGGTCCCCGGCTCAAAGGTCTTAACCTCTCTTTGCCACAGAATATCCAGAACATCAGATTAGAAATTTCGTATGTTCTCAGTTTGTGTGGGGCCCTCTAGTCCCCCTCTTCCCTGGTTTCAAGGGACAGAATGATGGCCAAACTCCACAGATCCAGGCTCCTGCTGTTCTCACCTGCTGACCATGACTAAGATCTGAGAAATTGTCCTCATCCCCAGGTCTGTGACTGACCCCCTCATGCTTTACAATCTGAGCCTCTCCAGACCGTACACATCTCTCCAGAGTTCAAATGCCGCTTCTGAAACCCTCCGTACCACAAGTCATGCCTGCTTGTCCTAGTCCCTGGTCCTAGTCCCTGGTCCTGTGGGGAGGCAGCCAGCTTTGTGACTTCACAAATGGCTATCTTGTGACAAGTTTGGACCGGATGAAGCAGAAGCTGGGCAGAGGGGCTCCCCCCAGAAACATCATGTGACTTTTCGTGGAGAGACATCCCCACCTCTGAGGGAATGAAGAGGAACTGCCTCATGGTAAGAGCCCAGGACATCTACACGTAGAGACACCTTTCCTTGATGACTTTGGGTTCCAGTCCTGACTGGATATTCCTGGCTACACTGGCAATATTTTTCAGAGGTCCAGGCCCATTGCAACCAGGTTTAGGCAGGAGCAGGAGGTGATGCTTACTTCAAGTGATAGTGGTGAGCCTCTCTCTGGTTTTTGAATCTGAAGTCAGACCAGCTTCCTCTCATTAGACAAAGCCATTCTTCTCCAGGCTTTCCAAAGTGAAAGGACTGATAGAAGCTTTATGTGGCTCAAGTCTTCATCAGGGTTGGCCCTAGCAGTCTCCAGTATGCATCCAAATGGCTCAGGACTGAGATCCCTGAATTCCATAGAAAGGTCTCATGACCACAAACAGGTATTGTCAAAAATTGAAGGTCTTTTCTCTCCAGGGCTGACTCCACTGTTGTTTCTCCTGAAAGAATTTATGATTCCAGGAACCTGAGGCAAAAGAGGTTGGGGGTACTTTCTCTTTACCTTCCTTGCACCTGTTCCCCCACCTCTGGAGCATAGCCCCAGGGCAGGCCCCAGGAATCAACTGGCAGCCAGGTAGGGGCATCTGAAGGTCCTGGCGGGGGGGTACCTGGAAGGCAAAGGTTGGCCCTCTTCATGCACTAGCGCTTGTTTGTGCTGCGTGGGTTCATTGAGAGGGGAGCCCAGGGTATATTTCTGGCTAACCCCTCCACCCTCTACTTTGATTGTGACATCACTGTCCTGTCAGAGGACCTAGAGAAAGAAGCGAGCGTGCTCTGGGAAAGGGTTCCAGATGCAGGTTTCATCCTGGCAGGGAGCCAGGGTGGATAGGCTGGTTTGGGGAGAATGACATGTCTGGCTTTTACATCCAAGGGGCTCCTTGGCCTTGACTGCCTTCACCTTTTTTTTTTTTTTTTAAGATTTCATTTATTTATTCATGAGAGACATAGCAAGAGAGAGAGAGAGAGAGAGAGAGAGAGAGAGAGAGATAGGCAGAGGGAGAAAAAGGTTCCCAGCAAGGAGCCCGATGTGGGAGTCAATCCCAGACCCCGGGATCAGGACCCGAGCTGAAGGCAGACGGTCAACCGCTGAGCAATCCAGGGATCCTGACTGCCTTCACCCTTGATCAGTGGTAGCCCTTGAAGACATGAGGATGGCTAGGAGTAGATCTTCTTAAACCACCCTCTGACCTATGATGTTTTCAGTTCTGGGCTGGGACAGAGAGTGGATAGTGATCCCTGGGGGTGGTTACTTCACTACTTCCTAGCACTTCTTAAAATATGCCTGATGATTTTTCTGGTGAGGTGCTCATTTCTCATTTAAATGAGGAAAGTCTGAGTTCTTCCAGCAGGCAGTCCTGAGGAGTGGGGGGCAAAGAGAAACCAGCGGAAGAATTGCAACAGTGATGGCAGCATTAGATCAAGAATAATCAAAATAGGGATCCCTGGGTGGCGCAGCGGTTTGGCGCCTGCCTTTGGCCCAGGGCGCGATCCTGGAGGCCCGGGATCGAATCCCACGTCGGGCTCCCGGTGCATGGAGCCTGCTTCTCCCTCTGCCTGTGTCTCTGCGCCTCTCTCTCTCTCTCTGTGACTATCATAAATAAAAAAAAAAAAAAAAAAAAAAAAAAAAAAAAAAAAAAAAGAATAATCAAAATAATCAGAGTAGGAATAGTCATCACTTCCCTGGCAGTTGCTGTGTGCCAGGCCTCAAACTAAGCATTTTACATGCATTATCACATTTAATTCTCAATGCTAGAAAGGAGATCTTATTCCCACTTTCCAGCCAAGGAAACTGACACTCAAGAGGTGAAGTGATTAGGGCAGGGTCCCACAGCTGGTAAATGGGAGCACCAGTATTAGGATGGAGGTCTGTTTTCTTCCAAAGCTGGACTCAACTGCTGACACATTTTCTGCAAACTCTTCCCAGGAAAGAGGAAAAGCTATTTTCTCATTCTTGACCATAAGTGATAGAGTTAAAGAGAGAAAGGTGAAAGGGAAGACCTTGAGCCTTCCATCACCCACATTGTCAGCTTGCCTGCTTGGCCTGTCTAATCTTTAATGAGACCCATTGGGAGCCAGCTGTTCTGATTCACTTCTAAATATTTTGCAGATGATTTAAGAGGGGCTCTGGGGGCCACTGGTGGGGAGTCCTTGGGGTCTGTGGCTGAGCAGTGGTTCTGGGGTTGCCAGATAAAATATAAGATGACCAGTTCACTTTTAATGTCAGATAAACCATATTTTTAAAAATATAAATGTGTCCTAAAGATTGCATTCTGGGGGTTCCTCAGTCTTGCTGGGCCCCTAGTAGGTGGGAGCTGGGGTGGGTCTGGGGGTTGGGGGGAAGGTCATTGCTTCATTTTTCACTTGAGCCTCAGGCCTCTCTATAGAGGAGGGGAATAGGAGGCAGGACTGGGTTCTGGAGATGCAGGTGCAGTGGCCACTGGACAAGGTGGGCTTAAACTTGTCTTTGTGGAGCTTCAATTTCTTCCTCTGCAGAATAAGAGTGGTGGGTACGAATGCTATTATACAGGAGTGGTTGTTTTGCACACTGCATGGGCAGTGGGGATAGTGTTACATTTCTCTAGAGGGCTGCCATGGTTCTCAGGCAGGGAGAGGGCACCCACCAAGCGAATGACTGGAATTCCCTCTTTGTCCAGACTGGGGTCCCCAGAGCCTGGCAGCCCTAAGCTTCTCTATGGTGGCTCCTGTGACCCTTGGACACTTGCTGCAGCAGTCTTGTTCAGCCAACAGTGGAGCAAGGGTGGATGTGAGATAGCTGGCTTTGTTTTCTGGCCCCAAGGAGTTGAAGAAGGTGGCACGGGAACTGTGTGGCACCAGGGTGGGGATGGGCGGGTGAAAATACCTGGACCCTGTGAGCCTGGAAGTAGGTGACTGGAGAGAAGGAGTGATAGAGAGGGGTGGAGCATCCTGAGGCCGAGAAGACTTGGTGCTATTGATTTTCCTACTCCAGTGCACGGGCATACTTAGTAAGGGTGAGGGCAGGTAAAGCATATCTGAGTCTGTAGCCCTTGGTGTTGGGGCCAGGGATGGGCTGCTCTTGCTCTTTCTCTGCCACCATGCAGCCCTATTAGCATGACTTATTGCCCTTTTGGATGGTGGCTGCTGCTTTCTGAGGCACACCACAGGGAGGGTTTGGGCACAGGCAGAGCAGGGGGAGACAGTCCAGAGATGTTCTTTCAAAGAGGCCCAAGAATCTCTTTCCAGTGATTCAGGAGTAATGTGCCAGACCAAGCCAGGTGTGTGGGTTTGTGCTTGCATGTTCTTAGATGTGAAAGTGATGTCTTTGCATATGTGTGCCAATGCATAGGTGTGCATTCTTCTGTATCAGGTACATGTTCCTGTCCTGTGAAATATGTCAGTATGCCTGGGAAGTGTATGTAGCCCGGAAAACCAGGGTGTTGTCCCTTCTGCTTCTCAGAATGGGAATCTGGATGTGCCATCAGTTGTGTGGCTGTGTGTATGTGTGTTGGTAGGGGTAGGGAAGCTGCAGGCATTATGGAGCAAAGATTCTGGAGGGAACAGCTCTACAGGCCCTGTAAAGCTCCTGCTCTGCTTCCCCAGTCTCTTGGGTCCTGGCTTCTCCAAAGCCATCTGTGATGCTCTTCAATCCCATCATTGACCAGGGGGAGGGGGGGTGGGGTGGGGGTGGGGGGGGGGGCAGTCTGGGTTTCTGAAGGAGAGCAGTGCCATCTGGTGGTAGACTAAGGTTGCACCAGGAGCAGGTGAGCTTGGACTGTGGGTTCCTGTAAGGGCTCTTTGAGAACCCCAGCCAAATGGAAGTCACCATGAAGTTAGCTAGACCATGGACAGAGAGGGAGGGTATCTAAAGCTTACATGTTTCAACCTCGTGCATTTTGGGTATGTGGCTCAGGGAGGCATGGCAGGAAAGTCAGCCAAAGGAGTGCTGGAGGATAGGTGTAGGAAAGTTGTGAGTGCAGCCTCTGGACCCACAAACCTGGGCCCCATTTCTTGAGCCACCTCTCTAGGTTCAGATTTCTCATGTGTGTAGGTGGCTAACTGTATCTACCCTGCGGGATGGTAGTGAAGGTTATATGAAAACGTTTGGTTTAAACACTTGGCTCAGAGCTGAGCCTGAGGTGAAGTCAAAGGAAATGGTAGTGGCCATTATTAATACAGGTAAAGTTCCAGAAACACATAGGAGAGAGCTGTGTGTCATGGCAGGTGAAAGGTTTGCAGAGAGGTGACAGGTTTGTGGCACTGCTGCCCCACACTCTAGAATTTCGTGCCTGAGCAGTTGCTCCAAGTTACACACTTAAAATGAGAAGGGAAGTCTCTTTTCTGGAAAGAGAGGAATGGAATCAAGAGAACCACATCCAGGCTCTGGCTAGCTTCTTAAAAGTGTGGAACCTAAGCATAGCAGCAGGATTGCTGCATCCTGTGTTCCCACCCCTTTGAAAGTGGTGTCTGTGAGGACTCCATAGAAATGCATAGAAACTTGTTCAGTACTTCTAGAGAAAGAAAGACTGGGTAGGATCTTGTCAGGGAGAGATTCTGCTCAGCTGTGGCATCATATTTATTTTTCATGTCCCTAAAAAGGGATACCTGAGTTAGAGTCAGGAGTTGTTCTGGTTCCACTGCTAATTGGTTGTGGAACGTGTTGGGCAACTCATTCACTCTCTGGGCCTTTTCTCAGACGCAAAATAAAGGAATCAAATTAGATAACCTCTGAGGTCAGCCCTGCCTTACTCTATGGTCTTTTAATTTTTTCCTTTTCTCTTCCTCCCGTGAGACTTAGGATAAGTATTTATTGATCCTACAGGTTAGGTCTTGAACAGAAAGACAAAGAAAAACCAGTGTCTTCTGTTTAATGAGTGCTATGATTTCTGATCCTCCTGTGTGTAATATTTTCCTAGATGCTGGTATACTCTAGGTATAATGGGGCCAATGAGAGAATAGAACAGAGGTTCACCCCTGCCACAAAGGGGAGAATAAGGTACTGAGAATGTGTCAAGTGGTTGTAGCCCTGGCTTGGGTGGATCGGGTCCCCTCTCTATTCGCTTCCGCCTTCCGAAGCCGCCAATGAGTACACAGCAGTTCGGATCTATGCGGAAAAACTACAAAGTCCAGAAGTCACTGCGCGGGGAGTAAGTACTCAAGCACCAATCAAAACTAGCGGGCCCCGTTCCTATAAGCGGAACTTCATTTCCCAGACGACCCCGGGGCTCTTCGATTTCTCCTCCCGCCCCCTGCCAGCGAGCCTCGCGCCAAGTCGGGGCGCGCGCGCGCTACCGCGCGCGGGGCACGTAGCACGCGAGTGACGCATAATATGTGGGCCGCTCTGGATCTGTGGTCGCGCTGTGTGTGAGTGAGGGAGAGTGAGTGCGGGACCTGAGGCGGTGTGTGTGAACTGTGGCCGCTGGCGGGGTCAGGGGGGAGCGGCGGAGCCGCCCGGGAAGGTGAGTGGGGAAAGGAGGGAGACGGCTCTCTGGGAAGGCGGAGAGAAGACAGGGCGCGTGGCCGGGCAGGAGGGAGAGTGGGCGCCGGACTGGGGGAGGGGCGGCACCTGCCTGGGCCGCCGGCGGGGAGGGGGCGGGCCGGGCCGCCAGGGAGGCTGGGTCCGGGGCCTGACAGGACTTTGCCTCCTCCAGATTCTTGGCTCGGGGGCGGGGCCTCCACGCTTTTCTCCCAGTCCGCAAAAGAAGCTTCCCGAGAGTAACTCTTCCGCCCGGATTGGGGGGTGGGGGTGCGCTTGCCCCTGCCTGGAGGAAGGGTGCCTCTCGTTCCCCTCGTCAACCTTTTTCCTTCCAAGTCTTCCCATTTTCCGTTCCGTACGGGCTGGGGGGCTCCATCTTCCCTGCCGTACGGCGGCCCCCTTCCCAAGCTGTGTCTCCGCCTCCAGCTCCAGTCACCTGGGCGGGCTCTCCCCTCCCTCGGCCTCGTGCCACCTCCCTTTGCACCCGTCCGGCTTTCTGACCGGGCGAGGAGGGCGGAGCTTTCCGGGCACTCCTCCCACCCCCATGGTGGAGGGGAGGGGTGGAGAGAGAGGTGTGTGGGTCTTGCCGCGTGGAAACAAACCTCGGAGTGCCTGCCTAGCTTCCCGGGAGCCTATTTCCGGGGGTTATGGTCGTTTTCAGCTGGGGTGATAGGCATTTCCTTAACTCTTCTCTTCCTAGACGGTTTCTCACTTCCTCTTACTGTAGGGTTAGCGCTTGGGTTTCGCATCTGTTGAATAATTTTGGAGTGTGTAATGGTTCTTTTTAAACCCCAAACGTATGGAAATGTCTTTCCATACCATCCCATTGTCCTGTTTTTTTTTTTTTTTTTAACTCTGCTTTTTCAGGGAAGCCTTTTAATTAGTGTACACGTTTAATTAGCATCATATTCCTGTTCTATATGCTTTGTTAATGTATAGAGTGAGAGGTTCATTGGCAATGTCGTCCTGTAATTTTCTTTTTCCAGTGTATTGGAGTTTAAAGTTTACATAAGCTTGTATATTGTAGACTCTTTAGGAATTGATTTGGTATTTTTTTGCTTGATGCTGGCGAGATTTTTGTATAAAGCAGTATTATTTTTGAGTTGTGATATTTTGGATGGCAAGGAGGTAATGGATACAGAAAGTGGATAATATAAAGGAAGTCATTTTATGAACAAAATCTCTGATTGAGCACAGTGTTTTACTGTTCTTGTAAAGTTTTTTGATAGGGGAGGAATCTGAGAATGAACCACAAACATAGTTTGAAGTTAATGAAGTTGGGTCTATATCAGTTTCCTTATTATAATTTTGTAGTTGACATGGAGGCTAGTAGAATATTGTTATATGTGATCTTATCTGTCAAACCAATTATTGGGTAAATTTTACTTGAAGCTCTAAACTTGGATTTCTCACCTCTCTCCTCCTTTTTTTTTTTTTTTTAATAAAGTAGAATGCTTTTAGATTTGTTTCATGATTTTAACCTTGTGAGATCTGTCCTTTACATGTACTTGATTTTAGTCTTTCGTATAGTTTCTACTGAATAGGCCATTATGAATCATGTATTTGGGGAGGACAGATTTTATGATTTAAAAAATTCTAAAAGTTTACAAAGTAGCAGAAAAATGATAGAACTAGCATACTCTGAAAAATCCTTATCCTACCATTATCCCTCAGAAAGTCTGTTACTTGCACAAAAGTAATAGGTATTATCTGTTTCTTGTGTGTTCTTCCAGAGATATTCAAGGAGCAGGTGCATACACACGCACACACACATTTTGCTTTTTTCTTTTTTTTTATAATTTTTTTTCTTGTGATGAGAACTCTTAAGATCTGTTTTCTTAACAACTTTCTTTTTTTTTAATATTTTATTTATTCATGACACACACACACACACACACACACACAGAGGCAGAGACACAGGCAGAGGGAGAAGCAGGCTCCATGCAGGGAGCCTGACGTGGGACTAGATCCCGGGTCTCCAGGATCACGCCCTGGGTTGAAGGCAGTGCTAAACCGTTGAGCCACCCAGGCTGCCCACATTTTGCTTTTTTCATTTGGCATATATATATATATATTTTAAAGATTTGTTTATTCATGAGAGACACAGAGACAGACAGAGACACAGGCAGAGGGAGAAGCAGGCTCCATGCAGGGAGCTCAACATGGGACTCAATCCTGGGACTCCAGGATCAGGCCCTGGGCTGAAGGCGGTGCTAAATGGCTGAGCCACCCAGGGATCCCCTCATTTGATGTGTATTTGAGATTTGGTTCACATTAGGAAAGGAAATGCTTTTTAATTTTTTCAACTTCTTAATTATGGAAATTTTCAAATAGTTGAACGAATAGTGAAATGAACACTTGTTTATCCATTCAGATTCAATAATTATTAATATTTTGTTATATTTTCTCTATAGATGTGTATTTTTCTTATTTTGTGGAATCATTTGGAAGTTAGTTGCAGATACATCACCCCTAAATATTGGCAGGCAACATTTAGGATAAGGATGTTCCACATATTTTTTGTAGGGCTTTATATTATTTCATTACATGGACAGTATTACCATTTAATCCTCACAAAAACCATTTCCATTTTACAGATAAGGAAATTGAGATTGGAGAAGTTAAATAACTTGACCAAGATCTCACAGGTTTATCTGCAGAGTTGGCATGTGAATGCTTGAAACCCTTTTCTACGAAGTTACCAGTTGATTGGTCTTTGGGACTTCTCTGAGCCCGTTTTATCATATGTAAAAAAAAAAAATAGGGACGGTGGCTGTGAAAATTCACAATAACATAGGAAATCACCCAAATGTCTGTCCAATATTAATATTTAGTAATTGGGGGAATCTCAGGGTGGCTCAGCTGTTTAGCACCTGCCTTCGGCCCAGGGCCAGATCCCGGAGTCCCGGGATCGAGTCCTACATCGGGCTCCCTGCATGGAGCCTGCTTCTCCCTCTGCCTGTGCTTCTGCCTCTCTCTCTTTTTCTCTGTGTCTCTCATGAATAAATAAATAAAATCTTAAAAAATTCAATAATTGGTAACTATTGTGTTATTACGGATAGGCCATAAATTCTGTATACCACTTAGCTCACTTTAAAACATGGTGAATTGAGTAACACACCATCACTGTTGGATGCATAACAGGATGACTGCACCTTTAACGTTTTATATTAATTGTCTTTCATTGATAACTAAATGAGTTATCATTGTTATTATTTTAGTCTGAGTTTATATTTTTCTTGGGCAAGTGATCATTCCCAAAGTTATAATTATTCTTCATCATAATTAATTGCAAGTTTTGAAAATGATGCCAAAAGAAGATGTTTCTGGGGATCCCTGGTGGCTCAGCGATTTAGCGCCTGCCTTTGGCCCAGGGCGCAATCCTGGAATCCCGGGATCGAGTCCCGTGTCGGGCTCCCTGCGTGGAGCCTGCTTTTCCCTCCTGTGTCTCTCTGCCTCTCTCTCTCTCTATGTCTATCGTAAGTAAATAAATAAATCTTAAAAAAAAAGAGAAGATGTTTCTAAATTAAACTCTAAAATTTTAGTATTTTGGGGCACCTGGGTAGGCTCAGTGGTTGAGTGTCTGCCTTTGGCTCAGGTCGTGATCCTGGGGTCCTGGGATCAAGTCCTGGATCAAGCTTCCCAGGGGGGAGCCTGCTTCTCCCTCTGCCTGTGTCTCTGCCTGTCTCTGTGTGTCTCATGAATAAATAAATAATATCTTTAAAAAAATTTTAGTATTTTAATGCCCTTGAGTTGACCTTTATTAAATGTAATATTTTCCTTAAACTTTGGCTTTATATGCTCTACTGTGTTGATCACTTATCAAAGAGACATTCCCTCCTGATCTTTTTTTTTTCCACTTTATTTTTTAGTTATTTTTAGTTTTTTAAAGTGGGCTCCATGGGGCTTGAACTCATACAACCCTGAGATCAAGGCCTGAGCTGAGATCAAGAGTTGGACCCTTAGCTGACTGAGCTACCCAGGCACCCCGTTTTTTCCGCTTTTAAAAGAAATTGTGGTAAAATTCACATACCATAAATTGATCGTTAACCATCCATAGGAGTTGTTTATATATCCTGGATACTAGATCCTTATCAGATACATGATTTGTAAATATTTTCTTTCTTTTTTTTTTAAATTTTTTATTTTTATTTTTATTTTTTTATTTATTTATGATAGGCACACAGTGAGAGAGACAGGCAGAGACACAGGCAGAGGAAGAAGCAGGCTCCGTGCACCGGGAGCCTGACGTGGGATTCGATCCTGGGTCTCCAGGATCACGCCCTGGGCCAAAGGCAGGCGCTAAACCGCTGCGCCACCCAGGGATCCCTATAAATATTTTCTATTTCATGGTTTGTCTTCTCATTTTCTTGATTATATCATTTGATGCACAAAAGTTTTAAAGGTTGGAACCAATTTTTCTGTTTGCTCTTTTGTTGCTTATGCTTTTGGTGTCACAAGTAAAAATCCCTTGCTAATTTCAAGGTCATGAAGATTTATCCCTATGTTTACCTTTCAGACTAGTATAGTTCAAGCTTCTACATTTAGGTCTTTGTTTTATATGATATGAGTCAGGGATTCAACTTTATTCTTTTGCATGTGGATATCCAGTTTTCACAGCACAATTTGTGTGTTTTTTTTTTTTCTTTAAGATTCTAATTTATTTATGAGAGACACAGAGAGGCAGAGGCCTAGGCAGTAAGAGAAGGAGGCTCCCTGTGGGGAGCCTGATGTGGGATTTGATCTCAGGACCCTGGGATCAGGCTCTGAGCCGAAGGCAGATGCTCAACCACTGAGCTGCCCAGGCGTCCCTTCACAGCACAGTTTGTTGAAATACCATTTGACTTTCTACTAATGGTCTACTGGTCTTTCAATAAATTCTTTTCCCTGTTGAATGGTCTGGCACACTTGTTGAAAAATAGTTAGCCATAAATGTGAGATTGTATTGCTGGGCTCTCAGTTCTATTGCATTGGTGTTTGTGTCTATCCTAATGCCATTACCATACTGTTTCGATCACTATAGCAGTATCTAAGCTTTGAAATCAGAGGTATGAATTCTCCAACTTTGTTCTTTTTAAGATAGTTTTGGTTTTCAGTATTTCCATTTTTGCAAAAAAAGGTCAGTAAAATTTTGACAGGGATTGCATTGACTGTTGACCACTTTAGAGAGTATTGTCATCTTAACAATATTAAGTCTTCTTATCCATGAACATAGGATGTCTTTCCATTTATTTATTTAGTTTTTCTCTAATTTATTCCAGCAGTGTCTTGTAATTTTCAATGTATAAATCTTGTGCTTTTTGGGGTAAACTTATTCTTAATATTTTATTATTTTTGATGCTATTTTAAATGATATTGTCTTCTTTTTTGTAAGCTTAACTCCCCCCCCCCCCCCCCCCGTGATCTCTACATTCAATGTGGGGCTTGAACTCACAGGCCTGAGATCAAGAGTTGCATGCTCTTCTGATTGAGCCAGCCAGCCAGGGGCTCCAATGAAATTGTTTTTTTTCTTTTTTTTTTTTTTAAGATTTATTTATTTATTCATGAGAGACCCAGAGAGAGTGAGGCAGAGACATAGGCAGAGAGAGAGAAGTAGGCTCCATGCAGGGAGCCCAATGTGGGGTTCAGTCCCGGGACTTAAGGATCACGCCCTGGGCTGAAGGCAGACGCTCAACTGCTGAGCCACCCAGGCGTCCCTTGTTTGTTTTCTTGTTTTAAAGATTTATTTAGTTCTTCCTTTCCAACTTGGATACCTTTACTTTTTCTAGCTTACTCTGGCTAGAACTCCAGTACAATATTTAATATAAGTGTGAAAGCAGGCATCCTTGTCTTTTTTTGTAATTTTAGGGAGAAAGCTTTCAGTCTCATCATTGAGTATAATGGTAGCTGTGGGTTTTTTAAAATACCCTTTACCATATTGAGGAAGTTCTCTTCTGTTCCCAGTTTGAGGTTTTTTTTTTCTTTCGCAAAAGGGTAATGGATTTTATCAGATGCTTTTTCTTTTTTAAAAGATTTTATTTATTTATTCATGGGAGACTTAGAGAGGAGAGAGAGAGGCAGAGATAGGCAGAGGGGGAAGCAGGCTCCCCACAGGGAGCCCGATGCAGGACTTGATCCTGGGACACCAAGATCATACCCTGAGCTGATAGCAGACACTCAGCCATCTGAGCCACCCAGGCGTCCCTCAGATGCTTTTTCTATATCAATCAGATGAGCATGTGTTTTTTTTTTATTCATCCTATTAATATATTACATTAATTGATTTCTGTGTGTCACACCCACCTTTGCATTTCTAGGATAAATCCCACTTGGTCATGATATATGTTTCTATTAATGTGCTGCTGTATTCATCTCGCTAGTATTTTGTTGAGGATTTTTGCGTTTCTATTGATAAAAGGTATTTGTAGTTTTCTTGTGATGGCTTTATTTGGCTTCAGCATGAGGGTAATACTGGCTTCATGGAATAGATTAGGAAGTGTCTTTCCTCTTTTGTGGAAGAGTTTGAGGATGATGTTGATTTTTTTAAAATGTTTTATTAGAATTCACCTGTAAAGCCATTTCGCTCTCATACTTTTAGGACGTGCCTTAAAAGCTTAATTTTGCTGTTAAGTGCTTTGCACAATTTCTAGATCTTTATCATAAAATCCCCCCTTAAAATCCTTCCTCAAGATTGTCAAGGTCGTGGAAAACAAGGAACAACTCAGAAAGTGTCATAGACCAGAGTACATAAAGGAGACATGACACCTCAATCCAATGTAGTATCCTGGATAAGATCTTGGAACGGAAAAAGGATGTGAATGGAAAAACTGGTGAAATCTGAATCAAGTTGATTCAGATTTTTTTGTTTTTAAATCATTTATTTTTCTTTAAGATTTTTAAATTTATTTATTCATGAGGGGGGCGGGCAGAGACATAGGCAGAGGGAGAAAAGCAGGCTCCATGCAGGGAGCCTGATGTGGGACTCAATCCCCCGTCTCCAGGATCACGCCCTGGGCTGAAGGCAGGCGCTGAACCGCTGAAGCACCCAGGCATCCCTCAAGTTAAGTTTAGGTAATAGTAATCTACCAATGTTGGGTTTCTTAATTTTGACATTATATAACTATAAAATGAAATGGCAGCATTAAAAGAAACTGGGTGAGGGATATATGTGAATTCTCTCTACTACCTTTGCAACTTTTTTGGTAAATCTAAAATTATTCCAAATAAAGTTATTTAAAAAAATGCATAGTTAGTCAATTGTGGTTGGCTTGGGTTTTCTCAAGTTAAAGCTTGGGTTTTCTCAAATTAAAGTCAGAGGTCCTATTAGTCACACTGCAGCATTTCCTTTTTGTGACTCTGGCTAGAAAGACTGAAAATGTGGATTCTTCTCTGTAGAAAATAATGTTTTAAATTAAAAAAATTTTTTTGAAATATTTATTCTTCTTTGGTGACATGAATCACTGTTCGTTATTAGAATTGCCTCTACTTTATTAAAACACGATGTTTACATTTTAGAGTTGGTGGTATCTTTCCCATGTATTTCCTTTGGCCTTATGGTGGGTATCTTTAGAAGAGTCCATTATAATCCTAGATCAGCCAGTAATCTTGTGCTAATATTAGACTGTTTTCGTAGAATTGTTGCTTTTTCTGTGAAAATACAAATTTTGCATGGAAGGTCTGCCATTTTGATCCTAAGGCCACTTTGGCAAATAAGTCGATCTGTAAACCATATAAACAGTTGGGTCTTATCCCTTTTGGAGCCCTTTATAAATAACCCTCTCTTACTCATGTGAATTTCTCATGCAACTCCTTCAAAGCTTGTTTCAGCTCCCTGTCCTTCTATATCCCTGGGCTGACCACTCAATCCAGCAGCTTCTCTCTCTCTAGCCTCTCATGCTCCTTTCAGGAAATCAGCTGTGAGAGAAGTTAGGAAGCCTGATGGACAAATGGGCTTATAATTGTTATACACCTTCCCAGTTTTCATGCTGATAATGATATCCGCTTTAGTTTTTGGCCTTCTGTTAAGAATGGACAGGGGGAGACGCCTGGGTGGCTCAGCAGTTGATCATCTGCCTTTGGCTCAGGGTGTGGTCCTGGGGTTCCGGGATCGAGCCCCACATTGGGACTCCCTGCATGGAGCCTGCTTCTCCCTCTGCCAATGTCTCTGCCTTCTCTCCATGTCTCTTATGAATAAAATAAAATCTTTAAAAAAAAAAAAAAAGTATTGACAGGGATAGGGGTACCTGAGAGGCTCAGTCAAGATTGAGCCCCTGCATGGTAGGGGGGTCTGCTTCTCCCTTTCCCTCTTCTTCTGCCACTCCCCCTGCTTGTGGTCTCTCTCAAGTAAATGTTCTCTCTCTCTCAAATAAATTCTTAAAAAAAAAATTAACAGGGACATGTTGTTTATCTTTCATAAACTTCACCTGGAAGACTTAGAAGAGCAAAATATTTTGGAGCAGTGGTTTTTGCTACATTTTCTATTAAAAAAACTTAGCTTCAAAGTTTTGGACCTTAGAGGTCTAGATTAGAGTTTTGTGTGTCTGATATGTAGGTGTATGCATTTTTTAAAAAAATATTTATTTATTTTTTAAAAAAATATTTATTTATTTTTAGAGAGGAAGTTGGGGGAGGAACAGAGGGGAAAGGAGAGGGGGAGAGAATTCAAAGCTGACTCTGCATTGAGCCCTATTTGGGATTTGCTCCCATGACTGGGAGATTATGACCTGAGCCAAAACCAAGAGTCAGACACTTAACCACCTGAGCCACAGAAGTGCCCCAGGTGTATGCATTTTTGAGGAGAGAAAATGAGGACCCTAGCTTTCTGTCTGTTCTTAGAGGGGTTTCTAATCCTAAAAAGGGTAAGAATCATGATTTTGATTCAGTTCCTTGTCTCATTTGACAGTTGAGCAAATTGAGGTTGGGAGGGGGTGAAAGGACTTGAAGAGTATCCTGGTTCCCAGTGCTGAGTTTTCCATTGTGTCACAAATAAAATTATCTGAAGAGTCTAGAAGTTAAGCATTGTTGCTTGCTCACCTCTTTTCTCCGTCCTCACTTTTTTTTTAAACTTTTTTTTTTTTTTAAGATTTTATTTATTGGGATCCCTGGGTGGCGCAGCGGTTTGGCACCTGCCTTTGGCCCAGGGCGCGGTCCTGGAGACCCGGGATCGAGTCCCACATCGGGCTCCCGGTGCATGGAGCCTGCTTCTCCCTCTGCCTGTGTCTCTGCCTCTCTCTCTCTCTGTAACTATCATAAATAAATAAAAATTAAAAAAAATTTTTATTTATTCATAGAGATGCGGAGAAAGAGAGAGGCAGAGACACAGGCAGAGAGAGAAGCAGGCTCCATGCAGAGAGCCTGACGTGGGACTCAATCCAGGGTCTCCAGGATCACGCCTGGGGCTGCAGGCGGTGCTAAACCGCTGCGCCACCGGGGCTGCCCCCTCCTCACTTTTAGGAAGTATGTCAGGTTTATTTGCCTGTGTTCATGTGTTACTTATGTATATTTTTGATTCCTTAGGCCAAGCCATGACTACAGTAGCGGTGCATGTGGACTCTAAAGCTGAGCTCACTACCCTGCTGGAGCAGTGGGAAAAGGAACATGGCAGTGGGCAGGACATGGTACCTATCCTTACCAGGTATGAACAATTATTATTATTTTTTAGAAATTCATTTTAAAAAAGGGAAAAATTAGAGAATAGTATGGGAACATTTTCATCTTGACTATGAATTCTAAAACCGTTTTGTCTCTCAGAACTAGTCTTTATCTCAGTACTTCTTGAAGCTCTTTAAATTTCTTACTTTTCCTCTCAGGCTGTTGGTCCTTATTCTCCTTTGTAGGTTCTTTTCTTGTGTTTCAACCTTAGGGTTTTGTTGGTGGTTCTTTTTTCTCTTTACCCTATATATTCTACCTAGATAGTTTCATTCCTGCCCATGATTTAAAACATTATTCTTAGGTTAACTTTCAAGTCGCTATTTCTACTTTAGACATTTTTTAAAATTTCAGACTCTTTTCTCAGCTGCTTGGTGTACACATCTTTACCTGCCTGTTTGCAGACACCTGAAACGTACCATGTCTACAGTAGGGCTTATCATCTTCATCCTGCCTCCTTTCTCCTTCACAGTTTGTACTTTTGTACTCCCCACCTTGGTGTACGGTGTCTTCCTGTACTAGCACAGTTCAGTCTCTACACCCTGTGAGGATTTCTACTTTCTCTTCTTCCCCAGTCCCCCATACCACTTCCTTCATTAGATACTGGTTATGTTTTGACTGGCCTCTTAGGCAGTGTGAATTTTCTCTCCATCTCTAGATTACCCTCTTCTAATACATCTTCCTCTTTGCTAAAGAGTCTTCTTCCTTATATACAAATCTAATTGTCATACCTTTGATCATAATTCTCTGGCTCTGTTTTTCTTTCAGAATAAAATGTAAACTTTTTAGAGGGGCCAGTGAAGCCATTTATGGTTTGGCCTCTATCTCCTTTCTCTGCCTCCTAATGTTAGTTTCCTTCAGTAAGGGATAGTACCATATTTTCTAATGTCTGTGTGTGTTTACACTTGCTATTCCTTGCCTGAAATGCCTTTCTTTGGTACATCTATCTGCCTGGCAAACTCTCACTCAAAAAGCAATTTGAGAATCATGTAGAATTTGTAGAACCTTCTCTGACTTTGACATCCACAGGTGTGGGTTTGGGCACTCCTTTATTTTCTTTATTAATACTCCAGTTATGTGTGTGTGTGTGTGTGTGTGTGTATGTATACACATACAAATGTATATATAAAATGTGGTATAATTATAATTCTCCCCTTCTTAACTCTTACCACATTGTACTAAAATTATTTTTTTTGCATGTGTAACTTCACTAAATTGTAAGTTTTTTTTTTTTTTTTTTTTTTAATTATAAATGCTTTATAGACAGGTACTGCACTTTTATTGGTGTCTCCTCAGGCAGTGACTTGTGCATGCCTGGTACATAGTAACTCTGTGGGACATTATTTTCCTGAATGATTGTGTGAAACAGGAGAGTGAAAAATAAAGGCTGGAGAGGAATGCCCATAGGTTTTCTAAGTAGGAGGTTCCTGGAACATGGAGATCTTTAACATTTAGCCTTTGATATGGCAGAGGAAAAAGCCTTTTGTTTGTGCAGTGATGTATTCTATATGAATAAAGAGAACTATGGTCCTATGAAAGTTTAAGAGGGGCTAAATGCTTTGTTGCTCTTGATGGGGGAATATGTAAAAAGTACAGATTTTTTAGGGACAGGATTATTGCTGACTGGTGGAAAGTGGATTTTAATTTGTAGAGGCATTGGAGATTAAGAACTACTAATCACAAGATATTTGAAATGCAGCCACATGAATTAAAGAATCTGATTATTGTGCAGTTAAAACGTGGATTGATGTAACTATGAGAGGATAAAGACATAAATGGGGATGATAATGTCAATGGTAGAGTCACTTAATTGGAAAAATATTTATTGAGAACATATAGTAAAGATACTCATTGTTTTATTTTTAAGATTATTTCATATCCATGATCATATTTGACCCTCAACTTTGTCACTGTGCTATGATATTCAGTAGTGCAAAGCCGAAAATAGAGGGACTCTGTCTTCAAGGAAATAACCATCTGGGAAGTAACTAACAGATATGAAACAATGCAGAATAGTACAAATAAGTATATAATGAGGTGCTAAATTTGGGAAGTATGATTCCTGAATATTGCATGGGTTATGAGAATGAATGAGTCAGTTTCTTTTATTCACTCAACAAGTATTTGAGGACCTTTTGTGTGTGGGAATTGTCAGATACTTCTCTGAACCTAATTTCCTCTATTGTCACTAGAAGTATCACTGAGAGCTACATTGTTAAACTACAACCATTCTTGGAGCTGCTTGGAAAAGACAACATAGGTAGACAGTGGAAAGCTAAGCTTGGAATTTTGGATTTTAACTCCTAACTCCACTGGGCTTTCCAATATAGGATGTGGTAAAGTTTTTTTGGAATAGGGACTTGAAAGGTGGTAGAATATAGCTTGATGAAAAGCAGAGAATCAGACTTTTCTAGGAAAAGTGAAAAATGTGACTCCCTAATTGAGAGTAGAAGGAACTGGGACATGTTTTTGTGACAGTGAGGAAATGGGCCTCACCAGAGTGGAAGGTGAATATAAGGTGGAAATGGAAAATAAAGTTACATGGAGCAAGATCTTTAAAGGATCAGCAAGTGTGAGAGATAGTAGGATGAATTAAAAGTATAGTTTATTTTAGAAAGGGGCAATTCCCATTATCCAAATTGTGGGTGTATTAGTTCATTGAATATTTCCTGAAGTTCTTTCACATATCTGTGGTCTCCCCCTTATCCCCCAGCTTAGCTGGCTGTAGGTTTTTCATTAGAAAAACAATGAATTTCAGGCTTGCCTATTTTATTGGCCACAGCTTTCATGATTTTTGGTCAGTTTTCCTAAGAAAAATGTGTGGCTTCTTATAACTTTGACTTTTTTTTTTTTTTAAAGATTTTATTTATTTATTCATGAGAGAGACAGAGAGAGAGAGGCACAGACACAGGCAGAAGTAGGCTCCATGCAGGGAGCCTGATGTGGGACCCGATCCCGGGTTTCCAGGATCACACCTTGGGCCGAAGGCAGTGCTAAACCACTGAGCCACCCGGGCTGCCCTTACCTTTGACTTTTTATTTATTATTTGTATTGTTGTTTTGTTTATTATAATCAAGCCTTTGACTTGATTCTGTGAAAAGGGACTAGCATTGGACCAAGCTATGTGAGTACTACCCAAGTTCTGTGATTTGTTTTTTTATATTACTGAGATATATACTGTATAGTACTCTGCTTGATGGATTCTCTACTTGTAAAACTATCACCTATATCAAGTTAAAGAACTTGAGTACTGTGTCCACAAGGCTCCTTCCTGCCCTGTCCTAGTCAAATCTACCTTAAATTACTTTTCTGTTTGTTTTTGATTCTCAGTATTCATTACAATAACACTTAACTAGCTTTCACATGTCAGGTTTTGTTTTAAGCAGAGAACATACGTTACCGTAAACATCAAGGAACCTCTATAAGATAGGGACCTTTATTTTACAGATGAAGCATAGAAAGGTTAAATAACTTGACCAGAGTCACACAGTGGAAGAGGTATGGTTTGAACCCTGGCCAGCTGGCCCCAGAATCCATGTTTTTTTTTTTTATTTTTTTTATTTTTTTATTGGTGTTCAATTTACTAACATACAGAATAATACCCAGTGTCCGTCACCCATTCACTCCCACCCCCCGCCCTCCTCCCCTTCTACCACCCCTAGTTCGTTTCCCAGAGTTAGCAGTCTTTACGTTCTGTCTCCCTTTCTGATATTTCCCACATTTCTTCTCCCTTCCCTTATTTTCCCTTTCACTATTATTTATATTCCCCAAATGAATGAGAACATATAATGTTTGTCCTTAGAATCCATGTTTTTAACTTCCATTGTGCTATATTGTTAGTTTCAACGGAAGATACTGATAGATCTTATATTGTGTAATTCTAAACATATTTTGTGTGGTAGCCCTTTGTGGCAAAGTGAATTTTCACAGCTTGAAGGGGAGAGTAGAAAAGTAGAAATATTTTTGAGCCTTAATGGGGAAAAATATGCCAGAGTGGGCACAAGTTTTTCCAGGAAGCTAACCTTTTAAGACTAGGAAGTATGGTTTTGTGGACATAATACATACAGGAGAGTTTGAGTTAGGACAGAGCATAATATATGTTGGAGAGTGTATTTGCCTTGTATTTGACTATCATGATAGGTTAAAGTGTCATTCTTGCTTAGGGTATTCAAAATGTGATTTTTCTTGTTTCAAAAAAAAAAGAATGCATGAATAAAAAAAAAGATGATTGATACATGCAAAAAATAACATGGATCATTCAAAATATGCTGAACTCAAGAGACCAGTTACGAAAAGGGTATATGTCATTTCATTTGTATGACATTCTAGAACAGGCAAAACTAATCTGTGGTGAGCAGATAATTGGTTGCTTGGGATAGGGGTGGGAGCTTAGGGGGGTGAGGAATGTTACAGACTGAAGTAATAGGACTTTGGCCATGAAACAGTTATGAACTTGGACTCTTTGAAGAGCAAAGAAGGCCATGTGACTAAAGCTTATGAAGGGAGAGTGGATAGTAGAAGTCAGAGATGCAATAGAGGCTAGATTAGTATAAGCCATGGTAGTACTTGGGTATAATTGAAGTTATTGTGGTAAGTTGTTGGGAGATGGAGAATGAATTGTGTCAAGCACTAAAGCAAGAAGTTGGGGAAAAGGCTGTGGCAAGTAGTTCAGGCAGTTGATGGTGTTCTGGGCAAGGATAGGAATGGTCAAGATTGAAAGAAATGATTGAAATCAGGAGATGGTAGGTAGGGCTAACAGGAATTGTTGTGGGGGATGAGGAGAAAAGGAAGGTTTTAATGATGACTTAGGCTTCTGAGGAGATGGTAGTGCTATTTTTTGAGACAGGAAAGTGGAGATAAGGAGTTTGGGAGTGGAAATTGTTTTATGAGATGATTGCTTAGATCTCTGTTCATCAAGAAAATACTTTTTGCTAACTTTTTGCTTTTATTTTACACCTTCATTGTTGAATTGACTATTGTAGGTGGTGGTACATTTTTTTGTGTACTTGTTTAGAGTTGACCCTGTCTTCCCTTTGTGCTAGGATGTCTGAATTGATTGAAAAAGAAACTGAAGAATATCGTAAGGGGGATCCAGACCCATTTGATGACCGACATCCTGGTGAGACCTGTGTTCTCTTAAGCCTGGCTCTAATTTTCTTAAAAAAGAAAATAGCTTAATAGGAAAATTTACATTGAAATAGCATCTTTCATGATAAGTTGTAAGATCATCTAATTGTTAAAATATTGCTCAAGGTGGAGGTAGTGAGGAAAAATAAATTCCTGGAAAATTGAAATATTTGTAATATTTATCGAATAGAAGATAACTAACTTCAGGGAACTAAATTATGTTTTATAGCTTACTGACTCCATTGGAATGTTACTTAAAAAGAGAATAATGTTCTCTGTTCTTGACTTTTAGCCCCAAAGAGGTTATCCTCTGTGCCTTCATCTTTCAAACAACAGTTTGAAACAGTTATGTACTTGGATTCTTTGAAGCAGAAAAAGGGATAATTATGCCTTAACTAATGAGGAAATGTAGTTGAAAATACATTCAGTGCCTTGTTTTTGGTTATAAAATTGATACTTGGAACCTTGAATAATAAATAGGTTTCTTGATGTCTGCTTTAGTATCTCAGCAGCTAAAGTATGGCATCTCATGTTAATTTGGTTTTATTTTGGGCTGATTAGAACCATGACAATCCAGTCTGCTTTGGCATGGAATTAGGTATGATATAGAGCTATATGAGACTGGAGACTTTACCATTTTATGTTTTCTCTAAGGTAGAGTACTAGTGGGTAAAGCTTAAATCATATGAGCCCATGCTGCATATCAACTTTCTCTGTGTAAAGTCAGAAGCAGTCTTTTGTTGGAAAAAGAGATTGTATGTGGAGAGATATGAGAATGAGTGAGACTAATTAAAAAAAGGGCGTTGTATGCCTACCTGAATGGTATAGGTTAATTTCTATTTCCTAGATTTTTGTTCTCAAATATAAGTAAGTTAGGCATTTCAGATTGAGTATCCAGTTATTTATGTAATACTTGTTGCACTTGTCCTAGGCATCCCCACTTGTGACTTTAGAGGATTACTTACCTATTTAATTCTTTTTTTTTTTTTAAAGATTTATTTATTTATTCATTCAGAGAGAGCGAAGAGAGAGGCAGAGACACAGGCAGAGGGAGAAGCAGGCTCCACACAGGAAGCCCGATGTGGGACTCGATCCTGGGTCTCCAGGATCACACCCCAGGCTGCAGGCGGTGCTAAACCGCTGCGCCACCGGGGCTGCCCTATTTAATTCTTCAGTAAGGCAATCAAAGCATGAAGAAGTACGAATGTGAATGTGAATAAGAAATTAAGTTAACATTTGGGGTTATGAAAAGAATTAAAAGAGAGATGATCATGTTTAGTGACCTTGGAAGGGATGAAATGGTAATGAGGAAGAAGGAAGAGACAGAATTATACCCTTTTTTTAGTAGTAAATTTAAAGAGTTATTTTTTCCTCCCTACCTCTTACGTTAAGCAATAGTTGTCATTAGGCATAATTTCTATTAATAAAAATGAGGGTGTCATTTTCATCATTTGTAAAAAATAAACAGAAAGTTAGGTAATCTGAGGTCCTCCTCTAGTTTTTATGATACCATTCTGTAACTTTTCTTTTTGTAATTTACTTTGGAATACTAACTATAGCTTGGTAGAAACTTTGAATCAGTAGCTCACGTCTTTTCTTCATCCTAAATTGTATCCTTTGACTAAATTTGCCACTCTAATGATCTTAAAGGAAAATTAAAATAGATGGTATCTGTTTTAAAAACCAATAATTCCCTCAATCATTAAGTAATTCTTTTACCTTTAGGCTGTGTATTGAGTAGATCCTAGGTTCCTGGCCTTTCTTTCCCCAGGAACTCAGAAAGTTAAGATGGCCAAAGTTACCATATCTTTAGAGTTGGTGATTGCTTAGTGGGATTTCCCCTCCTGTACCCTGCCCCCACAACCTGGGGTATCATTACAGGTTTGAAGATGCATCTCTGCTATTGTTGGCATTATAGTTGAAAGATTGGACTTGGGAGTCTTATCTCCTCCAGGCCACCCATCACAATAAGTTGTGCTTCCTACCTTAATCTGGCTGGGATATCAGGGTTTTTCTTTCTCTTAAATCTCCTTTATGATTCTTTTTTAGACCTTGTACACTCTTAGTAATGCTGGTCTGGGTCTATTGCACAATTATTTAATTTAGCATTGCTGGGAGATATGCTGGGAGATGGGAAAGTTAGCAGTGTTTCGAGTTTTTATATTAGCACTTTTAATTTTAGAGTATGTTTCTTATGAAATCTAATTCATCAAGAGAATCTTTTCTTTGTTTCCATTTATTTTTGCAGCATTTTAATAGTACTTGTAACAACCTAGGTGCCTTTCCAGAGGTTTAATTTACTTGACTGGGATGACTTACTCATTCCTTTGTTTGTTCCTCCCCTCTTCTTTTGGTAGGTCGGGCTGATCCAGAGTGTATGCTGGGCCACTTGCTGAGAATACTCTTCAAGAATGATGATTTCATGAATGCAGTAGGTTTGCTTTTTACTTTTCTCGAGAGATTTTCATCAGCAGATGCTATACACTTTATTATTTGTGAATAGTTTGCTTTCTCCTAAAGTCTTGACAAAATTGGGAATAGAGTGCGTAGATTTTTTTGTTTGTTTGGTATTGGTTCAACGAGATAAGCATCATGGATTTCTTTCTTACCAAAGTCTTGGTTGTGGCTAAGGTGTTTTCTTTTGGTGTATACCTTGTTCAGTTGAATATCGTCAAGGACTCACAAGGCGTCTGCTCATCCTTGGGCAAGGTGATTTTGAGTTTGGGAATATAGACATTTTCTTGGGTTTCTGAATAGAAAAGTAAAAGTAATATATGAGGCATGATTCTGCACTGAGACTGTGGTGTGTGCATTGGGCATGTGGAGGGAGAGAAAGATACTAAGTCGGCTCTTGAGAAGTAAATATATCTATTTCTAGTGTTCACAGCTCCTGAGACATAGTAATGGTTCAGTAAGTTGTAGCTATTAGGTTTGTTTTGGGAGGCCGAATTGCATGATGTTTGAGAGCATGGGTTTTGGGGTCCGTGTTTTGGATTTAAATGCAGTTCTATTGTTCACTGACAGTTTGATCTTGGGGCAACTTAAGCTTCTAACAACCTTCATTTTCTCCAAGCTTTATTTTCCTTTTTTAAAAAAAGATATATTTATTTATTCGAGACAGAGAGAGAGGCAGAGACACAGGCAGAGGGAGAAGCAGGCTCCGTGCAGGAAGCCTGATGTGGGACTTGATCCCGAGACTCCAGGGTCACGCACTGAGCCAAAGAAAGATGTTCAACCACTGAGCCACCCGGGCGTCCCAAGCTTTATTTTCCTAATCTATAAAATAGGGATGATCTTACCTTAAAGATATTTTTGTAGTCTTTAATGAAATTAATCATGAAAAGTTCTTTTTTTTTTTTTTTTAAAGATTTAATTAATTTATTCATGAGAGACACAGAGAGAGAGGCAGAGACATAGGCAGAGGGAGAAGCAGGCTCCATGCAGGAAGTCCGATGTGGGGACTCGATCCAGGGACTCCAAGATCACGCCCTGAGCCGAAGGCAGATGCTCAACCGCTGAGCCACCCAGGTGTCCCATAAAAGTTCTTAACGCAGAACCTGGTACATGAGGTACATGAGGGCTCAGTAAGATTAGCTATTATTATTGTCTGTATTGTATTAGCTCCTAAATTTATTTCTCAGTTATCAGCATCTCTTCTGTACCTCAGGTTATTTCCAGCAGCCTTCTAAATATTCCCACCTGGATATTCTCCACAGGCACCTTGAATTCCACATGTCTAATTGTTGCTCTACAGTCTTTTTCTCTTGTTTTCTAGCTCAGTGATGGTGTCCCTGTGTAGCCAGCTAGAAGCTATCCTTTATTTTTCCAAGCTCTCTTATTCAGTGAACTTACAGGTCTTACCATTCCCATTCTATTAACCTTCACAAATTCCTCCACTTCTTTCTGCCCTTGTTGCCAGACTTTAGTTTAACCACTACCATTTCCTGGCTATTACAATAGCCTCTTAACTGATTATCATCTTGTCTGTTCTTCAACCTATTCACTTTATAGCGCAGAAATTTTTCTAAAATGCAAAAAGTGATGGCACCCTTTTGCTTACAATCCATTAGTGGTTTCCCATTGCCCTAAAAATAAATTTTAAGTTCCTTAGTTTGAAATACAAACCCAGTTTCTCTTTGGCCTTTTTGTTCTCTTAATTTTAAATTGTCACCCTTTGGCTCTCCTCCCCTCCCTACTCCTTAGCTATTCCTACTTTTCCTTTACAGTCTGCCTTAGAATCCCTTCTCCTTTAAAGTCTTCTTTGATTCCTCTGCAGGGGTTGGGTGGCCTCCTACAGGCTTCTGTAGCATTCTGTATTCAATGATACTTGTTTTTCTGTCACCTCTTTTGGATTATGAGCCCTTTGATGGTGGGACTGCATCTTATTCACTGTTGTATACCCAGCACAGAACACAGTGCCTCTTAGTAGTAGAGATTGAGTAATATTTGAGTGCCAAGAGGAAAGTTTCGTTAATACATTTATATATATAATTAGAATTTATGTGTAATATTAAATGTATTTATGGTGTAAGTACAAAGTTCAAGTTTTTTATTCACCATTGTCAGGAATGGGCAGGGGGTTATCTTGCCCTACTTTATCCTTCTGAAAAGGAGTAGGGGGTAAAAAAATGATACTCTTTGAGCTTTAATTCTGTGGTTGTTGATAGGTTGTTTTGTAGGGGGATTTGATTTTAAAGCTGCAGAAGAAATAATATATGACTCCATCATGGCTCAGCAGGATTGTAACTGTTTATAATAAATAAAGGTGTAATGAGAAATCGTTAGTTCTTAATATCCCTGAGGCAAGTGATGGGAATATATTAAGGATTTATTAGAATTTATTCATTTACTTATTTTATTTATTTGTTTATTTTTAAATATTTTATTTATTTATTCATGACAGACACAGAGAGAGAGAGAGGCAGAGACACAGGCAGAGGGAGAAGCAGGCTCCATGCAGGGAGCCCGACGCGGGACTCGATCCCGGGTCTCCAGGATCACACCCTGGGCTGAAGGCGGCGCTAAACCGCTGGGCCACCAGGGCTGCCCTTTATTAGAATTTATTAATATGATTGGGTTGAATTTCAGATGAAAATTATTCCTCCTTTTTTTATAGCTGGTGAATGCTTATGTGATGACAAGCCGAGAGCCCCCTTTAAACACTGCAGCTTGCAGACTCCTTCTGGACATCATGCCAGGGCTGGAAACTGCTGTTGTCTTTCAAGAAAAGGTATTTACTAAAAAGAAAAGTCATCATTTTATTTTTAAGTTGGATGTTGATCTGTTTGATTTGTCTTTGTTAAAATATTATAGATTCTTATAACAATAATGTAGAAATGTAAGAAATCAAGCAATAAGAAAAAATCTAAGAATAACTGTTTTCATGCTGCTTAGGTGCTATAGTATTTCTTAAAATCTTAAGGTCATATGTTTTTATGATCTCATTCAAACTCTTATTCTTAATGAGTTGTCTTAGTGAGGAAGGACTTTCTACTTTGAGGAGGCTCATTCTCTTCTTCTTGGTATTTATTTTTTAATTTTTATTTTTTTTCTTTTGGGTGGTATTTAAAATTTCTTAATATTTGAAGACATATTTTGTGCTGTGTTTTATCCTAGGGGTTGGTAATATTTTGTCAGCAAGATGGGAGCTTACATTCACATAATGTGTCTGGGAAGGCAGACACAGATAAACTGATAATTTCAAATAAGGATAAGTACTAGGAAGACCAGAAAATGATAATTTGATAATGACTGTGTGTGTATACTTTAAACGTAAAAAATTACTCTGTTTTTATAAGTAATGTAGATATTTTTGTTCTCCGCGTTAAGAATTTGCACATGGCTTGCTTTCTTTTTCAAAGTCATTAAAATTTAATCTTCTGAAACAGTCTGTAAGCCTTAGTGTAGTTAAATGTATAAACCATTCTTTTTTTAAGATTTTATTTATTTATTAATGAGAGAGAGAGAGCGTGGCAGAGACACAGGCAGAGGGAGAAGCAGGCTCCATGCAGGGAGCTTAATGTGGGACTTGATCCCGGGTCTCCAGGATCAGGCCCTGGGGCTGAAGGCGGCACTAAACCGCTGAGCCACTTGGGCTGCCCTAAATGTATAAACCAAATGGAAATAGATTTTCACTTAACTTTTAAGAAAATTTTATTATAGAATTGTGTAACATAAAGGCTTTTCAAGAATAATGTTGCAATTAATGCTACAATTGTATACAGACTAGATTTAAAAATCCCAATTAGGGATCCCTGGGTGGCGCAGCGGTTTGGCGCCTGCCTTTGGCCCAGGGCGTGATCCTGAAGACCCGGGATCGAATCCCGCGTCGGGCTCCCGGTGCATGGAGCCTGCTTCTCCCTCTGCCTGTGTCTCTGCCTCTCTCTCTCTCTCTCTCTGTGTGACTATTATAAATAAATAAAAATTAAAAAAAAAAAATCCCAATTAGTTTACTATTGTGGGAGGCTAAAAAATATCTATATGCTTGTCAGAAATATTTTAATATGAATTCTTTTGAAAACAGAATGACAAGTGAAGCATTTATAGCAATGTGTTTATATATGCAAGATTTGTAGATTACAGATGATTTTACTGTGCTTTGTGAAAGTTTCCTGGTTGTCATTGTAGGAAAACCATCTCTGGTTCCTTTATAGTTTCATCATTGTATATTTAGAATGAAGTACATACCCTTTGGATGTCAGAAACACTAAGGGATATTTTGAATAATAAAGCTTTCTGCAGTTGGAGAACACTTTTGTTTCTTTTTCTTTTCTTTTCTTTTTTTTTTTTTTAGAGGGGAAGTGGGGAGAGGAGGGAGAGAGAGAAACCCAAGCAGGCTCCATGCCCAGTGTGTGGAGCCTGATGTAGGGCCTGATCTCACTACCCTGAGATCGTGACCTGTGCTGAAATCAAGAGTTAGCTGCCCAAATGAATGAGCCACCCAGGTACCCCCAACAGTTTTGTTTATGAATAATTTTTTTGGGAGAAGTGAATTATTAAGGAAAATCATAAGAAATAACATAACCTTGAATCCAGTGTCCTAGAAACGCAGATTAAAGACTTTTTTTTTTCTTTATTTATTTATGATAGTCACAGAGAGAGAGAGAGAGAGAGAGAGAGGCAGAGACACAGGCAGAGGGAGAAGCAGGCTCTATGCACCGGGAGCCCGACATGGGATTCGATCCCGGGTCTCCAGGATCGCGCCCTGGGCCAAAGGCAGGCGCCAAACCACTGCGCCACCCAGGGATCCCGACATTTTTTTTTTTTTTTTTTTAAGATTTTATTTATTTATTCATGAGAGAGAGAGAGGTAGAGGTACAGCAGAGGGAGAAGCAGGCTCCCTGCAAGGAGCCTGATGTGGGACTTGATCCTGGGATCGCGGGATCATGCCCTGAGCTGGAAGCAGATGCTCAACCGCTGAGCCACCCAGGTGTCCCACAGATTACAAACTTCTTGGATATTATGAGACCTTACTGTTGGATTACATAATCTTTATCTTTCAGAGTATCCTATGCATATTTCTTGATATGAATCAATATCTTATTTCTTTAAAAAAACATTTAATTATAGTTTGTTAATGAGTTGGAAATCATTATTTTTGGACAGATTGGCTACTGGTGTTTCACAGAGCTGTGGTTAAGATGCATTGCTTAGGGCAGTGTTTCTCAAACTTTGTGAAACATAATGTTTTTACATGCAATCCATTACATACATTGTATGTATGAAAAGTTTTTTGAACATTGTTTACTCTTTGTTTAGTGCATTCATATTTTGTTTCCTTTTTAGAGGTGGTTGCAAGTCACTAAATTGATTCTACTACTTTTAGCCACCATTTTATAAAGTTGCTAATTTGTACTTTGAGATACTGAAAATATCTTTAAATTTTATCTTTTTTTTTTTTAATTTATTCATGAGAGACATACAGAGAGAGGCAGAGACATAGGCAGAGGGAGAAGCAGGCTTCCTGAAGGGAGCCCAATGTGGGACTCAATCCTGGGACTCTGGGATCACGCCCTAAGCCAAAGGCAGACGCTCAACCTCTGAACCAACCAGGCATCCCAGTTATTGATTTTTCACTTCATTCCATTGTGATTGGAGAAAATTCTTTTTTTTTTTTTAAGATTTATTTATTCATGAGAGACATAGAGAGAGGCAGAGACACAGGCAGAGGAAGAAGCAGGCTCTCTGTGGGAAGCCCAATGTGGGACTCAATCTGGATTCTGGGATCACGCCCTAAGCCAAAGGCAGACACTCCACCGCTGAGCTACCCAGGCATCCTTGGAGAAAATTCTTTATAAGCATTTATTCTTGGGACACCTGGATGGCTCAGGGTTTAGCGCCTCCCTTTGGCCCAGGTCATGATGTTAGAGTCCTGGAATTGAGTCCCACATCAGCCTCCCTGCATGGAGCCTGCTTCTCCCTCTGCCTATGTCTCTGCCTCTCTCTCTGTGTCTCTCATGAATAAATAAATAAAATCTTAAAAAAAAAAAAAAGAACAACTTTTAAAATTTATTACCAATGGTGTTGCCTAACATGATCTATCCTGGAAACTGTTCCATGTGTACTTAGGAAGAATGTATATTCTGATCTTGTTGCGTGGGGGTATTCTCAATATGTCTATTAGGTCTAATTGATTTATAGTGTTCAACTCTGTTTCCTTACTGATCTTCTGTTTGGTTGTTCTATCCATTATTGAAAGTGGGGCATAGAGTTTTTTGTTGGGATAATAAGTTCTGGAAATATAGTGGTGATGGTTATGCAACATGGTGAATGTACTTAATCCCACTGAATTGTACCCTTAAGAATGGTTTGAATGGTTCAAAATTATTGAATGTAAAAGAATTACAACTCTCAAGAAAAGTCCAAGACTGTGGGAGACAAATGGCCATTTGGGAAAGGAACCAGAGAACTACTGGATATAAAAAGTAACAGTTACTGAATTTAAAAACTTAGTAGATGAATTAGAGTTAAGTTTAGACTCAGCTAAAGATAGAATTAATAAACTGGAAGATTTAATAGGATAACCAATAATAAAGCCCCTAGAAATGAGAGCTGAAAAATAGGCAAGAAGTTGATATATAGAGACTAGAATTAGAAAGTTCCAAGTGTATCTAAAAGGAATTTTTAGGAGGAGAGAATAGAAAGAAAAGGGAAAGGTAATATTCAGGGAGATGAGGCTAGGATTTTGCAAATTAATTGAAGACGTGACCACTCAAGATTCAGGAAGCCCAATAAAGAAATACTAAAGACAGATGCGATCTTAAAAGCAACCAGAGTAAAAAAGATTCCTGCAAATAATCAAACAGAATGAACTTTGCCACAGCAGCAAAGGTAATAGTAGAGGCCAGGTACTAGTAGAAAATGTCTTCAGAGTACCTTTGTAAACCTAGAAGTATTGACCAAATAAACAAAAGAGGGAACAAAAATTCTGAGTAAAATGTAGATAGAAGGAGCTCATTGGAGTTAGTATTTTAAAGTTCTTACACTGTTTGGAAAGAGGGGAAATAAAAGGCACTTAAAATACTAAATATGTTTTCATGTCAAATGTTTTTCCTTTTTAAAGATTTTGTTTATTCATAAGAGATAGAGAAAGAGACATAGGCAGAAGAAGAAGCAGGCTTCTCACAGGGAGCCTGATATGGGACTTGATCCCAGACCTGGGATCATGCCCTGAGCTTAAGGCAGACGCTCAACCACTGAGCCACCTAGGCTCACCTCATGTCAAATGTTTTAAAACAAAAATTTTCAAAATGTATTTTTCAGAGTGTTAATTTTTTGAAAAGAGGTTAAAGTATATAGAAATATGTGGGATAATGACTCCATGACTCTAAGGAAAGGTTTAAGATACACAAAATGTACAAAATTTAAAAGAAAATATTGTTAAGTCTGATTACATAAAAATTAAGAACTTGTGTTTATCATAAAACACCTTTAAAAGATGTGTATTTCATAGAAGTAGAAGCCTGAATGGTCAGTAGGCATGAACTGTGCCTAACCTTATTAATAAATGAGGAAATTAAAATTAAATGCAATGCCTTTTTTTCTTTTTCTTTTTCTTTTTTTTTTAAAGATTTTATTTATTCACTCATGAGAGAGACAGGCAGAGACACAGGCAGAGGGAGAAGCAGGCTCCAAGCAGGGACCCTGTTGCGGGACTCGATCCTGGGTCTCCAGGATCATGCCCTGGGTTGAGGGTGGCATTAAACCGCTGAGCCACCTGGGGTGTCCGCCTTTTTTTTTCTTTAAGAGAGAGCATGTGAGGGTCGAGTAGGGGGAGGGACAGAGGGCAAGAGAGAGAATCTTAAGCAGGCTTGCTCCACACCTTAGCATGGAGCCCAACACGAAGCTTGATCTCATGACCCTGAGATTGTTGACCTGAGCCGAAATCAAGAGTCAGACACTTAACGGACTGAGTCACCCAGATGTCCCTGCAATACTGTTTTTTTTTTTCATTTGTTTTTATTGAAGTTTGATTTGCCAGCATATAATGCCCATTGCTCATCCCATCTAGTGCCCTCCTCAGTGCCTGTCACTCAGTTACCGAACCCCCCCACCCACTTCCCCTTCTGAAATATTGTTTTTATACCCACCAGACTGTGGAAAATAAAAAGTGTGACAGTGGCCATGTTTTGACAAAGGTGTAGAAAAAAGAACTATTCACTGTTGTTGGAAATATGAATTGTTGCAGTCACATTGGAAGATAACTTGGCATCCTTCAGTAAAGTTGAGCGCATACATATCCTGTGATTTAGCAGTTCTGATCTTAGATTTCATCCTAGGGATATGCTTGCACAAAAATAGTTGTAGTTGCTTAAACTAACAAAATAGCAGCAAAATATGGAGGTGAAGAACATCTGGAGGTTGCTACTTGGGATCAGACACCCTTCTGCCACTCATATTTCTTAACCTTATTGTGACTCCGTTTTCTCTTCTGCAGGTACTTACCCAAACATATAGGGTTGATACGAGAAATTAATAAGTTTTTTAAAAAGATTTATTTATTTATTTATTCATGAGAGACACAGACTGAGAGAGAGAGGCAGAGACATAGGCAGAGGCAGGCTCCTCGCAGGGAGCCTGATGTGGGACTCAGTCCTGGACCCCAAGATCATGACCCAAATGAAGGCAGCTGCCCAACTGCTGAGCCACCCAGGCATCCCTAAATATTTTTTTTTTTTGAATTTATTTATTCATGAGAAACACAGGGAGGGAGAAGCAGGCTCCATACAGGGAGCCTGATGCAGGACTCGATTCTAGGATGTCAGGATCCTGACCTGAGTGAAGGCAGATGCTCAACTGCTAAGCCACCCAGGTGCCCCGAGAAATTAATAAGTAGTTATGTCCAAAGCCTATCTTACGTTGAATGCTGTGGGTGACAGCTTCATGTAACTATAGGTGAATGTAAAAAACATGTTGAGTAATAAGTTGAAGAAAAATACAGTACCATGGGGTTTATATAATTCAAAGTATGATACATTTAACAGAAGTTTAATAGGAAAATTGTTAAAATTCCGTTACTGTAGATACCCTTTGGGGAGAGAGCATAGGAGTGGCACAAAGAGGGACATAGGGAAGGTTTTTATTAATCTCAGTGGTAGATCATGGGTGATTTTCATTTTCTTTGGATTATATATGTTTGCATGTATTATTTCATAATAAATAAGTTTGGGATATGTGGAGTTAAGTACTTCTTTGATGGATGACTTCTCATTAATATTGTTAATTGTGCATTGTGAATTTCAAAGGAGGACATAGAATTTTTAGTGCTCCGTACTTGATTATTGAACATTTTGGGTCTTAAACATCTAATGTAGGACTATATTATGTGGTTATTGACCTTTAGCTTGGATTTTAATGGCTAAATAGGAATCTATTTCACAGATGCTCAGCTATTTTTTTTTTTAAGATTTTATTTATTTATTTGAGAGAGCAAGAGCCAGGGAGAAGGACAGAGAGAGAGAGAGAGAGAGAGAGAAACAGACTCCCTGCTGAGCAGGGAGCCGATGTGGGGCTCTGAATCCCAGGACTCTGAGATCATGACTTGAGCTGAAGGCAGACACTTAACCAACTGCCCCGATGGATAGCTATTTTAACTAAACCATTTGGAAACTTAGTTTACTTGTGCTTTTTAATCTTATAAGCAGCATTGAAGTATTTTATTAACTTTTTTTCACAAGACTGAAATCTTTGCTTATATCTTTAATTATGAAAATGATCTTTGCTGAATTGTACTATTTCATTTTCTTTACTATATAGGAAGGAATCGTTGAGAATCTTTTCAAATGGGCCCGAGAGGCTGATCAGCCATTGAGGACGTATTCTACTGGATTGTTAGGAGGTGCTATGGAGAATCAAGATATTGCTGCCAATTATAGGGATGAGAATTCACAGCTGGTAAGGATTATGTTGGAATTTCTTTCTGTATAAGATTGGAGCATATTCACAAGTTTTTTCTTGCTACCTGAACTCAGATAGTAGATCTTATTCATTACTTTGTATTGGAGTATAGCTATAATTTCGATATTGGAAGATTATTTTTCACGTTTTGATTTTACTTTTTTTAAAAAAGATTTTATTTATTTATGAGAGAGACAGAGAGGCAGAGATGTAGGCAGAGGGAGAAGCAGACTTCCTGCAGTAAGCCCGATGTGGGACTCGATCCCAGGACCCTGGGATCACAAACCCAAGCCAAAGGCAGATGCTCAACCACCAAACTACCCAAGCGTCCCTGATTTTACTTTTTTTTAACTTGAAATAGACATTTTCCATTTTGCCAAGGATCATGATAGTTTGTACTAGGTAAAGAATAGTACCATCCCCTTTCTTTTCCCAATATTTGCATTATGAAAATTTTAAGCATATAGCAAAATAGAATTTACAGATAGTAGCTATATACATCCACTTAAATTATTTGTGAATGTTTTAGTATACTTATTGTATACCCATCCACCCACCTTTCTTTCTATTCATCCACCATTTTTTGCAGATAACTTTTTTTAAAGATTTATGATTTTATTCATAAGAGACACAGAAAGAGAGGCAGAGACATAGGCAGATGGAGAAGCAGGCAGGGAGTCTGATGCAGGGCTCAATCCCAGGACCCAGGGTTCACAACTTGAGCCAAAGGCAGATGCTCACCCACTGAGCCACTCAGGCGCCCCTGTTTTTTTTTAAAAACTAAGCATACTACTACATTTTAGGGTTGGCTTAAAAAAATAAGTACTTTTTTTTTTTAGATTTATTTGTTTATTCATGAGACACACACACACACACACACACACACACAGAGAGAGAGAGAGAGAGAGGCAGAGACATAGGCAGAGGGAGAAGCAGGGTCCCCACACGGAGCCCCATGTGGGACTCAATCCCGGATCCTCGGATCATGCCCTGAGCTGAAGGCAGACGCTCAACTGCTGAGCCACTCAGATGTCCCAAAAAATAAATACTTAAAAGAAAAAGTGAAAAAGCGGTAAACTTGAAAACTAGATCATGTAATTATGTAGATGGCAGTATCTAACAATACAATTTATAACAGGTACAAGTTTGAGAAAACCTTCATGTTTTATTTTCAAAGATACTTTTTAAAAATCATGAATATGTCTGGTGTCTTCCTCATTAGGTGTGATGGTCCAGCCCAGCTTGATCTAGGTAGATCAATTGTGAAAGATGTGTGATATGTAAATGTGGTTTAGGTTTTCTGGGACATTTTATGAGGAATGAGACTTTTAGCTATTGCTTATTTTATCAAACTATAGAAATAAAGTCAAAATATTTATTAAGTCTTTACCATTTCCAGATATTAAGATGACTGCTTGAAGATTTAGTTTTCCTTAAATGGAAATAAGAATATTTATTAAGAATCCTTTAAATTAAGATGCAGGAGAAATAAAGCTTTTTACTCCAATATCTATTGATAGGTGGCAATAGTACTTCGAAGACTGAGGGAGCTGCAGCTTCAGGAAGTGGCTTTACGGCAAGAAAACAAGCGTCCCAGCCCACGAAAGCTCTCCTCTGAACCTCTTTTACCTCTGGATGAAGAAGCTGTGGATATGGACTATGGTGACATGGCTGTAGATGTAGTGGATGGCGAACAAGAGGAAGCTTCTGGGGACATGGAGATCTCTTTTCATCTTGATTCAGGCCACAAGACCAGTAGTAGAGTGAACTCAGCAGCCAAACCTGAGGAAGGAGGATTGAGAAAAAACAAGGCAGCAAAACAGGGTGACAGAGAGAGTTTTAGGAAAGCCAAGCAGAAGTTGGGTTTCTCAACGTCTGATCCAGATCGCATGTTTGTTGAGCTGTCTAATAGCAGCTGGTCAGAAATGTCACCTTGGGTGATTGGCACCAATTATACCCTTTATCCTATGACCCCTGCTATTGAGCAGCGTCTTATTCTCCAGTATTTGACCCCTCTAGGAGAATATCAGGAGGTAAGGTTACTGTTCATGCTTTGGGACTATTGTGCTTATTTCTGAGATAATTTATGGTAGCATTTTATACTTTGATATGTTTTTACTCTAATGCAAAAAAGGCTTGGCCCTAAACTGGTGAAGTCTTATGCTACTGGTAAAGTCTTAGGTCCCTTCTGATGCAGCTCTCTTTGATAAAAGTGTGTTTGTATGTTCATAAAGGAATAGAGGAGAGGTATCTCATTTTTAAAAATTTTTTGTACTCAGAATAGAAAATATGTGAAAATAAAGCCAGTGTTAAGATTTATTTTTGTCTTCATTTCAGTTACTTCCCATATTCATGCAACTTGGATCACGGGAACTGATGATGTTCTATATTGACCTGAAACAGACGAATGATGTCCTGCTTACGTTTGAGGCCCTCAAGGTAAAATTCTTTTCCTTTTAGATTTTATTTTTACCCAGTCTCTACAACTCAATATGGGGCTTGAACCCACAGCCCTGAGATCAAGAGTTGCATGTTCCATTGACTGAGTCAGCCTGGTGCCCCACTCCTGGTAAAATTCTTAAAAATATTAGATACTGGGATCCCTGGGTGGCGCAGCGGTTTGGCGCCTGCCTTTGGCCCAGGGCGCGATCCTGGAGACCCGGGATCGAATCCCACGTCGGGCTCCCAGTGCATGGAGCCTGCTTCTCCCTCTGCCTGTGTCTCTGCCTCTCTCTCTCTCTCTCTCTCTCTCTCTCTCTGTGACTATCATAAATAAATAAAAATTAAAAAAATAATAATAAAATAAAATTAAAAAAAATATTAGATACTGACCATTTTATTGACATGGATCTTACCCACGTGTTTACCACGTGTTTGGTCTATGGCATCTCTGGATTTTATTGCTCAGGGCTTTCTATTGCCAGATGTGACAAAATTGTAATGAATGAAAATTTCTTATTTAGATAGAACACATGAGGGTTACCAAGTGCTTTCACAGAAATTCAGGGGTCAATTCTAGGGGGTTGAATATTAATGTAGAAACTGGATCTAGATTTTGGAGTGGCCTCAGTTATTATTGCTGAATAGGAATGGAAAACTGTGTAGTACCTTATATCTTACTAATTTTTAAAATATTACCCCTGTCAGGCACCACCACTTTTTCTGAATTTGTAATTATATATACTGTGTGATGTTAGATTATTTAGATTGAACAAAATACAAATCAGAAAAGAGGTAAAGAAATAAGAGGCCCACCCGAATTCAGTAGAGGTAAATGATTTCCTAGGGTGCAGAGGTATTAAATATGGGAAGGCAGGTTAGTCTAGCCCACCAAATCCATACTTTTCTATGATAATAAAGGTAATCTGTATGGAGAGAGAGAAGTTGAATGAATAACATTGTGGCTGTCATATAGTTCTACCAAGCAGGTAACTGATGAACAGAGTGCTTTTCTGTGAATGTTTACAATGTTAAGATTAATAGATCAAATCTTTATGATTTGGTTAAGAGAGACAGTCATGTAAGCCTATGATTTCTTTTAGATATTACAGGTGTTGTGGAAAAAAGTATAGGATACAAAGGAAGAGGTGGTTTCTTCTACCTAAGAAATGTTTCCAGAAAACACCTCTGAAAAAGAAGTGATGCGCCCTCTGGCTCTTTAAAGTTACAACTTGAAGAAAAAAAATAAAGCTACAACTTTATATTTGATATTCCAGAGCTGTGCTGTCCAACAGAACTGTTAGTAATGATGGAAATTTTTTGTATCTCTGCTTTTCAGTACAGTGGCTACTGGCTGTATGGGCACTTAATATGTAGCTAGTGCCACTGAGGCATTGAATTTTTATCTTAATTTTAATTTAATTAGCTGCATGTGGCCAGTGACTACTATATTGGAAAGGACTGTTCCACAGTATTTTGAAATGAAATAGAAATGAGGAAAATTGTCTTTCAGATCCCAGAAATTTTAAATTTGGAGGAGGACAGATATACACTGGGGTTACTTAGGTTCCTGTGTGTGGATGTGTGTGTGTGTGTTTGTAAATTCATTATACTTTGAACAATGAGATGAAGCTGGAGGTCAGAGTTCTCTCTGCTTCAAAGGTGTTGCTTTCCAGTGTAGCATTCTGTCCTGAATAGGATATAGCAGAAGAGGGGATTTGGGCAGTTATTATTTCTATAGGTTACATATGAGGAGTTATAATGGGTGTCATTATTAAACTGTTTCCATGCAGAGTTGTATAAAGGATTAAAGAAAATAAAATAAGGGTGAATAGGGAAAAATCACAAAAGAGATCTTTATTATGGAGAAGTAGTAATGTAGATGGGGCCCCTGGGTTGCTCAATTAGTTGAGCATCTGGGCTCTTGGTTTTGGCCCAGGTTGTGATCTCAGAATTGAGCCTTATGTTGGTTCAATAGAGCCTTATGTTGGTTCTGTGGTTGGTGTGGAGCCTGAGATTCTTGCCACTCTTTCTCACTCTGCTCATCCTCCTACTTGGGCACGTGTGCGTTCTCTTTCTCTCTCATAAATTAAAAATAATTAATTAATTTAAAAAATCTTTAAAAAAGTAATGTAGAGGGGCACCTGGGTGGCTCAGTGGGTGAACATCTGCCTTTGCTCAGGTCATGACCCTGGAGTCCTGGGATCAAGTACTGCAGCAGGCTCCCTGCAGAGAGCCTGCTTCTCCTGCCTGTGTCTCTGCCTTTCTCTCTGTTTCTCTCATGAATTAAAAAAAAAAAAAAATATATATATATATATATATATATATATATAATGTGTGTGTGTGTGTATATATATACACACACACAAATATATGTATATATGTGTATATATATAGAAAGGTGTACTTTTTTATTCAAAAGGAAAACTCAGTTGTATAGGAGGAGGGACAGGTATTGAAATTAGTAGAAACAAAATGGATTAAAAGAGTAATTTGAACCAGCCCTTATATGGAGACACATCATAAGGACTGAAAATAGAATCTCTGTTTACACTAGTGATCTAGGTTATAGGCTTTGTATTGGTATATGTGCTGCTGAAGCAAGCACATAAGCTTTGTATTGTTGTAAAGGGTGAGCCTGCTTATTCTGTTTTCCCACCTACCTATCCTGGCAGTGAAATTGCCACTTTATGGTAGTGGCAGACATGTGAAAGACTATACATTCAGTGGCTTAAGGGTAGGAGGGGAACCATATGTGGTTTAGCTACTTCTTGGGAGATGGATTTGTTTAACAGACAAAAAGACTAGAGAGGGAAGGGATTTGAATTACATATAAGGATTAATTGGAATATGGATGTTGAGAGAACTTCCGAAGAGGATACATGCCTGTCTTTTTTAGCCATTGACCTTGGCAAGATTTGTATCAAATTATGGACTTGCCAATCTGTGTTGTCTGCACTTGTGCAACTTGTGTCACCACCCAGAAGACACCTTGGTAGGAGAAACAGGAGGGGGAGCTCTAGTTCTTCTGAGGCCCTGTCCACGTTCGCCTAGGTTCAGTCATCAAGTAGCCTGCTGCTTAGCATTATACTTCCTGCCTTTAAAATTGACCCCGAAGATCAGGTCCAGTGGAGAAGCTAGTGGTTATTGAACAGGAAGTTAACAAAGTTTTAAAGATAACAAACTTTTTTTTTTAAGATTTATTTATTTATTTATTTGAGAGAGCAGGGAGAGGGGCAGAGAGAAGGAGAGAAGCAGACTCCCCACTGAGTAGGGAGCCACATTAGGGGCTTGATCCCACAAAAGTTTGAGATCACAACCTGAGCCAAAATCAAGAGTCATCACTTCCTATGGAGCCACCCAGGTGCCAACTTTTAAAGGTCAATTTAAGGTGCATTCTGATAAGTTTCAAAAATTTTACTAGTTTTGGTAATTTGTTGAAGATGGTATGTGGGGTCATATATATTGAGAATCAGTATAAAAGAAGACAAAGTTTGTTATTTTATTAGATGATGAATCCGTGACCGAGCCAAAACTAGAACATAGAACTGATTACGTTAGAAGGATTTATTTTTATTTATTTATTTATTTTAAATTTATAATATTTTTTTAATTTATTTTTTTATTTATTTATGATAGTCACACAGAGAGAGAGAGAGGCAGAGACACAGGCAGAGGGAGAAGCAGGCTCCATGCACCGGGACCCCGACATGGGATTTGATCCCGGGTCCCCAGGATCGTGCCCCGGGCCAAAGGCAGGCGCCAAACCTCTGCGCCACCCAGGGATCCCATGTTAGAAGGATTCAAATGGGAAGGTTAAAAATCCTTTAGGGAAGCTATGTAATAAAATGGTTATGGGATTATGCCGTTTTTTTATAGCAGTATCTTTCATATCTTGTTTTTCACTCTTATGAAAACCTTTGATGTTAGAAGGGAATATTATAAAATCTTAGAGTTTTTTTGGATTTTTGGTTTTCCTTTTTTAAAATCTTTTACTTTATTTTAATTAATTAATTTAGGATTTTTGGTTTTCCTTTTTTTTTTTAAAGATTTTATTTATTTATTCATGATAGTCACACACACACAGAGAGAGAGGCAGAGACATAGGCAGAGGGAGAAGCAGGCTCCATGCAGGGAGCCCGACGTGGGATTCGATTCCGGGTCTCCGGGATCACGCCCTGGGCCAAAGGCAGGCGCTAAACCGCTGCGCCACCCAGGGATCCCCGGGTTTTTGGTTTTCCTTAAGCAATACTGGTTTTACTTCTGTTATTAGGGAGTGGTTGTCTACTTCAGGGGATTCCTTCTATTTAGCAGTTTGACTTAATGTTTTGTGAAGAGATTTTGTGATTATTCTAGATTGTTCCACAATAACATGTGTCCCTTTTGCTTATTAGCACCTTGCATCTCTCCTGCTCCATAACAAGTTTGCCACAGAATTTGTTGCACATGGTGGAGTACAGAAATTACTGGAAATTCCTCGTCCTTCTATGGCTGCAACTGGTGTATCCATGTGCTTGTATTACCTGTCCTACAACCAGGATGCTATGGAAAGAGTAAGTCCAGTCCATTTAGGGTATGGAAATAGAATTGGGCAGGCAGTCACTCTAACACATTCACAGAATGACTTTTGGGTAAGACAAAATGAATAGTTAGAGTAAATTTTATTGTATTATTTTAAAGATTTGTCCATTTATTTTAGAGAGTGTGGGTGGGAGGAGGAGGGGGAGAGGGAGAGGATGAGAGAATCCTCAAGCAGACTGCCTGCTGAGCATGGAACCTGCTGTGGGGCTCAATTTCAGGATCCTGAGATCACAACCTAAGCTGAAACCAAGAGTTGGACGCTCATCTGACTGAGCCACCCAGGTGCCCCTTGGAGTAAATTTTAATGAAAGAAGCAAAGAGCATGAATATATCACCTTTAGAAAGCATTCTAAAATGTAAAATTGTTTGCAAAAGTTTGTTTTTTCCTGACTTCTGAATAAAAACAAGCAAGATGGATTAGAGTCTTGGGGCTTTATTTAGTTTATGCCATTTCTGTTGAATTAATATTAGTTTTGGGGCTCTCTTCAGGAGTACCTCCCTCATGGAGTTATATTTTGGATTTTGAGTCAGCCTGTTATAAAAACAGTAGATAAGACTTTGTGTATGTTATCAAATATTGGGTGGTGGAGATAATAAAATAATTCCAGTTGTTTTTGGGGCTCCAGAGGTTCCCCATCTGGTTCTTCAGTTTTTCCAGTTAAGACTTTTTTATTTAGTGATTAAAAAAATATTATTAAGTTATATTTGAAAAATAATGGGTCCTTAGACACACTTGGGGAAGATTTTATCATTTCTATGCTTGGAATATTTTTCTAATATTCTATGTGGTGTGGCTTTGCTGGTAGAGTGAAGTTGGTAAATTCTTGGGCTATGGCTTGATTCATCTTTGCATATGTATTAAAAGGTAATGTCTTAGTTTTAATTTTTTTCCCTCGAGATCAGCATTATGCAAAGATATGTAGTCTCTTTGAGAGTAGTAACCTAATCAATCTGTGGGTGTATATACAAAATTAATTATGGCTAAGATAAAAAAAGCAAACCTGGGTAATGCTGTAGAATTCATCCATCTATAAGAGACATCAGATGTGTGAAATGAATCAGTGAGTGGTTGGATAACAAACTTGTAGACTTTAGTATCAGAAGGCTTGGTCACTTTTATCACCCTGGGGAAGTCCTTTATCTCTTTGAACTTCTTTCTCTCTCTCTCTCTCTCTCTCTTTTTTTTTTTAAGATACTTATTTGAGAGAGAGAGAGACAGCACAAGTAGGGTAAGGGGCAAAAGGAAGAGAAGCAGACTCCCCATTGAGCAGGGAGCCCAACACGCGGCTCAATCCAGGACCCTGGGGTCATGACCTGAGCCAAAGGCAGACGCTTAAACTATTGAGACACCCAGATGCCCCTCTTTCTTACCTTTTAAGGGGCAATCCTAATACCTATGGAACTGAGCACTGTGAGCATTAAAGGATGTTAATATTTGCAAAATTTGGCACTCAGTAAATACAGCTCAGATTTAAGTATGTATCTAAATTTAGGTTTTCAGGTTTGGAATAGATTGTTACAGAATTTCATTTGTAACTTAAGCTTTAAACTCAGAATGACTGGATTAGTAGTGATCATTGCATTCTGCAAAGATATTTATACACTGCAAAGTTACTCACTACACTGGTGAATTTTTCATCTCTTTTGAAGGTTCCTTTGCCTGAAATTTTTAAAAATTATGTTTTGTTTATTGTTTGCAGGTTTGTATGCATCCCCACAATGTTCTGTCTGATGTGGTGAACTATACCCTGTGGTTAATGGAATGTTCTCATGCCTCAGGATGCTGCCATGCTACCATGTTTTTCTCAATTTGCTTCTCCTTCCGGGCCGTGTTGGAGCTCTTTGACCGCTATGATGGTCTTCGTCGTCTGGTGAATTTGGTGAGGTTCTCGATGGCTCCTCAAAGTGAGGAGTAGGGGTCCAACTTCTCTTCACTATCTTTCAGCAGTGTTGAAGGGAGGAAGCTTTTTTCTTTCCTTTTTTTTTTTTTTTTTTTAAAGATTTAATTTTTAAGTAATCTACACCCAACGTGGGACTTGAATTCAAGAGTCATGTTCCACCAACTGAGCCAGGTACCCTGAGAGGAAGCTTTTGACTGGAGGAATTTTGCTGTTATTCTCTGTGAATGAAGTCTTTTTCCTCTCTACAGTATCAAATTTCTCTTCCTCTTAAGTGGTTAGAGGACTCTGTGCTAAAAGACATGTCTTGAATATAGTAATTTCATAAGGGGATTTGTGTCTATAATCTTGATCTTCTTAAAAGCAATGGCTATGTACCTGAATGTCTTTCAACATGTTTAAGAGCTATGTAATTTTGGGACGGCTGGGTGGCTCAGTGGCTGAGTATCTGCTTTCAGCTAGAGCCTGATCCTGGGGTCTGGGGATCGAGTCCTGCATCGGGCTCCCTGTGAGGAGCCTGCTTCTCCCTTTGTCTATGTCTCTGCCTCTCTCTCTCTGTGTCTCTTATGAGTAAATAAACAAAATCTTAAAAAAAAAAAAAGCTATGTAATTTTTCTTTTTTCTTAAATTAATTTATTTTAGAGAATGCATGTGCCCAAGCAAGGTGTGGGAGGGACAGGGAGAGAGAGAATCACAACTGGACTCCCTGCTGAGCAACAGAGCCCAACATGGGGCTCAGTCTCATAACCCACGAGATCATGACTTGAGACGAAACTATGAGTCGGATGATTTAACCAACTGAGCCACCCACGCACCCCAAGCTATATAATTTTTCAATAACTTTGTTTTTTATTATTATTTTTAATAACTTTATTTTTAAAAGCCGTTTTGCTTTCATATGGCTACTCTTAGCATGTTGTATGGATAAACTTTGATGTTTGTCAATGTTGTTGAGCATAAAATTTTAATGTAATCTTTTTCTTCCTTTTACTTTTTTCTCTGTTTTTCCCTTCCTCCTCTTTTGCCCTATTTTGTCTCTTTCTTAATAGATTAGTACTTTGGAGATTCTAAATTTGGAAGACCAGGGTGCACTTCTGAGTGATGATGAAATATTTGCCAGCCGCCAGACTGGGAAACACACTTGCATGGCCTTGCGCAAGTACTTTGAGGCCCACCTGGCCATTAAATTGGAACAAGTGAAGCAGTCCCTTCAGAGAACTGAGGGTGGCATTCTTGTCCATCCTCAACCCCCGTACAAGGTGAGAGGACCTTGTCTTAAAAGGAAAAATTGTTAGCTCTCCATAGAATCTTAGTCTTTTTTTTTTTTTATTTATTTTTTTATTTTTTATTTTTTTTTAGAATCTTAGTCTTGAAAGTCATTCAGATCAGTATGGCATATCCATTGTTGGTGTATACATGCCCTTTGGAGGCAGAACACTGTGAAAATGGGTGTACCAGGGACTTGTTTTGCTCCCAGTTCTAGGTTGCTACTTCTCTGGGATATTAGAACTAAAAGATGAACTGAGGTGTGTATAAAAGGGCTTTCTTTTATGAAAAGTACTAGATATCCTACCTCCTTTGTGGAATTTTTTTCCTGAAATGGTACATCTGTTACTCCACTTCTCTATCATTTTTTAACTTGGCTGTGTTTTAGAGTGAAGATTAATATCTGCATGTTACAAAAATCACATATTGAAAACAGACCAATTATTTTATGTGGTGCTTCTTTAGCTGTAAAACATGCATCAACATGTTGAATGTTTTGTTAACTTTTTTGGGCAAAATGTATTGTGAGTCTGGTTATAAATAAAAGGTTAAACAAATATTATTTCACATGTGAGCTATTGACTCATTTGTGGAATTCGAAAGCTCTTATTACTTAGCTTTATTAAAACCTGTTGGCCACTGAGCTGTGATGGAGAAGGTAGCAGACAGGTAATAGAATTCCTTAATAATGTGTATATTTCCTTATAGGCATGTTCATATACTCATGAACAGATTGTGGAAATGATGGAGTTTTTGATAGAGTATGGCCCAGCGCAACTGTATTGGGAACCAGCTGAAGTCTTCCTCAAACTTTCTTGTGTTCAACTCTTGTTGCAGCTTATTTCAATTGCCTGCAATTGGAAGACCTATTATGCAAGGTGGGATTAGGGAAAGGTTTTAAATGAAATTGGATTTTGCTTTTTGGTATAGTTGATGTTGGTTTGTATATAGTGTATGCTTAGCAAACCTTTGTTGAACTGAAGTGAAATTTTGGGTGTGAATTTGAGAAATTAGAGTAAGGATGATAATATCCATATGTTTTTTTAAAGATTTCATTTATTTGAGAGAGCAGAGAGAACACGAGCGAGCAGGTGGGGAGAGGGAGAAGCAGGACTCCCCGCCGAGCAGGGAGACTAACATGGGAGCCTGATCCCAGGATCCCGGATCGTGACCTGAGCTGAAGGCAGATGTTTAACTAACTGAAGCCACCCAGGTGCCCCAAGAGGATAATATTTTTAATTTAAAGAATACTTGTTTATATTTATGGTTCTGATGATGAATACTGCATGATATGCAGAGATCAACATCTCTACTCTCAAAGAAGCTGTATAATTTACACAGCTACAGAGGTAGGGTTGAAGTCCTGTCTTGAGACTGCAATCTAGTATTTTTTGGTACTTAGACTGTAAATATCTCTCTACTGTTTGACAGCCACATGTAATGTTTATCTTCCTCTCACATAAAACTGTATTTTGTGCTTTTGTTAATGATTTTCACGATTCAGTTAAGATTCATTGGTGCAAAACAGGAAGAGGCTCAGAAAAGGACAGCTGATAGAATTAGGAGCTTGGGTGGCTTCTATTTGAGGATGATGTAAAATAATGAAAACTATATTTTGGAAAAGATAGAATCTGAAGAGAAGATAACAGTTTATAAAGAGTGGCTCTTTACTTTTTTTCCCTACCCAGCCATTGCTATTAAAGACAAGATAGGCTTATTTAGGGTGCATATGGCTTGTTTGAGAAATGTCAGGATATCAAATCTTAAGGAGATAACTTTTTGCAGCAGCCACTTCAAACTTTTTGGTCTCAAGACCATTTTATTAAAAATTATTGAGAACCTCAAAGAGCTTTTGTTTTTGTGTTAAAATCTATTGATAGTTAACATTTGAAAAATAAAACTGAGAAAGTATAAAAATACTTATGAATTTACTTAAAAATCTGAGTTAATGACATCGATTAGCATTTTTTATGAAAAATTTCCATAATAAAATCTGATAATTTCAGCAGAGTTGAATAGAGTATGGCTCTATCTACTTAATACTTCATATCTGCCTCTGTATTTACTCTTTCGTGACATCACACATGACATAGCCTCTGGAAAGCTCCAGTATCTATCTGCCTGTAAGAGAATAAGAGTGAGAAAGTATAATATCTTGGTGTTATTATGAAAATAGTTTTACATCAAAGGACTTTCTGAAAGGGCCTCAGAGAACCCTGGGGTCCCCTAACCACACTTTGTGAACCATTGTTTTAAAATATTAAAGTAGGTTATTATAAGTACTTAAATGTTGTTGAAAAGATGAAAGCTCTAAAGAGAACTAGGAAGATTATAAAAACATTTCTTTGAGTGGTAAATCCATAGAAATGTAAATATATTGGGAATACATACTGTAAAAGTTTATTTTTAGAAATAAAATTAAGTACGTCTGTTTAGAATATACAGATCCTTAGAAAATTATTCTTAGCCACTGTTAATTTCTCCAGTCTTTTTTCTATAATGTATGTAAATATACATAATTGAGAATATAGTATTTAACCAAATTCATCTTTTTTATGAAATAATTAAAAATATAAAAAGGTACAGAGACCAATAAAACAACTACTTAGTGCCCAGGGTTGGCATGTGGTGGCATTATTCTTTCTCAGTTCCTTTTTCTGCCTTCCCATAGTGACCAATCTTATGAAGTGCATTCTCTCCATTTTTTTTCATGTTTTTATATGTATGTGTGTGTATGTAAACAGTAATGTAATACTTCTTAGTTTTTTAACATATATTATCCTGCATGTATCTTTTGCAACTTGCTTTTTTCACCCTATGTTTGAGATTTATGTGTGATATTTATTTGAACTCTTGTATTTCTTTCTTTTTTTTTTTGAACTCTTGTATTTCTATATTAGTTTATGATTCTATTGATGGGTATTTAGTGCTCGTTACTTCTTTTTTGCTGTCATGTGAATGGTACCACAAACCTCTTTTTAGAGTTTCTTTGAGGATATGATGTATGTAGTCTGGATTATAGGGCACCTGCATTTCATCTTTAGTAGATGTTGCATACCATTTTCATCTCTCACCAGCAGGATATGGGGGTTTTCATTTCTCTACCTTTTTTTCAATAACTGGTAATGTCAGACATAAAATATTATCTTATGTTCTCCATTTCATTAATGTTGTATTTTAGCCTTTCCCTTTGTCCTTTAGAGTTCTTTGAAAACAACTGTCTGCAGTGCAGAGTAGTTCATATGAATGTACCATAATTTGACACTCATGTATTCCTATTGTCTTTTAGATTTTCTAATTCTTTTGTTATTTTAAATGATGGGGTAATGGACATCTTAACACCTAAATGCTTGTTTGTACTTTTGATTATTTCCTTAGGACAGATTCCTCCAGGTGAAATTTCCTGGACCAAAGTTTATGCGCATTTTAAGAATCTTGTTTCCTATTTCTAGATTATTTTCTCAAAAGAGGGTCCTATTTCTACTTCCACCAAAAGTTTGAGAGAGCATTTGTCTTTATACATCCTTACCAGCATCGGGGATTATCCTTTGTTTTTAATCTTAGCAGCGTGAGTGGTGAAAATTCCATTCTCATTGTTTTGGAAGTAATGTCATGGTGACTTACAAATCCTCTCTTGATGTCATGTCTAGGGACAGAGCCACACAGGTAGTAGTTCTGATCCATTGTGTATCTCTCTCTTTTTTAACTCTTGTTTCTTTTGGCTGTATCCTAGTTTCTATTTGAGTAATTGTTTTTCCTGTCCAGGAATGACACTGTACGCTTTGCTTTGGATGTCCTGGCTATTCTCACTGTTGTGCCAAAAATCCAGCTCCAGTTGGCAGAATCAGTGGATGTGCTGGATGAGGCTGGCTCTACTGTCTCCACTGTAGGTAGGTTGTACCTTTCCATTTTTGTGATTGCTTGGTCTGGATTTGTTTTTGTTTGCTATTCTGGCCATGTTTGTTTACTTAATTTGCAACATTAGAACAGAAGGTAGTAGTGGAGGGTGCGTTGTCCCATCTATGTTGTGCCATACGCTTTTATTTAAGGGAAGTTAAGTTAGTGAACTCAGGTTTTCTGAGTAGTACATGTGCTATGATGGCACATGTTCATTCTTGAAAACCTTATACATTGTAGAGTCTTGTGCTAAAAATAAAGTTTGTGGGAAAAATGGGTTGGGACAGACAGTAAAAAACTTAAAACTACTTCATAATCTGAGCTCTAACAAAATCCGTAATTGGCAAGCAGCTCAGAATGGACAAAAGCAATCATACACAAGAACAAAAGGAAAATACAGTTTTTTGAAATATACTTTATTAAGAGAAGGGCTGGTAAAGGCTCTTGCTAAGGTGAGCATGCAGAGTGGTGTGACTGGTTGTGAGTCTTGGGTGTACCACTTTGGGGAGAAAGCCTGAGATGCAGCTATTTGTTTTTACCTTTCTTCATATGTAGCAAAAGGGGTTCCTGATGCCACTGTGACATCCAGGCTGAGGGCTCTTCCCTTTTTTGCTAAAGGTTTTAATTTATTCCTACTATTTTTCTTCCCCTTACCCAGGAAAAATTGCACATAACCCTTAGTGACTTTCACATAATACTGACATCATTCCCCTATTTAACAACTGCATATGATGTATTGCGTCATGAAGATATATTGTAGTAGAACTGATTGCATTTTATTCAAAAAAATTCTTGTACTTTAATACAACAGTGTGGTAGTTTTAAGTGGAACAACATGAATGGAAGTCTGAATTTTGACTCTGGAACAGTCATTGAAGTTGCTTGTTAGTTTTATGAGGAACAATATGAAATGTTTTGTATTTCTACTCCATAGGTATCAGCATTATTTTGGGAGTGGCTGAGGGTGAGTTCTTTATCCATGATGCTGAAATTCAGAAGTCAGCACTTCAGATTATTATCAATTGTGTGTGTGGCCCGGATAACCGAATTTCCAGTATTGGCAAATTCATCTCTGGAACTCCTCGGAGAAAGCTGCCTCAGACTCCCAAAAGCAGCGAGCACACCCTGGCCAAGATGTGGAATGTGGTCCAGTCCAACAATGGCATCAAGGTGCTCCTGTCCTTACTGTCCATCAAGATGCCCATCACTGATGCAGACCAGATAAGGGCTCTGGCCTGCAAGGCCCTAGTGGGCCTATCACGCAGTAGCACCGTGCGGCAGATCATCAGCAAACTGCCTCTTTTCAGCAGCTGCCAGATTCAGCAGCTGATGAAGGAGCCTGTTCTGCAGGACAAGCGCAGTGACCATGTCAAGTTCTGCAAGTATGCTGCTGAGCTCATTGAACGAGTATCAGGAAAGCCACTTCTCATTGGCACTGATGTGTCTCTGGCACGACTGCAGAAAGCAGATGTTGTTGCCCAATCGAGGATTTCCTTCCCTGAGAAAGAGCTGCTTCTGTTGATACGAAACCATCTCATTTCTAAAGGGCTTGGGGAGACAGCAACTGTGCTGACAAAAGAGGCTGACTTGCCCATGACTGCTGCCTCTCATTCTTCTGCCTTCACCCCAGTCACTGCTGCTGCTTCTCCTGTCTCTCTTCCCCGAACCCCTCGCATGGCCAATGGCATTGCAACTCGACTGGGCAGCCATGCTCCTGTGGGTGCCTCTGCCCCTCCTGCTCCCACTGCCCATCCTCAGCCACGGCCCCCCCAGAGTTCACTAGCTTTGCCTGGACCATCTTATGCAGGCAGTTCCCCCTTGATTGGTAGGATCAGTTTTATCAGAGAGAGGCCATCACCCTGCAATGGCAGGAAAATCAGAGTGTTGCGGCAGAAGTCGGACCATGGCGCCTACAGCCAAAGCCCAGCCATAAAAAAGCAATTGGACAGACATCTTCCGTCCCCACCTACGCTGGACAGTATCATCACAGAATATCTTAGAGAGCAACATGCTCGATGCAAGAACCCGGTTGCCACCTGCCCACCTTTCTCTCTCTTTACTCCTCATCAATGCCCTGAGCCAAAACAGAGGCGGCAAGCGCCAATAAACTTTACCTCAAGGCTAAACCGCAGGGCATCATTTCCAAAGTATGGAGGGGTGGATGGAGGGTGCTTTGATAGGCACCTTATCTTTAGCAGGTAAGGAGAGGCCACCTCCCTGGGAATTGGAATGATTCTTCTATTTAAAACAAAGTGTATGGGTGATACTAGTATAGAATGATGAATCCAGAATGCCAGACTGTTTGTTGGCCTGAAATTCCAGTGATTATCTCCTTGTGTGAATACATGAGTAATGTAACTATACCCCCTTTTGTCAACCGTGGGTTCTTTGTGTGATTGTTGTATATTGTTAGGATACTCTGTGTTCTTGTTATAACTATTCTGTTTTCTAGAACCCATGCACCATGGTGTGCCTAACTAGACTCCCAAACTATTTTTTTTTTATTGGTGCAAGTTGTTTCCTACTCTGATCCTTCACAAATTTCATATAAGATGATGGAATCGCAAGGTTTAAACATGGGGATTTTTGTTAAAATTTGTAAGTAGAAGTCCTTTTCTCTCACTTAAAATGCAAATGAACCACTGAACGTCACTGTGATGTTTTGGAAGAATTTTAAACATATGTGTTTTGTTTCTTCTTTCAGACTTCTAGCAAAGTTTTCTTTTTTGGAGTCCTTGTGCATTCTTTGTTTCTGATTCTTCTTTTTCCTTTCTTTCTTTTTTTTGCTTAGGTTCCGTCCAATTTCAGTGTTCAGGGAAGCCAATGAAGATGAGAGTGGCTTCACTTGTTGTGCATTTTCAGCACGGGAGCGGTTCCTGATGCTTGGCACCTGCACTGGGCAATTGAAGCTCTATAATGTGTTTAGTGGACAGGAGGAGGCCAGCTATAACTGTCACAACTCGGCTATCACACATCTTGAACCTTCCAGAGTAAGGATCCCTTCTTAGGTTGTTCTAGGTCATTCTTCTAAGGTGGGTTGGTGAGCTGTGGGCTTGTAGGCTGGCTCTTTATTTGTATATAAACTTTTATTGGAACATAGCCATGCTTATCCATTTATATACGGTCTGTAGCTGCAACTGTGCTACAATGGCAGAGTTGAGTAGTTGTGACACAGACATATGGCTCACAAAGCCCTTCAAGTGAAAGTTTACCAATCCTCTTCTAAGAGGGGGAGCTGTGTGTGAATGTGAAAAAAATTTTTTTTTAATTTGCCTCAGATGGAAACAGTCTATTAGCTATGATCACAGAAGTTTTCTTTTTGTATTAGGAAGAAATCTCAAAGTACTGTTTTTAGGAAAACATTATAGGATCCTAGTGGGTCCTGGTTTATTAGTATTATTCTGTGGATGGAATTGATACTTTGGTTATTTCTTTTTTTTTTTTTTTTTTTTTACAATTTTTTATTTATTCATGAGAGACACACAGAGAGAGAGAGAGAGAGAGAGAGAGGCAGAGACACAGGCAGAGGGAGAAGCAGGCTCCTTGCAGGGAGCTTAATGTGGGACTCGATCCCAGGTCTCCAGGATCACGCCTTGGTCTGAAGGCGATGCTAAACTGCTGAGCCACCGGGCTGCCCTGTTATTTCTATAAGTCATTAAGAAGTCTATATAATTCATTAAGATGACAAGGGTAATTTCCTTGATTTTAGAGTAAAGGAGACTCAGCTCTTATTGGGCTTTTTTTTTTTTTTTTAAGATTTTATTTATTTATTCATGAGAGACAGAGTGAGAGAGAGAGTGGGGAAGGGGAGGCAGAGACACCGGCAGAGGGAGAAGTAGGCTCCATGCAAGGCGCCTGACGTGGGACTCGATCCTGGCAGGATCACACCCTGGGCTGAAGTCGGCGCTAAACCGCTAAGCCACCCAGGCTGCCTGGGCTTTTTTCTTTTGAAAGAATTTTAAGAGTTTTTAGCTAAGAAAGTCTAACAAATTGGTATTTCAGATGAGGGAGACTGAGGTATAATATAGCCAAATATTTAAGAAAGGAGGAACCATCTTTGACATCCAAGTTTTTTCTTCCCCTACCCTTGTAACTATTATATTTTTTTGTTACTAGGTCAGGAGGATTTAGTATTTCCTAAATTTAAGTATTTTTTTAGGACATTGCATGTGCACATATTGAAATTCTAGCAGCTTCAACCATTTCTTGGTTCTTTGTGGAGTTTTTCTGTTTTCTATATAATACAGTAGTATTTTTTTAAGCTTGCATTTTAAAATGCTAAGGGCAGGTAGCATTTATATAAACGTGATTACCCACTGTGGGCCTCCTTCTTCTTTTAGGATGGGTCCTTGCTGTTGACATCTGCTACTTGGAGCCAGCCTCTGTCTGCACTTTGGGGAATGAAATCAGTATTTGATATGAAGTATGTATCTACTTTTATAACCCTAGTCTTTCTGTTCTATAAATCACCTAATTTGTATTCCCCTTCATCCAGTTCTTCAACTTGAAGCCTTTTGGGAAAAGATGAATGCTGTGAGTTATTGTTAGTTTCTCTTTCTCATCTGTGGCTCATATTTAATAAGATTGTATCCTTTTTAATTCCAGGATATTCTTACCAAGTATTCTTACCACTCCCATCACACAGCTGACCCTTCACTAATCCAAAATGGCACATCTGTGTATTTTCTCATGTTCACATATGACAGTTGCACTCTTTATCTTTCAAAGACATGTGTGGCCATTTTTTTTTTTTAAACCAAGTAACTCCTGTTAATTACCTGTAATTAATTCTTTTGGGTCTTCTTGGTCAAACATGGAGGAAAAAATTTTTTTTTTTTTTAATATTAAACATACAATTTTTCCTCTTTCGTTGCTGGGAATCCTGAGATGAGTATGGTCAGGCAGGAGGCTGAGAATCATGTTTATTTTCAGTGTTGAGTGGATATGTTCTGAAGGTCCATTGCTTATGTACTTCTGTTGTTTGTAGGCATTCCTTCACAGAAGATCACTATGTTGAGTTCAGTAAGCACTCTCAGGATCGGGTCATAGGTACAAAAGGAGACATTGCTCACGTAAGTACTTAATCCCCTGCTTTCAAGCTAATTATGCCCATTTGTTTGTGCTCAAAGCTCCTGGACTGAAGGACAGTCCTAAGGGCAACAATAAATTACTTAGTGATATTCTTTGTAGATAGAATCTAGAAGTGTAATTAAGTAGTTCTAAGCTATATGGGACCAAACATGAACTAATCTGGCAATTCGAGAAAGATGTCATTAGCATAGCAGTTATTTTCAAATACTTACTAAGTTTTAGATGAATTTTAAGTCTCTGCCTTTATGAAGCCTTACTGGGGAGACAGTATATAAGCAAATATATAGTATGTCTGTTGGTAAGTGCTGCCAAGAAAAAGAAGCAGGGTAAGAGGAAGTGGTGGTGATGGTGTGGGGGACTTGTATTTTATCTAGGATAGTCAGTATCACTGACTGGGTAATGTTTAAGGAATATTTTGAAGGAATTGTGGATGTCATGTAGATATTTGGGGGAAAAGTATTTTAAGATAGAGGGAATGTCAAGGGAAAAGTCCTTACTTGGGAGGTGGGAGAGAGAGGAGGGGGAACAGCTCAGGTCAGTGTCAGGGGGAGAGGGTGACATGTCATAGTAGCATCTGACAGGCTGTTGTTAGGACCTTTGACTTTTCCTGTGAATGAGATGCAGACACTATAGGGTGAGCAGAGGACACATGACTGGCTGTAAAGTTCCTAAAATGTGAGTCTAGAGCAAGAGCAGGCTTTCCAGTTAGGAGGGTGTCATGACAACTTGCATGTGAGGCCTGCAATGGGCTGGGCCCAGTTGAGCATGGCACAGGTGATGAGAAGTGATACAGCTAGGCCCTGGGATTCTGGATGCATGCAGTTCTTCTATTAGACATTCAAGTAAGAAATGGCAGTTGAATATACAAAATGGGAATTCAAGAGAGAGGTCTGGGATAGCAGATACTAATACAGGAATTACCTACATGTTGATAGTCTTTAGAGCCATGAACCTGGATGAGATCATTAAGGAGGCTAGAGAAGAGAACTGTGGGGACAGTCCTAGGATGTGCCAATATTTCAGATTTGCCATGTGACCAGGACTTGGGAGGGAGACCAAAGAGAATGGCCAGTAAGACAGCAGGAGACCTTATGAAAAAAATATACCACAGACGGCAAGGGAAGATTCTTTTGAGGAAGACTCGATCAGCTGAGTCAAAAACTATTCATGAGTTTTTAAGATGAGAGTTTGAGAGGTGCTTTTGATTGAACAATTGGAGCTTTTTATTAACCACGTGAGGAGCTACTTCTGTGCATCAGGGCCAGTCTGATTAGAGTAGGTTCATGAGAGAACAGGGAAGTGGAGGCACTGAGTAGAGACCAGTCTTCTGAAGTATTTTTGCTGGAAAACAAAGCAGAGAAGTGGGGTATAGTAGCTTGAAGGGGGAATTCTCTCAAACTCTTCACTTGAAAATGTTAAAATACATAGAAAAGCTGAAAGAGTAGTACATATACCGACCACCTAGATTCAGCAATGTAATGTTTTACCATTTTTCTTTCTAAATATATGTATGTGTTTCTGAATCATTTGAAAGTTAGTTGCAGACATCGGGACATTTTATCTCTACGTCTTACAGCATGCATAGTCTAGCAATAAGGACATTTTACTACATAATAATATTCTATTATCAAACATAAGAAAATTTATATTAGTTCCCAAATAATCATCTAATATTCATCCGTACTCAGTTTTCCCCATTGTTCCTTTGTTCCTGATGTGTTTGGTTTCAAGTGCCTTTTTTTTTTGAACCAGGATCCAGCCAAGATTCACATAATTGCATTTGGTTGTTATGTCTCACTAATGTTTTATTTTATTCTATTTTTTTAAAAGATTTTATTTATTTATTCATGAGAGATACAGAGAGAGAGAGAGGCAGAGACACAGGCAGAGGGAGAAGCAGGCTGCATGCAGGGAGCCTGCTGTGGGACTCAATCCTGGGTCTCCAGGATCACGCCCTGAGCCGAAGGCAGGCGCTAAACTGCTGAGCTACCCAGGGATCCCCTCACTAATGTTTTAAAGCCAAGCAGCATTTCTTTAGTTTTCATGACATTGACTTTTGAAGGGACCAGACTAGTTGTCTTGTCTCATGATCTCAATTTGTTTGTTTTCTTGTGGTGTCTCCTTATTTGTTCCTATATTACAGGAGGATTTTTTTTTTTTTTTTTTAAGATTGGAAATATTATATGTGTAAGCTGATGGGAAAGATCTGGTCTCTCTGCATGGGTTTCACACTGTAGACTTTGGAACTGTTAGTATTGTAGGCTAAAATACTGGGAAATTTTAAGGAGAAAGGGTCTTTCATTGATACCTTTCTCCAAAAAGTGACCCTTTAATAGTATCTGGGTAATTATTGGTCAATCCATATGAATTTCTCCATTTCAATCATAGAAACATTTTCTGTTTCTTGAAAGGAGGAGGGGTAGAAGAGGGTTTTCATATCTTTATTGCAATCTTTTTTGTTTTGTTTTGTTTTTTTGCAATCTCTCTTTTAATTTTCCTGTGGGAAAGAGACTTTTCAAACCTTGAATGGGAGCCAAAGCACTTAAACTTTGCTTGGATTGGTATAGTCTTCCTACTTTTCAGGTATTCTACAACATTAGGACTTCCATGATTTTGTTGGGATTTGGAAAGCATGGAAAGATATTTTACACAGCTTCTCTTTGAATTGTCAGTGGATGGATTGTTCTGATTTTTCTCTTCCCACCCCTTCTTCTCTAAAGATTTATGATATTCAGACTGGCAACAAGCTGTTGACTCTGTTTAACCCAGATCTTGCCAACAACTACAAGAGGAACTGTGCCACCTTTAATCCTACAGATGATCTTGTCTTAAATGATGGCGTCCTCTGGGATGTCCGCTCTGCACAGGCCATCCACAAGTTTGACAAGTTCAACATGAACATCAGTGGTGTTTTCCATCCGAATGGACTGGAGGTCATCATTAATACTGAGATTGTATCCTTCATACCTATGTCTTACTTCCCATTTGTTAGCTGGTTTGTGATGCAGAAATAATTTATCTTTCTACCAACATCCTGTTAAAGTATCCACACAGGTAATAATTTGGTGCCTCTCCTTTGATTGGAAGTGTTAATCTCCAGTGGTTGATAATTACCAATGACTTTGATGAGCATGTTTTTCTTTGTATGGAGAAGAGTGACCAGATTCCTCCTTGTGCTTTTCCAAGTATTAAACAGATTTTCATGTCTTCAGAACAATTTTACTTTTGCATTACAGAAATCAGTTGCTAGATGTAAGAGTAAAATGAAGTGCTACTATTGAGAAGAAGGGAATTTGTATCACTTTCATGTATATATGTGAGAATACCATAGTAAGTTTTCAGGGACATTATTCTATAATACGCATTCTAAATGCTTTTGTTTTACTTTGAAAGCATTTTTATTCTGCCTTTAAAAAAGTGTACTTTTAAGGCATTCATATCTCACAGGAGGGGAAAAAAGTGGTATTTCAGAATTTTCCTCATGAAGTTGCATAAGAAATTTTGTATAAAATAGTTTTCCTTGACCACTCTCCTCCTAGTGGGATCTTCGCACTTTCCATCTTTTACACACAGTTCCTGCTCTGGATCAGTGTCGTGTGGTATTTAACCACACGGGGACAGTGATGTATGGAGGTAATAAACTTTTTACTTTTCTACATTGTTATTTTTCTCTTTTCTCTTCCTCCTCATTAATTTGTTTGGAAATGTCTTTCAAATGTGAATTGGAAAGCATTTTAAGGCTGTAACATAAAAGACAAAATGATAGCACAAATGGTGACAAAGTTTGTTGATGAAAATAATGTTGATTTAGGGTGAAAGGCCACTAGTTTTGAAGATAACAAACTTTGTATATAGAGAAATTTCATGCATTAATTTCCCATCTGTATCTTTATGAACTTGAAGAATCTTTGCATTTGTGGTCTTGTGATGTTGTAAGCCTTTAGCTGTAATACTTGCTGAGAGCTAGATGAGAGGTTGAGGATCCTGTTTGGTGTATGCAAGGAGGATGCATTGAGAGGAACTAACTAGATAGAGTGAATTTACTACAACGAAACTCACTAAAGTCTTGATTGTCCATTAATACTTCTGCACTTGTGAGTAGGGGATGTTTCTTATGTCTAATTGTATTTTGCTCCTTGCCCCTTTTATCCCTTTTTCCCAATTAGCTATGCTGCAGGCAGATGATGAAGATGACTTAATGGAAGAGAGGATGAAAAGCCCTTTTGGATCATCCTTCCGAACATTTAATGCAACTGACTACAAACCTATAGGTAAGCATGAAGAAACAGACATTCATTTTGTCATGTTTTGTTTTCCTTACGTAATCCATCTCTTTTCTGTAGTTTTTCATTGAAAAGCCAAGAAGTTATGGAAATATTTATGAACAATCACCTTGAAATTCCTTTAGAGGAATTTTTAAGGTGATTGTTTTAAGGTCACAGCAATAGTCCAGTCCTGAGTCTTGTCACATTCTGTTTTCCAGCAACCATTGATGTGAAACGGAACATCTTTGACCTGTGTACAGACACCAAAGACTGCTATCTTGCTGTCATTGAGGTAAAGTGAGCCAACAGAAACCTTGCTGTTTTGTTCTGATGTTTAGAATAATTTTCCAAGTTTTACAGGCATTTTGTCTGATCTAAGATATGTTCTAAAGTTGATGCATTTCTGAAGGTGGTTATTGATAACCTACTCATTTGATCAGGAGATAGACATTGTAAGAGATATAATAAGAAAATTCCAATATAAAACGATATGGACAATCTTATCTTCTAATATCTTGGAATCACTGTTATCCCTTTCTTTTTTTTTTATTTTTAAAAATATTTTATTTATTCATGAGAGAGAGAGAGAGAAAGGCAGAGACACAGGCAGAGGGAGAAGCAGGCTCCATGCAGGGAGCCTGACGGTGGGACTCGATCCTGGGTCTCCAGGATCAGGCCCTGGGCTGAAGGCAGTGCTAAACCACTGAGCCACCCGGGCTGCCCCTGTTATCCCTTTCTTAAAGGAGTCTAGATCTCTTGCCAGAGCAAGATAGGTTCATTCTAAGGATGGTGGTCTCTCTTTTGTATCCCTTGCTCTTCTAAAGCCTTCTCATCTTGCTTTCTTTCCCTTTCTGTGTTCCAGCCAACATTTTCAGAATTAGTTCAAGAATTTTGAGTATCAGAAGCTTTGACAGTTATAGGGTCAAGGTGCATGGGTGCTAGTCATAATTGAGATGTAGATGTGGGCCTTCTGAAAACTAACTGCTCTTTTTGGACTGGGTGTTCTATTTCAGAACCAAGGCAGCATGGATGCTCTGAATATGGACACAGTGTGCAGGCTGTATGAAGTGGGCAGGCAACGTCTGGCAGAGGACGAGGATGAAGAAGAGGACCAGGTCAGTGGTCTTTGAGATTTCTTGTTTCTAAACAATGCTTTATAGAACAATAGATTTTGCTCTTCTGCTTTTTGCCATAAAGATTTTTTATTAGTCTTTGCTACCTGTTGGTATATTCTGCAGGTGTATCAGCCATACAATTACTAAAATAACTAAAACTCAGAAGAAAGTAGATTTTTGTTATTCTAAAACTTTAACCCCAGTACTTGATGGTCTTGTGAGTTCCATTTGTAGATTAATTTGGATGTTAGCAATCTCTGAAATTGTTTTAGATGTTAGATGTTTCCTTGAACTCACTTTTGGACCAGTGCCCTGTATGGCTTCAGGATGAGCAGTCCCCATATTCCCAGTGTCAGTACAAAACAATGTCAGTCTGCTGAGATGGGTCTTAGAAAATGGCTTAATAAGCCTTGTAAAGGTCTGGTTTGCATTTTCTGTTTTATGGCATAGTCTCTTTTCACAGTAATCGATTGGAGCTTATAAGTAAAGAAGATTTTGATGCTTTTGGAAATTAAACATTTATTAAATGTGGATAGATAGTATGTTTCACAGTTTTTTTCATAGGGGATTTTAAGTTATGGTCAAACTATGCTAGATGCTTGCCTATGTGGTGTATTGGTATCTGTTATGAAGAGTTTCTTAAACTTCTGACTTTGAGCAGATCTTTCCTTTCAACTGGGCTCATATCACATTCTCTATGCATAAAGCTCCTATAAATATCCATGCTTTTGTGTGTTTCAGCTCCTTTGGGTAGATACTAAGGAGTGCTTTTGCTATGTTGTATGGGAAGATTTATATTTAGTTTCATAAGAAACTGACAAACTCTACCAGAAAGGCTGTATACATACATTTTGCATTTTCACCATCAGTAAATGAGAATTCTTGTTCCACATCCTTACCAGCATTTGATATCATGTTTTGGATTTTGGACATTGTTATCAGTGTTTTGGATTTGGGACATTCTGATAGGTATGTAGTAGTATATATCACTATTTAATTAAATTAAAAAATTGATAGACATTCCTTTTACACACAGTCAAAATGTGTGGTTTGATTTTTTTGGAGTAGAAAGGAATTAGTCTTGTAGTTTTATGAACCTCTACAAATGTTCTCTGAGAATGATTTATGAACCTTTGACACCCTTCCTGATGGCTGATACCAGACCAAAAGGAAGGAGACTTTCTCTACAATCCCTTTTGGGCTCCTCCCGCATTTCAGGGAGCTTCTTTTTAAGTGGAAGGCTCTCATTATTTTAATTTGCATCTCCCTGATGGAGCATCTTTCCGTATGCTTATTTGCCATTTGTAGATCTTTGATGAGGTGTCAAAGTCATTGGCCTATTTTTTAAATTGGGTTGCTTGTGTTTTTATTGGGGTTTTATGAGTTCTTTAATATTTTGGCTAATAATCCTTTACCTGCAAATATTTCCTCTTAGTTTGTAGCTTCTCATTCTCTTGACAGTGTCTTTCAGAGAGCAGAAATTTTTGTCTTCATGAAGTCTAGTTCATCAGTTATTTCTTTCATGAATTGTGCCTTTGAGGTTGCATCTGAAAAGTTTTCAAACTCAAGGTCATCTAGATTTTCTCCTGTTAATTTTCTAGGAGTTGTATAGTTTTGCATTTTGCATTTAGGTCTGTGATTCTTTTTCTAGGAGTTGTATAGTTTTGCATTTTGCATTTAGGTCTGTGATTCTTTTTGAGTTAATTTTTGTGGAGGGTATAAAGTCTGTGTCGAGATTCATTGATTTTTTTTTTTTTTGGATATCCGGTTTAAATTCCATTTGTTAAAGACTTTTTTTCCCATTGTATTGCCTGTGCTCCTTTCTCAAAGATCAGTTGACTATTTGGGGGAGATGGGGAGCAGATGGAGAAGGAGAGAATCCTAAGCAGGTTCCATGCCCAGCACAGAGCTTGACATGGGGCTCTGTCTCATGACCATGAGATCATGACCTGAGCTAAAATCAAGAGTTGGACACTTAATCGACTGAGCCACCCAGGCTATTGACTATTTTTATGTAGATTTATTTCTGGGCTCTCTACTGTTCTGTTGATCTATTTGTCTATATTCTTCAGAACCACCGTCTTGGTTACTGTCATTTCATAGTAAGTTTTGACAAAAAGTTGGTATAGTGTCAGTCCTCCAACTTTGTTGTTCTTCAGTATTGTGTTGACCATTTTGGGTTGTTTGCTTCTCCATATAAACTTTTGAATCAGTTTGTTGATATCTGCAACATAGCTTGCTGGGATTTTTTTTTTTTTTAATTTTATTTACTTATGATAGTCATACAGAGAGAGAGAGGCAGAGACATAGGCAGAGGGAGAAGCAGGCTCCATGCACCAGGAGCCCGATGTGGGATTTGATCCCAGGTCTCGAGGATCGCACCCTGGGCCAAAGGCAGGTGCCAAATTGCTGCGCCACCCAGGGATCCCGCTTGTTGGGATTTTGAATGGAAGAGCATTGAATTTATTTCTATACCAGGTTAGGAAGGTCTGACATCTTGACAATATTGAGGCTTCCTGTCCATGAACATGGACTCTCTCTTCATTTATTTAATTATTTGATTTTGTTTATCAGAATAATGTAGTTTTCCTCCTACAGATCTTGTACATATTTTGTTAGGTTTATACCTAAGTACTTAATTTTGAGAAGTGGGGCAAATGTAAGTAATACTGTGTTTTTAATTTTAGTTTCTATTTGTTCATTCCTGGTGTACAGGAAAGCTGTCCTAGGAAAGATTATGAATTCACTTTGTGTCCTGCAACACTGCTATAATGGCTTAATTCAGTTTTCATTGTCAGTTCTTTGGGATTTTCTGCATAGAAAGTCGTATCATCTGCAAACAAAGAGTTTTATTTCTTCCTTCCCAGCCTCTACCCTCTTTTTTCCCCCCTATTCTTGTCTTACCGTATTAGCTAGGACTTTCAATATGATGTTGAAAAGCAGTGATCTTGATTCTGATCTTAGCAGGAAAGTTCTGAGTTTCTTACCATTAAGAATGATGTTAGTTGTGGTTTCTTTATAGATAGATGTTCTTTATCTAGTTGAAGAAGTTCCCCTCCATTCCTATTTTACTCAGAGCTTTTAGTTATGGGTGTTGGGTTTTGTTAGTCTTCTTCTGAATGTGTTGATACGATCTTTTTTCTTTAGCCTGTTGAAGTAATGTATTACATTAATTGATTTTAAAATGTGAACCAGCCTTGCATAGCTGTAATACATTCTATTTGGTTGTGGTGTGTAATTCTTTTTATACAATGTACAATATTTTGTTGAGGGTTTTTACATCTGTGTTCATGAGAGATGTTGGACTGTAGTTTTCATTTCTTGTGTAGTAGTCCCTTCCCCACCCTCCAGCCCCCCATCTGTAGTTTCACTTTTCTGTGGTTTCACTTTCCATGGTTTCAGTTACTTGCAGTCAACTCCAGTCTGGAAACAGATGTTCCTCTTTCTGATGTATGGTCAGAAGGTCATTAGTAGCCTACATCACAGTGCCTCATTCACCTCACTGCATCTTACCATGTAGGCATTTTATCATCTCACATCATCACAAGAAGGGTGACTACAATACAATCAGATTTTGAGAGAGAGACTATATTCACATTAATCTCTTACTATGCCTAATTTATAAACTAAACTTTATCATAGGCATGCATGTATAGCAAAAATATATATATATATATAGGGTTTGATGTTGTCCTTCGTTTTCAGGCATCCACTGGGGATGGGGTATCTTGGAACATATCCTTATATCCTTATTGGATAAGGAGGGGGGCCTTACTGTAATCTCTTTGGAGTTGGTATTAGGGTAATGCTGGATTCTTACAATGAATCAGAAAGTATTTTATCTGCTTCTTTCTCCTAGAAGAGATTTTAGAGAATTTATATATATATATATGTACATGTATATGTACATATGTATCACACACATATATAATATATTATATATGTATTATGTTTAAGTAGGATTCATCAGTGAGCCCATGTGGGCCTTGTGCTTTCTGTTTTGGAAAGTTATTAATTATTGATTAAGTTTCTTTTTTTAAATTTTTTTTTTTTTTAATTTTTATTTATTTATGATAGTCACACACAGAGAGAGAGAGGGGCAGAGACACAGGCAGAGGGAGAAGCAGGCTCCATGCACCGGGAGCCCGACATGGGATTCGATCCCGGGTCTCCAGGATCGCGCCCTGGGCCAAAGGCAGGCGCCAAACCGCTGCGCCACCCAGGGATCCCTGATTAAGTTTCTTTAATAGCTAAAGCCCTATTCAGATTATCTATTCTTCTGTGCATTTTGGCAAATGGTGCCTTTCAAAGGGTCAGTTCATTTCATCTAGGTTATTGAATTTGTGGTCATACAGTTCATAGAATTCTTTTATCCTTTAAAATTTTTTTCTTAAAGATTTTATTAATTTATTTATTTTTAAAATATTTATTAGAGAAAGACTTTGTGTGTGCGAGCAGGGGGAGGTACAGTGGGGTATGGAGCCTGATATGGGGCTTGACCCACAACCCTGAGATCATGACCTGAGCTGAAGCCAAGAGTCAGCTGTTCAACCGACTAAGCCACCCACCCAGTTGCCTCAGAATTCTTTTATCCTTTTAATGTCCATGGGATCTATAGTGATGTATCCTGTCTTTCATTTCTTTTTTTTTTTTTAATTTTTATTTATTTATGATAGTCACAGAGAGAGAGAGAGAGAGAGAGAGGCAGAGACATAGGCCGAGGGAGAAGCAGGCTCCATGCACCGGGAGCCTGATGTGGGATTCGATCCCGGGTCTCCAGGATCGTGCCCTGGGCCAAAGGCAGGCGCCAAACCGCTGCACCACCCAGGGATCCCTCATTTCTGATATTAGTAATTTCTGTCCCCTTTTTTTCTTAGCGTGGCTAGAGGCTTATCAATTCTATCAGTCTTTTTTTTGAGATTTTATTTATTTATTTGAGAGAGAGAGATCGAGCAGGGGAGGAGCAGAGGGAGAGGGAGAAACAGAAGCAGCATCCCCACTGAGCAAGGAGCCCGAAATGGGGCTCAATCCTAGGACCCTGGGATCATGACCTGAGCTGAAGCCAGACTCTTAACTTACTGAGCCACCCAGGTGCCCCCAATTTCATCAGTCTTTAATATTTAAAGAATCAGCTTTTTTGACTGCATTGATTTTTCTCTGTTAATTTCCTGATTTCAATTTCATTGGTTTCTACTCTAATTTCTGTTATTTCTTCTTCTGCTTGCTTTGGATTTGATTTGCTCTTCTATTTTTAGTTTTCTAAGGTAGATGCTTAGCAACTGAATTTAGATCTTTATTCTTTTCTAATATGTATTCAGTGCTATAAATTTCCCTCTATGCACTGCTTTCATTGCACCCCACAAATTTTTATAAGTGTATTTTCATTTAAAGTATTTTTTGAGATTTCTTCTTTGACTCATGGATTCAGAAGTGTGTTGTTCAATCTACAAGTATTTGGAGTTTCCGAGCTATATTTCTGTTACTGATTTTTAGTTTAATGCCATTGTGGTCTGAGAGCAAACATTATATAATTTCTATTTAAATTTGTTATGGTGTGCTTAATGGTCCAGAATGTGGTTTATCTTGATGAATGTTTCATATGAGTTTGAGAAGAATGTGTATTGAGTTGTTGGACAAAGTAGTCTATGGATGCCCATTATATCCTGTTGATTGATGATGTTGATCACTTCAAAAATGTCCTTACTGATTTTCTGCCTGCTCTTTCCTTTTTTTTTTTTTTTTTAAGATTTAATTAATTTATTTGAGAGAGAAAGTACAAGTAGGGGGAGGAGCGAGGGAGAGGGACAAGCAGACTACGCTGAGCACGGAGCTTAGTGTGGGGCTCAGTCTCAGGACCCTTGAGATCATGACCTGAACCAAAATTAGGAGGTGGGTACTTAACACTGAGCCACCCAGGCACCCCTTTATCTTTCCATTTCTGATAGAGGGGTATTGAAGTTTCCAGTTACAGTAAGTGGATTCGTCTATTTTGTCAGTTTTTGCCTCTTGCATTTTGATGCTCTGTTGTTAGGCATATGTATGTTACGGATTGTTACGTTTCCTTGGAGAATTAACTCCTTAATCATCATATAATGTCTGTCTTTATCCCTGGTAACTTTCCTTAGTCTGAGTGTCTTGGTCTGAAAGTAGTTACCCTGGCTTTCTTTAATTTGTGTTAGCATGATATAGCTTCCTCCATCCATTTATTTTTTATTTTTTAAAGATTTTATTTATTTATTCATGAGAGACAGAGAGAGAGAGGCACAGACACAGGCAGAGGGAGAAGCAGGCTCCACGCAGGAGCCCAATGTGGGACTCGATCCTGGGTCTTCAGGATCACGCCTGGGCCGAAGATGGCACTAAACCGTGGAGCCACTGGGGCTGCCCTGTCCATTTATTTTTAATCTATATGGGTCTTTCTATTTGAAGTGGGTTTCTGGTAGACAGCATGTACTTGGTCTTGTTTCTTGATTCACATTGATAATGTTTTTTAATTGATGCATTTGGAATATTGACACTCTAAGTGATCATTGGTATAGTTGCCTTCGGGGCACCTGGTTGCCACCATATTATTAAAGGCCGATTTACAGCAGGTCTTTTCACCCAGCACATCATATCCAGGTATCAAGAAAAGAAAAAAATTACAGGATGCCTGGGTGGCTGAGTTGGCGGAGCATGTGACTCTTGATCTCAGGGTTATGAGGTTGAGCCCCGGTCATCAACACACGTTGGCTATAGAGATTGCTTAAGAATAAAATCTTCGAAAAAAAGAAATTTTAAGACCTACTAAGAAGGAAAAAAACACAGTTTGAAGAGACAGAGAAAGCAATGGAACCAGACTTAGATATGACAGGAGTTATTAGACGAGGAATTTGAAACAACCATGATCACTGACTAACCCACCCAGGTGCCCATTACCAGTGGTTTTTGAATGCCTTATTTATTAAAAGATAGGCTTTGGAGTTTAAACCACTTTACCCAGTGCTTCTAGGGAATTCCCTAGTGTGGAAGGGGATTTCTGTTAATGTTTTCCAGCTTCATGGCTTGGAGAGTCCTCAGTGATCTCCTTGGTTTCATGGATGAGAAGGAGCCTGTTTTGTTGAAAGTTCACGTGAGTTTTGAGATACGGACAAAAGGGAGAGGTCTTCAGAAGGATACTTGAGGATTTTTTGTTGTTTGTTTGTTTTTTTTAATAGGCTCCATACTTAGCATGGAGCTAAAACATGGGGCTTGAACTCACAACCCTGAGATCCAGACCTGAACTGAGATCAAGAGTTGGTCGCTTAACCAAGTGGCTCACTTGAGATCTTTGTGACATGGATCTTCATGTTCTCTTGAGTGTTATACTATTTAACTTGTACATGTTGGTAGTGTTTCTTGGTAGCAGAGCCCACAAGTGCTACTAGATCCTCCAAATGTTACATGGTTACCTTGATTTGGTGGTTTCTTAATAGTGGCCAACTGTTATCTTAGTCACCTCACTCAATGCATACTCTTTTCCACTGTAACTGTCATGAAACATGATGTAGTTTATCCTTGAATAGATACAGAAGATGATGTTGTTGAGCTATTTGTCAGTATGTTACAGTGGTACAGATGATCTCATCCTCTATGGCTTCATTCATCACTACTCCCGTCACCTGTAGATCATTACCACTTATCAGTTGTCTCAAGCTTCTTGGATGTTGCACGTTGTACTGTAAATTTAAAGCAGAAATGGAGTTTATTTATCAATACCATTATTCCTACCCTCCTAACATCCTTGCAGTTTATGAGGGAGTGGCAGTAATAGTCTTGGGACTGTCACCTGGATCCAGTCCATGTGGTACCTATTATCTTTGAGGAAGAGGTCAGGAGAATTAAAACTAGCATTGCCCTAGACACCTTGGGATCTGGAAGGCTGCTGTTCTCAGGATTGGCCTCATTCTTCTTGCAGACGTAAAGTGATGAGAAGTGAGTTTTCTCATGGCTGGCTGTGGAAGCAAGAGACCACCATAAAAGAACAACTTTAGGGAAGGGACTTCTTGATTCTTTTCCTATGCTTCTGTTTAACTTTCCTTTTGGTAAGGTTAAGAGAGAAGGAGAAAGGGGGCTGGGTAGGGTAGTTGTTGGGACTTCTGACTGTGGTACAGGAAGGAAAAATAGAGACTTTCTTGTCACAAATAGCCAAGGTCGAGAGAGGCAGGCTCAAGAAGGCCCTAATGAATGGCTCTAGGCCATTGTGGACTATGTGTCTGTGTAGGCAATGTAGGTGAGTTAGCATTGCTTCTGGATTTCAAGGCTTGTTTCATTACCTAATGACATCACTGTCCTTAGGGATCATCTGGTGCATTGCACTTTTGAAGGACCTCCTTAGAGATCTGGTTTTACTCTCAAGCCCTTGGCATTTTGATTTTGATTTAGAGTTGTTTTAGTGGGAGATACCATATCTATCTAAGCACATTTCCTTTGTCTCCTGAATTCTGTTGATTTATGTGTCAACTTGGAATCTTGCAGTAGTAGTATTTTGCAGTATTTACTACTATTTCCATTAGATTTCTGTCTTCCGTGTGCCAGCTTGATTTTATTTTTAACTCCCTTTCCTTTGTGTGCTTCACCTAATTTTAAAATTAGAGACTTAATTTTCTTGCAAGTCATTTGCCATTCAAAGTTTTGTCCTAGTCTAGATATCTGCTCTCAGGTCTCCTCAGATGTCCCAGGTATGACTTATATGGCTCAGGGATGCCAGCACCTGTGACTGACACTTTGAATTTGCCTTTTCACCTTAGCAAAATAAAATTAGAAGTATGAATGATCAGCTGCCACCTGATAAAATTGTCCAGCATAAAGTGCCTATATAAATATTTATTAGAAAGCTTTATTGAGATATAATTTACATACCATAAAAATGGTTGTTTTTTGCCCTTACATTTCCATAAATTTGGAGATTAACAAGAAGGAACAAATAGAATCAATATATTGTTGAATGAAAACATCTATGATGTATTTGGCTTCCATAAATATTTGGTTCCTAAGGTTGCTAGTCCTCCAGCCTTCAGGCATTTGATGAAAGCAGAGATAAGCCAGTCATTTATGAAAGCTCATACTATCCATTGGAATTTTGGTATCTGTGTTGTTCTTTTACAAATCAATTCAGTCAACTTTGATGTTGGCTTTTAGGAAAATTATAAAATCAGATTAGTAATTGATCATTGTTTCTAGATTTTGAAAAGGCAATACATTTCAACTAATTATAGTTAACCTTAAATTTAAAAAACAAAAACAAGGGAATAATGCTCTCTTTTCTCCACTCCATTTTGGAATCTGGGACACACTGTGTGCTGTGCTTCCTGTGTGTTCTCCACTGCCTAGAAGCGGATGGTAAGAGTCTTTACTGATTACACACCTGCTATAAGCCTGGTCATTGATTCCTAAAAGACCTTTTTCTCCCCACTAAATTTTTTAAATGTATGTGAGTTAGATTCTACCTGTGAGATGAAAAACCACAAGTTTATGACTCTGAAATGAACCTTTTAATGATTGTTAAACACCAGGAACAACTGTCAAAAAGAGAAGCAGGAGTTTAACTTTTATAAGATAAGACATGTTGAATGAACTGTCAAGAAGAGTAGGCTCAGATTTCATTTCATTTCATTTCATTTCATTTCATTTCTATTTATTTATTTATTTATTTATTTATTTATTTATTTATTTATTTATTTAAGATTTCATTTATTTACTAGAGAGCGAGCACAAGCCAGGGGCAGCAGCATGGAGAGAGGGAGAAGCAGGCCCCTGCTGATCAGAGAACCCATTGTGGGGCTCAATCCCAGGACCCTAGGATCATGATCTGAGTGGAAAGCAGACGTTTAATCAACTGAGCCACTCAGTCACCTCTAAGCTCAGGTTTTAATTACATTTTTATAAAGTTATCTTGATTTTTAGATTAACTATTCTTAAAGTATGACCAGAAGTTTGGTTTTCTAAGAGGTTGGTTATATTTTTGAAGGTAATATATGCTAAAAGCAAAAAAATATATTTATATCTATATATATATATTTTTTTATATCTATATATATATATGCTAAAAGCTGTTTCTCTTGAAAATGAGACATATTCAAGAAGAATTTTGAATGGTCTAGGAACAAATGCTGCACTGATTTAAAAAATCAAATTGTTAAAAAAAAATCAAATTGTTTAAGTTCTAGACAACAAGACAGTTGGATGTAGCAGAGAACATCAGTGAAATACCTGGAATTACCTTTTTGGTTCTGTTTTTGGGAGTCTGTGGATAGGGTATATTATTACAGAAAAGGAGAACATTAGAAGATACTTATACAGAGATTCTTCATTAGGGGTGCACTTCACAGTTCCTGGGGAAACTTTCCAAAATCCATGTGTGTGAGCTTCACTTGTAAAAGTTAGCTCTGTCAGCCTGGACCCTGGGTGTGGTTTGGAATTTGTATTTTGGGAAACTTTTTCCCAGGTGCTTCTGATGATCACATTTGAGTAGGAGCCACTCACCTCTTTATCAAGAAATTGGGATTCACAGAGGTTGGCATTAGAGAGTTGTTCAATAAGTAGTGCTTCCCTTGTAATTCTGGAACATGGTCAGTATTTATGGATCTCCTGTGGTTTTGGTTCTGGGAATGGAAAAGACCATAGAGAGCTGGAGAGACTAGAGACGGGCAAGAGAAGGGAGATGCATTAGTGAGTGTAATGAGAGTGGGTAGGAGGGAGTCCTGGGTACCTGACATTTGTGGGAAACAGTAGTCAATTGGATGTGAAGCCATAGGAGTGGGAGAAGTGAAAGATAGTTGAGATTTTCAGCTGGTAACTGGGAGAAGTATAGAAAAGGTACTGGCTTTAAAGGTGCTTTTAGAATTAGAGTTAGTTTTAGAATTAAGAGATTTTAAGTTTCTATGGTATGAATGGATAGAGCCACCTGAGAGTTCAAGAATTAGGAATTAGAGGAAATATGAAGGCAGAAATTAAAGTTGTAGGAACCTCTGGGCTGAGGAGATTTGCAAGAGACCAGGTACAGATGAGCCCATTGTAGAGGCCAGGATTGGTGTCAGTCACCAGAGAGAAGCCCCATGATTGGCTCTCCAGGCCTTCCTGTTCCTTTAGGAATGTTTCAGTCATTGTAATAGGAACAACAAACTTTTGTTGAACACTTTGTATATAATAGGCACTTTTCAAAGTGATTATATACATACATGTGTACACATTATTTCCCTCCTTTAAGCCCTAGCAACAACCCTATGAGGCAAAGTAAGTCATCCAAAAATCAGTTATTCCATCTGTAGAGTTTGGGTTCAGTGGCAGCAGCCTGGCTCCAGAATAAACACCATTAATTACTGCCCTATGGAGTGATGGGGTAAAAGTCAGAGTCCAGTGTTAGAGGAGGAGAGAGTGAGGGAATGAGTGAGCAAGTGGCGGTGGGGTACATGGAGGCCTGGAAGCAATGTGGAGCCTGTGTGGATGGAGCAGTGTTTAGGTTTGGGCAACTTTGACCCTCCTCAGGGGTGAGAAGCCAGTGGAGAGAAGTGTTGAAGGTGGGTGTGTGGGGGTGGCAGGTGGGTGGCAGTGGTAATGAGATCCAGAGAGGACTGCTGTGCAGAGTATGAATGAAAGGCTGGCTTCCTACTCAGACCAGGGTTAAGTCAGGTTCAGATGTGGAGATGGGATCAGAGGGCAGTGGAGGGAGCTCATACCAGTTGACCTCCTTTCTGTACAAGGAGGGGAATTGGGTTCTTTAATTTGCAGGGGTTTGGGATTTTGGATAACCATGAAATTGACTTAACAGTAGAATTGATGGGCAGCCCGGGTGGCTTAGCGGTTTGGCGCTGCCTTCAGCCTAGGGTGTGATCCTGGAGTTCCGGATCGAGTCCCACGTCTGTCTCCCTGCATGGAGCCTGCTTCTCCCTCTGCCTGTATTTCTGCCTCTCTCTGTGTCTCTCATGAATAAATGAGTAAAATCTTAAAAGAAAAAAAAAATTGAGACAATTCTGGATTCTAGCAAGATTTTTGTTTTCATTAAGTAATAATTTTTAGTTTCTTTTCTTTCCTTTTTTTCTTTTTTTAAAACCACTTTTGACAACTCCTTAATTCTTTAGATATGAAAGAGAGGGGTTCATGTTACCAACTAGGTAACTAAACCAGCAGAGAATGCTGCTAAAATTACTTTCTAAACTCACTTTTGGGTTCAGCTACAGAATTAGATTCTATATTTTGTTTTCTTTCTTTTTTTTTTTTTTTAAGATTTTATTTATCTGAGAGACAGCACTAGTGGAGGGGCATAGGGAGAGGGAGAAGCAGACTCCCCATTGAGCATGGAGCCTGACGTGGGGCTTGATCCCGGGATGCTGAGATCATGACCTGAGCCAAAGTCAGACACACAACTGACTGAGCCACTCAGGCGCCCCAGATTCTACAGTTTTTTGGACAGATCTTGTGAGCCTCTGTTTCATGATTTGGGTTTCAGATTTAAAATTTAGAAAGTGAGTATACGGCCATATCCATGTATAACAAAATACGTGTTAAACCAGCATTGGTCATTAACCATGGAGTTTAAAAAATGATGGATTCAGGTAGACTTTCCTACTCGTTTCCCTTGCCCTGTCATGGTCACATAAGTCCTCATGGCCTTCCAGGATGAATATATATAAACTATTTCTTCTACAAGATTAGGTAAGGTTAGATTTGTAATAATCTGGAATGTTATCTGTAGTTCAGAGCTCAGACCCTGATTGACCTATTTTCTAAGAATGCTTTTGATTTAGGAGTTGTTTGCAGTTCTGGATCAGCTAGGCTTTGATATTTTTAGAAGTGAAAAAGAAGGGTCTACCTAAATTTGCTGGTTATTAACAGGTGCCTGTTTGAACCATGTAACCTTTTATATACCCACTCAGCTGTGGACCTTTAAAAGTTATGGGACGTTGAAAATTCATGTAAATTGCCCGTGTTCACACACCATGTAATTGGCAGGGCTAAGATTCTAACCAGGCGTGTTTGATCCCAAAGCCCAGGCATTTTCTCCTGTCCCATACTCTTTATTTATTTATTTTTTTCCATACTCTTTAAATAATGCCAAATGTGTATCCGTATCAGTAACTGTGTATTAATTTCGGAATCAAAAATAAAAATAAAAAAGTTCTCTTAATTTTTAAATGTAATTATATTGTCCCATAGAGGCTTAAGAACCATAGGGCTGTGGATACTCTGTTCTTTAGTGTACTTGTTTTTAACTATGGTACTTTATTAATGGATTAGAACTAATTTTGGTCAAGGCCATGAAAATATGCCTGAAGAGAGGCAAAAATTGTAATCTGGTAAGCACTTTGGATTATTTCCCTGAATTTTGACCTTTCTCCCTTTTTCCTAGTATTTGTATGAGCTGATGTGCTTGTAGGGGCTAAGGAGCTTGTCTCTGGTTCAGTTTGTCATTACTGCCTCCAAGCACTCTCAATGCCTTTCCAGTAAGTGAATGCTTAGTAGCCATCCATATGGAGGTAATAATGTAGCCTAGGCTGTGGAACAGTGATCTAGGCTATCATGTGTGTTCTCATATACAAGCACGTGCAAGTTCTGGTTTAGACCATACACACATTTGTACAAGCCTTAGGTTTACTGGGTAAAGGGGTTAGTCTTTCCGATATAGCTGCCAAAAATTGTTGAAAAGTCTAAGTCACTGGGCCAAACAGTATATCAAAAGTCTCTAAAGGGTGGTTCCAAAATTATCAAAAGTCCATAAAGCATGGCTACTTTCTCTGCTGAACATTAGTCTAGTTTATATTATAGATGATGAACACTAGTGGCCAAATAAGTACAACATTTTAGGTTTTTAAGTGATTGGCATGCAGCAACACTTTTTTTTTTTTTTTTTTCCCAGCAACACTTTTAAAAATGTGTTTTACCTATTTTTTCCTGTATATCTTGGGCTTATTCTTTTTTGACTCTCCTTAGGATGATGATGTATTAAATGAATTTTATATTTTATTATTGCAGGAATTAGAGTCCTTTTGCTACTGGCAAGGTTGACAGTTGGTGTTTGAGAAGAAGGATAAGTGAATGATGGTCACATTTACTTGGGGAATACCTGTTACTCTTTTCACAACAGGGGTGTCTTTGTTTCCTTTCAAGCAGAAGACACAGTTTGGATTCTAGTGCAAAGTTGAAATCTGTGGCAGATGCTAGAATGTATCCTTTACAAAGCCCAGTACAAAGCCAGTATTTCATTAGTTTTCTTGGAGTTTTCCTGACTGTCTGAAGATCTCTTGAGAATGGAGGGAAGGACAGTTTCTCTAGCACACTTTGTGTTTTCATGTGTGTGGCTTGTAACAGAAAATGTACATATCTATGTTCTGTATTGTAAAGTCAGTTTTATTGGATCATTAGATACTTATGATAGCACTGTTAAGAGGTTTACCTACTTCTTTATAAGATCAAGGGCAAGACCTTGAAGGGTTTAGGCTTCAGCAGTTGTGTTCTTTGACTCAACTTTGTGTTGACTCAGCAGTTGTGTTCTTCCTCTGTCTTGTTAAAGCACTGATTTTTAGATTCCAGTAGAAGCTTTTGTTCCAGTGGCCCAACTGATTTCACTTGGTTTGGTTGATGCAGGAGAGAGAGAAGAGCTCCCTTGGTTTTGTTATTAGGTATTTAGGAACCTAGAATGTTGATGGCAGAGCCTTCTGTGAGTGAGCTATGTGTTTTTTCTTGGATAAGGGCTGTGTAACCAGTAATGCCTTTGTGGAGTGACCAGTAATCCTTATCTGAGAGGTGCTTTGAGTATCTTGGGGGCCATGTGTGTACCTGTCTCAGGCTTCATTAGATTCTCTAGATTACCACTCTCTCTCTACTGACAGTTTCCTCCACTGCCCTTTGGGAAGGAGGGAAAGACTGCCCATGTGGCGCATGTGGGTTAGGCCTCTCTGTTTTTCCTAATGGACCTCATGCTCTCTTACCAGGAAGAGGAAGAACAGGAAGAAGAAGATGACGATGAAGATGATGACGATACTGATGACCTAGATGAGCTTGACACTGACCAGTTGCTGGAGGCGGAGTTGGAGGAGGATGACAACAACGAGAATGCAGGGGAGGATGGGGACAATGACTTTTCTCCCTCTGATGAGGAGCTAGCAAACCTTCTAGAGGAGGGAGAGGATGGGGAGGATGAAGACTCTGATGCAGACGAGGAAGTGGAACTGATCCTGGGGGACAGTAAGTCTAGGGCCGACCCTGAGGCTGAACCTTGGGACCCAGGGGAAGGTCCCTTCCCTGCACCCTCCCAGGAAGCAAGCCACACAAGGGTTCTGTGCCCCCATAACTATAGATTCACCACTCTGACCCCTTGAGGAAAAGCAGTTTCATATCTCTGATCCTCTGTTCTTTTACCAGACTGTGTTACTAAAAGGCTGTTATCTTTAAAATAGAGGTTGGCAAACTTTTTTTCTGTAAAGGCTGGACAGTTAAATATTTTACACTTTGTGGGCCATATGGTATCTCTTGCAGCTCCTTGGCTCTGCTGTTATAGTGTAAAAGCAGCCAGAGATGAGACGTAAATTAATGATTGTGGCTGTGTTTTAGAAGTAAAACTTTACTTACAAAAATATGTGGTGGGCTTGGTTTGGCCTGTGGATTCTAGTTTGTTCACTCCTGCTTTAGAGGATCAGCCTTAGAATGGAAGGCCAAAAGGTAGTGCTTCCCACCTAAGTGCCCTGTCCTAAGGGGCAGAGCTGGAATTGGCAGCTGCTTATGGGGTGCCCTCCCTGCTTCTTTCTAAATTTATAATGTAAAAGCCCCTTTGTGGAAGAGTCTTCCTGTATGCTTTTGCCTAAGCCCTCTTAAAGGCCAACTGACAAATGTTTCTCTTTGGCTTGTTTTGTTGTCCCCACCCCCTCTACGTTATAAAGTACAAGCTCTAATTTTTCTAATAATTTCCCTTTAGGACAGGTTTCTGAAGTCAAATTGTCCCCTGACTTTGCTAATGAATCCTGAATAAACCAGCTACTAGCTCTAAGAGTCTGCTACTTCTGCAGTTATAGTCTGCCCACTTCAAGAGGATATATCTGGCAGCATCACTGTGACGTGTGTCACTGCTGACAGACTTATGCTTGCGGTGATCTTGGTTCTTGTGCTACCCTGGCTAACTGGGGGGTAATCCCTGTGATATCCAGCCATTTTCATGTTGCTAACCAGGCCATGATGCTCACAACTATGGCACATATTATGCCTAATGTGGTAGCCACTAACCACATGTGGCCATTAAAATTTAAATTAAAGATTCATTTCGTCATTTTGTGTCCACATTTGAAGTATCTGGTAGCCACATGTGATTACCATATTGAACAGCACAGATAGAGAACATTTACAGGAAATCTGAGTGCTGGCCTAGGCCCAATTTATGCCAAAGCTCTTCATAGTAGATCCTTGGTTTTTATAATCATTGGTGGTTGGTGGTAGGAGGAAGAGTGTGCATGTACATGTGTGTGGTAGCAGAGGGTGGGTGATAGTGTTTATTTAAGCATACGTATAAAAGATTCTATTCTACAGTGACCCAAGTCCATTTTCTTTGGGATAAAATCTTATATGTGCTTCTAGCCCTCAAGATTGAAGGTGGGTTTGGCTTAAGGGAGACTTTTTCTTACATAAGTCCTCTTACCAAAGTTGTATATTGAGGAAACTGGGGCGGGAGGGAAGTGGGGCTGGGAGTGCGTGCTTTTTATCTGCTCATCTGCTGTTTACAAGCTTCCATTTTTGCATATTTGGAGGTTGAGGTGATTCAGTGGAGGAGGACTTGCCTTGTCCCTAGTCGTGGTCAGAGAGCCAGCTAAGAAGGATTAAAGGGCAAGGCACACATGACAGTATTCAGAGTAAAAGGGCAGTTTTTACTGAACCTTTTTGTCATCTGTGAATAGTGCCATGTGGGATACAAGTTCTGTTTCCTTCAATTACAAGTAACAAGGTAGGAGAGCACTAGTATGGTATGCCTGACATGAGAGGATCACTAATTTTTTTATTCTTAATTTGAATATAAAGCCACTAAATTTGTATTTGGCCTATAAAATTACTGCCTCTTTTAACTCTTTAGGAAATTCCTTCCTTTAGGCCCAAGAGGTACTGGAAAAGCTTAATTCTTTTATGAACAAGAATATCACCTTATTTTTGTAGGAATATTTATGATGTAAAAATGCCATAATAGTTGACAACTTGAGGACATTTCAGTTCAGGCATTAGAATTGAGGTGGTGATATGGAGGTGGCATGAGTAGTGTGTCCTGCATTCCTGTTTGTTTTAGAGAGGCCTCCAGGAGCTCACAATAGAGCAGGCAGGAAGAGCATTCTCTGTACCCTTGGTGTGCTGATATTTTGCTGTAGTAATCATCTAGAACATTAGTTCTTAACCTTTCTGAGCTTATAGAGCTCTTTTAGGATGTGATGAAAGTCCCCGAGACTATAGAAAACCACACTCCCATGCTATCCCATAACTTTGTGAGGCCCCAGATCCCATAGAGCCCCAGTGATTGGTTTCAGATGTAGAACCCCAACCCTAGGAAGAGAAAACACCTTGACTCTAAAGTCTTTTTTGTGTTTCTCTGTTCTAGTCAGTTCTACCTTCTCTCAAAGCCTGTATGTTATAGAGCAGCAGGTTAAGCTTTGCAGGTATTGATTATTTACATCTAGACTGCCTTTGTCTCAAAGGGCCTTTCAGAAGAGGCCCTGACCAGGGTCTGGAGTTGGGTTTTTAACACTTGAGGATGCGAAAAGGCTGAGGAAGGTAGAGAAAGGAGCCATTGACCACCTAGAGGGAGTCCGTGCCTGGTCCTGAAGGTTCTCAAACACTGTGCCTGACGGTTATTTGTGTAAAGAAGACTGTGTCCTGGTCCTCATCCAGCTGCATTCATACTCCTTACATGTGATGCAAAGTTATTAAGACTCTTAGCAGCCGTAGAACTGATGGACTGGTCTCAGGCAGTTGGTCTGGCATGGTCAAATCATAGACTGCAGGAGCACTGGGAGTCTCTGGGGGTCTGCCTGGGGCAGGACACGGCGCTGTGCCTGTTGTCCCTTGTTGGCACTTCCTCTCGGAGGTCTTGCAGCAAGGAAGCTGATGAGGCCATTGGGCTCACCTTGTTAGGTGTGTGTTTCCCCCACTCTTCACCAGCTTTTGGGCTCTGCTCATGCCCTCTTAGGCCCAGGAGTCCTGGCTTTTTCCAGACATCTCTTTTGTTTACATCCAGGACTTTTTTGTATCACAGCCAGGCGTTTGCTGATTTTTCTTTATCTGTTTCAGTTTTCTTTGTAAAGGAGATTGTGGTGAATGAAAGATTTGGGAATGTGAGGCGTCTGGGAAAGGCTGATGGGGAATTCTGTGGAGCCACTGGTGTCCCTCTCTGCATGGGAAGCCCACGCCTGGGGATTCATAGTCTATCCGTCCACTTCCCTGGAAACCTTGTTATAAAATGGTTTCACACCTTCTTGAGCTGTAATCAGAGGGGGCACGGAGATCTTTTCCTTACCTTCACTCAGCAAATACTAGAGCCCTGAGGAGCTAGGTACTATGTTTCTCTCCAATTTTGACCAGCCACACATGATGTATCGATCTCATTTTGAAGGTTCTTTTGCCTAGTTTCAATCCTCAGTGGTTCCTTGCAGAGGTGTTACTTAGTGTGGTCTGCTCACTGCCTGAGAAGGCAGGTGGTCAAGTGT